>NC_133656.1:21713953-22046221 GCF_009905375.1 Apium graveolens | reverse complement strand
TTCAAATTTGAGTTTAATTTTCGAATTTCAAAATTAGGGTTTATAACCCGTATGAATGTTCTTAATTGAAATTTGGGGGTTTCTTATTCTGTGATAGATTGATGTTGTGTTATAGTGGGTTGTGTTCTCTGTGAAATTTGCAATCTAGTCGTATAAGTTTCATGAACCAACGAGGTCTGTAGAGAAGGGAGTTGTGTTTTGAAGTTTTCCGATGTTCGCCGGAAATTGGAAAATTTCACGGCCAAATTCCGGCCAACTCAGGGATTGTTAGGTTGTTTTGATTGCATGGTTGTGTTCCTGGTAACCTGTAGATGTGATCTGGAGCTTGTGGCAAGGTGAGGAGGCCGGAATCGTGTTCTCCGGCCAACCCTGTGTTTTCCGGCGACGGGATGTAAAATTTACAGTTTGGTCCCTGGACTTTTGGGGACGATACAGTTAGGTCCCTGAAGTTTCCATACTTTGCAAAAATTGGATTCCTGTTTTAAAAATGTTTAAAAATCATATTTCCTAATTATTTTTATTATAAAAATTCGTTTTTAATTTCTGAAAATTCTAAAAATTATTATTTTAATTCCGAAAATTATTTTTAATTCACAAATAAATCTGAATTAATTAGTTAATTAATTTCAGTTAATTTTTAATTGATTAATTAGTCAATTAATTCGAAAAGTAATTGATTAATTGATTTAATTAATTATTAATTGATTTTTAATTAATTATTTAGTTAGATTTAATTATTTAAAAATGATTTAAAAATTTTGAAAAATAGTTTCGAGCTTTAAAATATTATTCTAAATTATTTTCAAGGCTCGATAATTATTCTAAAATTGTTTCGGAGCCAGAAAATAATTATTCTAAAATTGGCCAACCGAACCCTGTTTATTATTCCGAAATTGATCCAACGACCCGTTTTAATTCCGAAAAATGTTTTAAAAATTATTTTAAATACCCGAAAGCACATTTATGACCCGAGACTTCTTTATAAATGATATGTCATTGATTACGTGATGTATTATGTGTTATACGTGACCTGTTGTTTGACTATCGGTCTATATATTCGGTGTTTACTTCGTTATTGCATAGATTTCAATCCGTTAATCGGATTTGGGTAAAACGAAGGGTAGATAGAAGTATGTGTTGAATAGAATCTTGTGAGTTGATGATTGATAGATGCTTATGATATGTGAGCAGAAGAGGCAAGACATAGGAAAGGAAAACAGATAGTTGAAGAGTAAGACGGTTGTGATTGGAAGCGAGTGCAGAGTAGTAAGCTAATACCAGGCAAGTGTTCTGAACTTTCTCGAGATATTGTAATTCTTGATAGTCTTGTTGACATTTCAAGTGCTTTGAAGCACGGAAACCTAAATCCTGATTTCAGTTATTGTTCTTGAGCCATGAACCATATTCTTTCTAAGCCATTGATTATTGTATACCCAAACACGAACCACAAATCTACGATACTACTCCACAAATACATACAAACTAAATACCAGACACTGAACTGGATTACTATATACTCAATCCATGATATCTTATGCTTTGAAATACCAAATCCTTGAAACCCTGAAACGTTGTTTCCTTTGTTATCCAATTCTTTCATTACCCAGCATTCAAGCTTTGAAAGTACCTGGTTGATCCTTACAAGGATTGAAACCCTTTCATTGTTAAACATTTATTATTGTTAATGATTTCGGTTATTGTTTACTATTGCATATTCTGTTATTATGTTAGAATTGGATTGTTTTTATAAAATTGTGGACCAGATTCGTGGTCAGACCATATAATGGTCAAGTTAGGCCAATGTGTGCCTTGGATCCAGTAGTTAGAGCAATGTTGTGTGCCTTGCTCGGGGTTAGTGCGTGACTGATCAGCAGCCTAACCTTGGTTTTTGAATTAAAAGTATAATATCCAATTCTAAATCATAATCCATTGTTCACTTGATATCATAAACATATTCACCTGATGATCATTATTCTCAGTTTTGTCATTGTGACTTGCTGAGCTAGTTAGCTCATTCGTGTGATGTTGTTTATATTCTTTCCAGTTAAAAAGGAACCAGTTGGTAAAGAGGATCCCCAGTCCAGCGCGAGAGCTAGGGGTTCAGGTTGAGAAAGCTGAGCTAGTAGGCTTCTTTTGGAATAATTTAAGTTTGTAAAAGTTTGTAATAATGTTTAATACTCAGTTTGAGTTTGAAATAGTTGGGATTTGAACGGTTTGTAATATATTAGTGTGTTTGGCTTGTGTGCATACTTTAACCTGTTGCGGTCCGTGGTTGTTGGTAAGTAGGGTCACTGCATATATTATTATTATCTTTATTATTGTTATAAGCAGGTTATAAATAAGGTGTATGTGTGGACCCCAAACTTCTGACCCGGGTTTGAAGGGCGCCACAGGTTTGGTATCAGAGCTATAGGTTATAAGTCACTGACACAAGCCTAGGTTACCGGGAATGGGTAGAGGGTTAGGATTAAAAGTAAGGCATAGGATGATAGAACGTTAAGAGGTTGAGTGTTTCAGTATATCAGATATTAGTATAGTTCGTGTTATGATACGAGATTCTTATATTGCGATATAATTTCAGATAGCAATGATGGCTGACTCTTTTATTCCCGTATCAGCTGATCACTCAGAGCCTTCAGTTGGAGTGCCGTTTTCGCATCCACGTCATGTTGTTCCACCAGCATTGGCTATTCTACCTCCACCTGTGTTGCAGCCCGTACCACTGCAGGCTATTCCACCTCCAGGCATGAGGCCACCTGTCAAAGGACCCCCACCAGCTGATTCAGATTCCACTGGGCATTCAGTAGCGAGTGCCCCATTCTAGTCTACATTGCCCCCAGTTCCTTATTACCGGTATGAGGCTCTTTTATTGGAGCGTGATTCCTTGTTGGCTCAGATTAGAGAGTTACAGCATATCATCAGGACTACAGATGTTGATCGTGGTGTGAGGGAGCTTCGAGAGGAGATTCATGTGACACGGAGGGTTCTTGAGGCTAGGTTACATGGAGCTACACTACCTGGCAGAGGCCCTGATGCACTGCTGGGCTGGGCTACTGAGGTGATGGAGGACTTTGAGAGGCTGGCAGGACCAGAGTTTCCTTGGAGCTGAGTTCGAGATTTTGAGATGAAGATGCTGAGTAGTGTTGTTATGATTATGTAGTATGGACAGTAGTGTGTAGTGTGTATCAGTAAACTCTTGAGTTGTATTTATAGACTAGCGATGCTGACTAGTGAGTAGGTTGTTGTACCCTTTTTGCTTTTACTTTTGAAGCGTCTTTACGCTTGTACTACCCTAAAACTTTTGATCTATATATATCAGTACCTTTTTCCTTTCCAGCACTGTCATTTATTTTATTGCACCTGTTTTACCTTACCTTATTTATTGTACCAATTATACCATATGATACCATGTACCTTGTTTTCCATAACTGTTTGTATTCTGTAAAGAAGCATGCAATTTACTTAGTTACAACTGTTTTCAAAAAGGGATATTCCTGTTTTACAAAACTTTTCTTTTATTCAAATATTTGATTCAAAAGCTAAATAAATTGATTGATTCTTTACAGAAAATGCCTCCCAAAAGAAATACCCGCACCAACACCCAGAATGAAGAAACCAACAACAACAACAATCAAGATGATACAAACCCGAATGTGAACCCAGGACCTATGGACCCAGCAATAGCCCAAATTCTTCAAATCTTGGCCCAACAAACAGTTCACCTGGCACAACAACAACAAAGACAGACCAATCCCCAGGTAACCTTCAAAACTTTTCAGACAATAAACCCACCAGAATTCAAGGGTTCCTTAGAGCCAATTGAAGCAAATGTTTGGTTAAAGGAAATAGAGAAGGCATTTGCCTTAGTGAAAGTAAAGGAAGAACAGAAGGTTGAGTTTGCAAGTTACTATTTGAAGAATGAGGCCACCTATTGGTGGGAAATGGTGAAGACATTGGAAGGCACAGATGTTATTAGTTGGGAAAGGTTCAAGGAATTGTTTTTAGAAAAGTATTTTCCTCAGTTTGTTCAGGATCAAATGGAGCTGAAGTTTTTAGAGTTAAAGCAAGGGAATATGTCGGTAACAGATTATGAGGGGAAGTTTGAGGAATTGTCAAGGTATGTGCCGTCATATGTTGATACTGATAGAAAGAAAGCTAAGAGATTCCAGCAAGGCTTGAAGCCATGGATCAGAGGGAAGGTAGCTATTTTTGAATTAGATACCTATGCCGGGGTTGTACAGAAGGCTATGATCGCAGAGACAGAGAGTGAGATGTTCCAGAAAGATAAGGAAATCAAGAAAAGGAAAGTTGAGGGAAGTGAGGGTCAGTCACAAACAGGGAAGTTTCCAAATTTTAAGAAGGGCAAGTTTTAGCCAGGGAGAAATTTTAATTTTAGGAGACAATATGCAGAAGACGGAGGCCAGGGCAATCGTCCAGCTAATGTGAATCAGCCGAATCAGTTGAGATTAACTTTTCCAGATTGTCAAGTTTATGGAAAGAAGCATGGAGGAGTTTGTAACAAGTTGAATGTGGTATGTTTTAAATGCAACCAGAAAGGGCACTATTCAAGGGAGTGCCGAAATCAGCCAGCAAATAAGGATCAGCCTATCCGGAATCCAGCAGTGAAGGTTCCAGTCATTGGATTTACATGCTTTAAATGTGGGAAGCGAGGACATATGGCCAGGGATTGCAAGACACCAGCCCCAGTTAGTAATGCATTGAGAATTATGGGATCTACCCCAACAGTGAATGAGACTCCAAGGGCTAGAGTTTTTAACATGTCGGTGAAGGATGCGATCCAGGATACGGATGTCGTGGCAGGTACGCTTAATGTGATTCTTTATGTGCCAAAGTGTTAATAGACTCGGGAGCAACTCGATCGTTTGTTTCACAAGATTTTGTTAGTAAATTAAACTATCCAGTTGAGTGCTTAAATGAAATAATGACTGTGGAATTAGCAAATCAAGAACGTGTAACTGTGAACCAAGTTTGTGGAAATTGTGAGATTGAGATTTCTGGTAGTAAGTTTTGTGTAGATTTGATACCATTTAAGTTAGGAGAATTTGATGTGATATTAGGGATGGATTGGTTATCTAAGCATGATGCTTAGATAGATTGTCGAAATAAGAAAGTAATGGTGAAAACGCCAGACGAAAGAATAGTAACGGTCAAAGGTCAGAAACAAGTAAAGAAGTTCTTAACGATGATTCAAGCCAAGAAGTTACTACGACAAGGATGTGAGCATTTCGTAGCATATGTGATCGACAGAAGTCAGGAGCCAGCAAAACTTGAAGATATTCCAGTAGTGAATGAATTTCCAGACGTATTTCCCGACGAGTTACCAGGACTTCCTCTAGATAGAGAAATTGAATTTGCGATCGACTTAGCACCTGGAACAGAACCAGTGTCCAAGGCCCCGTACAGAATGACGCCTGTTGAGATGAAAGAGCTAGCAAAGCAATTGCAGGAATTGTTAGAGAAAGGAGTAATTAGACCCAGCGTATCCCCGTGGGGAGCCCCGGTATTATTTGTCAAGAAGAAAGATGGAAGCATGAGATTGTGCATCGACTATAGGGAGCTCAACAAGTTGACAATCAAGAACAAGTATCCGTTACCCAGAATCGATGATCTGTTTGACCAATTGAAGGGAGCCAAGTACTTCTCCAAAATTGATTTAAGATCGGGATATCATCAACTAAAGATCAAGCCAGAAGATATACCAAAGACAGCTTTCAGAATAAGGTATGGGCATTATGAATTTCTAGTGATGTCTTTTGGATTGACCAACGCCCCAGCAGCGTTTATGGACCTGATGAACAGAATTTTCAAAGAGTATTTGGATAAGTTTGTTATTGTGTTTATAGACGATATTTTAATCTATTCCAAGACGGAAGAGGATCATGCGAAACATGTGAGAACGGCTTTGGAGATTTTAAGGAAAAAGAAGTTATATGCTAAATTCTCGAAGTGTGAGTTTTGGCTACACGAAGTTCAGTTCTTAGGACACATAGTCAGTAACGAAGGGATCAAAGTGGACCCGACAAAGATCGAGGCACTTACGAATTGGGAGAGACCGAGAACACCCACTGAGGTAAGAAGTTTCTTGGGATTGGCAGGATATTATCGACGATTCGTTCAGAATTTCTCAAGGATTGCCACACCATTAACAAAGCTTACATGAAAGAATGAAAAGTTTATATGGAACGACAAGTGCGAAGAAAGTTTTCAGGAGTTGAAGCGAAGATTAATTACGGCACCTGTTTTGTCACTTCCAGACGATCAAGGGAATTTTGTAATTTATAGCGATGCTTCTCATAAAGGATTAGGATGTGTTCTTATGCAGCACGACAAGGTGATTTCTTATGCGTCAAGGAAATTGAAACCATACGAACAAAAGTATCCTACTCATGACTTGGAGCTAGCAGCTATAGTTTTTGCTTTGAAGATTTGGAGACATTATTTGTATGGAGAAAAGTGCGAGATTTTCAAGGATCACAAAAGCTTAAAGTACATATTCACCCAAAAGGAACTTAATATGAGGCAAAGGAGATGGTTAGAGTTGGTCAAAGACTATGATTGCTCGATTAATTATCATCCCGGTAAGGCGAACATTGTAGCAGACGCGTTAAGTCGGAAAGAAAAGTTAAATGAGTTATCAGTACCTGAAGATATATATAAGGAATTTCAGAAATTGGAATTGGAAATTAAAGTTTGCAAACCTGAGGAAGCGAAAATGTACAGTATGACTTTCCAGCCGGAGTTGTTGGAGAAAATAAAGAAATGTCAGGAAAATGTAATGGATCAAGATATAAATCGTTTGGTAGGTGAAGAATTATGCACGCAGAAGGATGATCAAGGCATTTTGAGATTTTCAGATAGAATTTGGATTCCACCGGTGATGGAGTTAAAGAATGAAATTTTACAAGAAGCACATAGTTCAAGATATTACTTCCATCCAGGGAGTACCAAAATGTACAGAGATTTAAAGAAGAATTATTGGTGGCCAAATATGAAGAGGGAAATTGCAGAATGGGTTAGCAAATGCTATACCTGTCAGAAAGTTAAAGCAGAGCATCAAAGACCAAGCGGATTGCTACAGCCATTGGAAATTCCAGGGTGGAAATGGGAACATATTACCATGGATTTCATAATCGGATTACCAAGGACAAGGGCTAATCATGATGCCATTTGGGTTATAGTGGATAGACTTACCAAGTCAGCTCATTTTCTTCCTATAAATGAAAGATTTTCGCTCGACAAGTTAGTCCATATGTACTTGAAAGAAATTGTAGTTCGTCATGGAGTTCCAGTGTCTATCGTATCTGATCGAGATCCAAGGTTTAATTCAAGATTCTGGAAGAGTTTTCAAGAATGTTTGGGAACAAGACAGAATATGAGTACAACTTATCACCCCCAAACGGATGGCCAAAGTGAAAGAACGATCCAGATAATCGAGGATATGTTACGTGTTTGTGCGATTGATTTCAAAGGAAGTTGGGACGAACATTTACCTCTGGTAGAGTTTGCTTACAACAACAGTTTTCATTCCAGCATTGGAATGCCACCCTATGAAGCCCTTTATGGACGCAAATGTAGATCTCCAATATATTGGGACGAAGTAGGAGAACGCAAGATACTTGGACCTGAACTGGTACAGAAGACAAAGGAAGTTGTTGAACTTATCCAGAAAAGATTAACAGCCGCTCAAGATCGTCATAGGAAATATGCAGACCAGTCAAGGAAAGACATGGAATTTGAAGAAGGAAGCTTGGTATTACTGAAAGTATCACCATGGAAAGGACTAACGAGGTTTGGAAAGAAAGGGAAGCTAAGCCCAAGATATGTTGGACCTTTTGATATCATAAAGCGCGTTGGCAAAGTAGCTTACGAATTGGCGTTACCTCCGCACATGGAGCACATTCACAATGTTTTTCATGCATCCATGCTCAAGAAATATAATCCGGACTCCAGGCATGTAATAGAATATGAGCCAATAGAGCTTCAGGCAGATTTATCATATGTAGAGAGTCCGATAGAGATTCTAGAGGCAAGAGAGAAAGTATTGAGAAATAAAGTGGTAAAGTTAGTAAGAGTATTGTGGAGAAACCCAAAGGTTGAAGAGTCAACCTGGGAGTTAGAAAGTGATATGAGAGAAAAGTACCCTCATTTGTTTTCTTAGGAGATTCTGAGGACAGAATCCTTTTAAGGGGGGAAGGATGTAATATCCAGGATATATCGTGTAATTATTTTTGATATTAAATAATTATTATGTGTGCTCAGTATCTATTCTGTGAGTTAATTGTTAAGTGTTATCTGTACTTGAATATTCAAAAATAATATTAATTGAGTATTTTAATTTTTATATGTCCAAAATAAAATATAGATAATTGTCATATCTTCCTAATTATTTTTATGTTGATTTATGGATTTATAAGAATCATATGAAATTTCTAAAATCTTTTTCCGGGTAATTAAAATCTATTTTATAAAAACGGGAACCAACCGACGTCAACCGTTGTTACGTTTTTGGAACCCGAAACTCTTCCGAGAACTCCTTCCTAACCTAATTGTAATATTCGGAGCATTTTCCATGTTTCGACTTTTTCGATCCGGCGTACGGTTTGTCCTGCGCGGGTCCCGGCGCAACATTTTCGATACAATATTCGTTTCTGTAAATTAATAAAACCCATATTTTCGATAAACGGGAGCTTTTTATTAAACTATCCCAATTATCACTTCGTAATACATGTAACCAGGCGCTGAGACCAAGACCGCAGTACAAATTGTACTGACCTGGATAATTATCCCGAAAACCGATATCGTTTGGATCAGTTTTTATAAATAAATGTACCATTTTATATCCGGAATGATCCAACGGGATACTAATTTTCCGTAATTATAAATAGTTTTTTACCGTATTTTATTTCGTATCAAAATCATTTGCAGATAGTTAATTATATAATTTTCAGAGAAAAGCCCTAATTTCTTAAAACTGTTCTAAGAATCAAACAGCAAAACGAAGGCGTTACCGATCTCTGTTTTCAAAGCTTGAGTAACCAAAACGAAGGATTTGAGGTGTTCTATCAGATTCTGAGCTTTGTTTCACTGCAGAAATCGAGGTTATTTTTCTAAAAATTTAATTATTTTTGAATTTATTTTATTAAAAATATGAATTTTTGTTCGGATGATTGTTTGCATGATTTAATGATTGCATGTTGTAGAGCTTGTTTTCTAGATGATTTTCATATGTCATACGTCTGATTTGGAGTTCAATAACATGTTCAAATTTGAGTTTAATTTTTGAATTTCAAAATTAGGGTTTATAACCCGTATGAATGTTCTTAATTGAAATTTGGGGGTTTCTTATTCTGTGATAGATTGATGTTGTGTTATAGTGGGTTGTGTTCTCTGTGAAATTTGCAATCTAGTCGTATAAGTTTCATGAACCAACGAGGTCTGTAGAGAAGGGAGTTGTGTTTTGAAGTTTTCCGATGTTCGCCGGAAACTGGAAAATTTCACGGCCAAATTCTGGCCAACTCAGGGATTGTTAGGTTGTTTTGATTGCATGGTTGTGTTCCTGGTAACCTGTAGATGTGATCTAGAGCTTGTGGCAAGGTGAGGAGGCCGGAATCGTGTTCTCCGGCCACCCCTGTGTTTTCCGGCGACGGGATGTAAAATTTACAGTTTGGTCCCTGGACTTTTGGGGATGATACAGTTAGGTCCCTGAAGTTTTCATACTTTGCAAAAATTGGATTCCTGTTTTAAAAATGTTTAAAAATCATATTTTCTAATTATTTTTATTATAAAAATTCATTTTTAATTTCTGAGAATTCTAAAAATTATTATTTTAATTCCGAAAATTATTTTTAATTCACAAATAAATCTGAATTAATTAGTTAATTAATTTCAGTTTATTTTTAATTGATTAATTAGTCAATTAATTCGAAAAGTAATTGATTAATTGATTTAATTAATTATTAATTGATTTTTAATTAATTATTTAGTTAGATTTAATTATTTAAAAATGATTTAAAAATTTCGAAAAATAGTTTCGAGCTTTAAAATATTATTCTAAATTATTTTCAAGGCTCGATAATTATTCTAAAATTGTTTCGGAGCCAGAATTGGCCAACCGAACCCTGTTTATTATTCCGAAATTGATCCAACGACCCGTTTTAATTCCGAAAAATGTTTTAAAAATTATTTTAAATACCCGAAAGCACATTTATGACCCGAGACTTCTTTATAAATGATATGTCATTGATTACGTGATGTATTATGTGTTATACGTGACCTGTTGTTTGACTATCGGTCTATATATTCGGTGTTTACTTTGTTATTGCATAGATTTCAATCCGTTAATCGGATTTGGGTAAAACGAAGGGTAGATAGAAGTATGTGTTGAATAGAATCTTGTGAGTTGATGATTGATAGATGCTTATGATATGTGAGCAGAAGAGGCAAGACGTAGGAAAGGAAAACAGATAGTTGAAGAGTAAGACGATTGTGATTGGAAGCGAGTGCAGAGTAGTAAGCTAATACCAGGCAAGTGTTCTGAACTTTCTCGAGATATTGTAATTCTTGATAGTCTTGTTGACATTGCAAGTGCTTTGAAGCACGGAAACCTAAATCCTGATTTCAGTTATTGTTCTTGAGCCATGAACCATATTCTTTCTAAGCCATTGATTATTGTATACCCAAACACGAACCACAAATCTACGATACTACTCCACAAATACATACAAACTAAATACCAAACACTGAACTGGATTACTATATACTCAATCCATGATATCTTATGCTTTGAAAGACCAAATCCTTGAAACCCTGAAATGGTGTTTCCTTTGTTATCCAATTCTTTCATTACCCAACATTCAAGCTTTGAAAGTACCTGGTTGATCCTTACAAGGATTGAAACCCTTTCATTGTTAAACATTTATTGTTGTTAATGATTTTGGTTATTGTTTACTATTGCATATTCTGTTATTATGTTAGAATTGGATTGTTTTTATAAAATTGTGGACCAGATTCGTGGTCAGACCATATAATGGTCAAGTTAGGCCAATGTGTGCTTTGGATCCAGTAGTTAGAGCAATGTTGTGTGCCTTGCTCGGGGTTAGTGCGTGACTGATCAGCAACCTAACCTTGGTTTTTAAATTAAAAGTATAATATCCAATTCTAAATCATAATCCATTGTTCACTTGATATCATAAACATATTCACCTGATGATCATTATTCTCAGTTTTGTCATTGTGACTTGCTGAGCTAGTTAGCTCATTCGTGCGATGTTGTTTATATTCTTTCCAGTTAAAAAGGAACCAGTTGGTAAAGAGGATCCCCAGTCCAGTGCGAGAGCTAGGGGTTCAGGTTGAGAAAGCTGAGCTAGTAGGCTTCTTTTGGAATAATTTAAGTTTGTAAAAGTTTGTAATAATGTTTAATACTCAGTTTGAGTTTGAAATAGTTGGGATTTGAACGGTTTGTAATATATTAGTGTGTTTGGCTTGTGTGCATACTTTAACCTATTGCGGTCCGTGGTGGTTGGTAAGTAGGGTCACTGCATATATTATTATTATCTTTATTATTGTTATAAGCAGGTTATAAATAAGGTGTATGTGTGGACCCCAAACTTCTGACCCGGGTTTGGAGGGCGCCACAATAGAACATAATTTGTTTCAGACTTTGATCTTCATATATCTTGATAAACTCTGCAGTATCTTTAAACAAAATCTTTAACTCTGTCATCAATCTTTTTCAACAGAATATCTTCTTGCTTGATCTTCAAATTCTTCTCATACTCAATTTTATCAGACAACTGATAGATAAAAACTCTTGGATTTCTGATTTGAGCTCTTTCTGTCATCATTTCTTCTAGTGACAAATAACAAGTTCTTTTTCCATCAGGAGTTATGGTTATATGCCTTTGAGTAAGAACATTTTCAATGACAGCTCCTCATTTCTTCATGTTGACTTCTTGTATTTTGAAATTTATGTATGTAGGAATATATGATCCAAAGTAATATCAACCATTATCCAATATCATTTTTCTGATATTGGCAAGAATCATATTGGAGCATCCTTTTGAAGTTTCATCTTCAACTTCTAGCAAATAGTGAATATATTTCAGTTCCTTTGTTAACATGATCATCAGTTCCTCAAGTGAAAGAACTTGAACTTGATCATTTTCCAATAAGAGTAAGATCTTCAGTTTGGTTTCAGAACCATCATGTTTGTCAAGTATAATCTTCACAGCTTCAAATTTGTCCAAGTGATCAGCAGGTACTTTTTGACCAGGACTATCAGCAAGAGTGAAGTTCAACATCTTAAAGTTGACAAGTTTAGCTTCATGATGTCCTATTCCAGCTCTTGTGAATGGTTCAATCAACTTGAGATTCTTGGCTTGCACTAACCAAGACTTTTTATCTCCCATGGTATTAGAACCAGGTAAATCATCTACCCTTATACCTTTAGGAGTAAAGCTCATTTCATCATTATAAATAAGATCATCAATTTTTCTCCATTTGTATTTATTCTTGATCTTTGGAAATACTTGAGCTTTCCTTTCTGCTCTTTCATATAACATCTTCATATCTGTACTCCTCCATCTATTCCTTCCAGATCTTCTAAGCATGTTTCTGTATGCTTGATTTGCTTTGTCAACAACAATTCTAATTTTTCCTTTTTGTGCCCTTTCTTCTCTGTCAAAAGCCATTTCTTCTTCCTTGAAGTTTTCAGCATTAAAAGCTTCAACATAAGCAGAAAGAATCTATAAATCCATCCAAAATAGATTTCTTCTTATTCATTTTTAACCGAATCGGGAATAATTATCACTCTGTCAGTGTCAGGAACAGAATCAGGACTTATATCTTTGTTGTCAGGAATTGAACTTGGAGTAACAAGAGAAGCTTCTAATTTAGATCCATGTGATCCACCCTTAGAGACTTGAGTTGACTGAGTAGTTTGATTTAGAATTCCATATCTAGTTTGAACTATCACACTATCACAGCATCAGAGGTCATCTTTTCTTGCTTATCACCATCATCATTAGGATTGGCATTTTTCCTTAAAACTGATTCAGGTTGACATTTCGTCTTTGGTACTATCTCCCCTTTTTAGCATCTAGAGTTTGTAGAAGAGAGAGAATATCATCCAACTTAGAATTTTTAGCATTCTGACCAGCTTCCAGAGCTGTCAGTTTTTCATACATATGATCTTGTTTATCTTCCAAGCCAAACATATTTTTTATCAAGCCATTGTGCTTGTTTGTACCTTTAATAGTCACAGAAAGATCAGTAATCACTTCTTTAAGATCAACATTATCTTTCTTGAGTAGAGAGACAGAAGAATGCAATCCTTTGACTAAAATTGTTGTGGTCTTGATAGAGGCTTACATATCAGGAATGGAAACCAAATGAACAGCATGATCAGCTAGAGTCTGAGTAGATTCCAAAGAAATCTTCTCACTAGGTAAGCTCCAAGAATAAATCCATTCATGAGTTCTATGAACATTTAGAGCAGGAGCATGACCAGATGATGAACCAAAATTAGACAAATTATATGCTTTTATTCCAGCTTTTAGAGCAGCATCATCAGGATTATCATCATCATCATCATCAGAATCTCCAAACTCATAATCAAGGATCATAAAATGTCTTAGGATCATCAGAAATAACATTAGGAACTTTGCCTTTGAGCTTTAAATCAAGATTTGACTTTGAAGGTGTAGTTACCTGTGATGAACTTGAAGTAAGAGAACCAAATCCTAAATCCCTCAATTCTTTTAAAGTGATCTCTATTATGACGAAAACACGCATTAATTTACACGCAAGTATACGCGTTCACAAGTAATATAGAATTCTTTCTAGTTTGTTCCCACAGAGACTGGTTTACGGATAACTTCAATTTATGCACTTATGCAACAATTGTATGGTTATTATTCAATGCTAAGATGATAACAAGTTATGTTTGTTTATAACTACGATTAACTAAGAGATTATACTAAATAACATTAACTAAGAGAATAAGAGGGTTGAATGACTTATACGAGACAAACATAGGATTCTAACTTCATTACTACTTCATTCAAAGTCATTGCTCTTAACCATAGCATGCGTGGTGATGACAACTAATCAGATAACACGAAACTAGTAAATGCCAAATTTCGTTGTACGAAAACCCTACTACCAGATATCCACAAAAGAGATAGAAGCTGAATAGAGACCAATTATGTTGAGACCCTATATGTCTATAGAATTTGACAACATAAAGGTTTAATGCGCAAGTTACCTTCTGGAAAAACTGAGTTTTTTTATTCTTCTCTTGCTTGCAGCTGCTGGTTTCTTCGTGCGATCACCCAAGGCTCCATTCCTAACACTCTTCAAGCATAAAATCATGTAAGATCCATGCTTGCCTTCGATTATGCCCTGAAATACAAAACACTACAAAACACATCAAATACACAAATAACTTGAGTACAAAACACCAATTCGAGCCTTTATAGAGCATTCTAAGTAGATATAAATGCCACTTAACACACCCCCAAATTTGAATCGATGCTTGAGGAATGCAAACTACATGAATGCAACGATCCCCTCAGAATAACTAAACCAACCAATGAGCAACATCTTAACAAATGGAGTTATTCGCACCAAGATCAATCAAATCCCATAATTCAACTCACAAGCCAGATCCGTGCGTGTGTGGAATTGCTTAACAGATATACTCTCGCAACTAGATCAATAACCATGACTCACTACTCATCAAAACAATCACAAGGTTATAAATAGAATAAATGATAAACTCAAAATGACTGACAACACTTCAATTTTATCGGAGTTATACACGGATTCATGCTTTTATTTATAACACATAACAAACATAAATATGCTTTTTTGACCGTGCAATGAGTGAAGTCCACAAAAGATTTATGCAATAATACCCATGTAGCGAGCGTTAGGTTAGTGGATCACAGACTATAAAAGCCTTAGGTCACTAGGCATTAAGTCCCCTAAGAACTTAATAACTCGAGTATTAAAGAGCCCACTCGTGATCAATTATGCATCAACACATACTTTTTTTCTTCTTTTTCTTTTTTTCTTTTTTTCCCTCTTTTTTTTCACAACAATTTCTGAACGAGTGCGTTTCGCTCCATCTCGCTCAACCCTTGACTACTCATACAACATGAGCCGGCTACTAAGCATTTGACACCTAGCCACAATAACTAGCAATGAAATCCAATGTTTTTCTCCAATTTTTAAATATCCATGTTATTTATCATTAAGAGAATATCCTAAATTTTAAACATAAATAAGTGATTAAACCTTGACAAACCACAAACCATGATCATGATCTAGCACGCAAGTAACCTATAAGACTTAGTGAAATTTTATTGTTTCTAACATGCAAATCAAATCGATAGGACTTAACATCACTCTATACGACATCACTATAATCGCATCCATATCACAAATTAATTGGAAAAGTAAATTAAGGGATCAGGATAAAATGCACATGCAACTATATGGAACATACTAATATGTAAAATAAAAAAAACTACATGACAAATATGCAACTATATGAACTAAACTAGCATGAATATGCAAACTAAATGGACATACACAAATATATTCCTTAACTACCACCCCCAAACTTAAAATTTTCACTGTACTCAGTGAAGGTAATAGTAAGGAATAAGGGCATACCTACTCGGAATCATGATCATCACCCTCCGCGGGTGGAGTGTCAGGAGGCGGGTACACAACATCATCACCGAAAACTGGCCACTGAATATCAACTCCTATGGCTCTGAAAGTTGTCCCCAACGCCTGGGTCAGGTCCTGTGCAAACCTGCTATGAATGTCATGCATCGTATCCATCCGCCTCATCAAGCGCCTATACAGCGCTGAACCAAAACCAGCACTGTCCTCGACATCCTGTTGTTGTTGTTGATGCTGTGAAGAACAAGGCACACCCCTCTGATATCTCCATGCTGCTCTACTAGCCTGAGCTGAACCACCAGCATATGTCTGATCGGATGGCTGGCCACCTGGCAAGTGATCATAAGAGTAACCGAGCCCCTTCTCATCATCTTTCCTACCGTACCATTCCTGCATCACTGCTATCGTCGAACTGTCAATAGAGGCACTAGGAAACTATAGCTGCTCGTATGCGGGCCACTCTTAGATGAATGGGTATTAAGTAAAGCAGAACTAAAAGATAGGAATTTGGCTCAACATCACTAACTCAAGGGATTCAAGTTACTCCAAGAATATGATACAAGACATAGATGTCAAAGAAAACTTTCTGATAATATGGCATAAAGAAAAAATTAACGTTATGTTTAACTAGACGTCAAGGAAGAGCATTGCAGTCAATTTCGTACGAGAAATCGTTAGAACCAAAATTAATGATAATATGGACTAGAATATGCAGGTGATGCCTCCAGGTTAGTATATTTTCTTCTAAGTAATAAGAGATTTTCTCTCGGCAAATATACTCGATTTTGATTCAAGAAAATTAAGGTATGATGATAAGTGTGTGCGTCAATCGTATCCAGTCGAGATTTTCTCGTTAATTCTTAATTATGGTGTAATTTCGAGAATGCCATAAATCGAATACGCCATGGTTTCAGTATATCATTCGCATATGGACAAAATATTATGGGAGCGATTAAAGAGCCTCGAATGCGATTGAAAGCGATTACAAACTAGGTTAATTGAACAAAGCAACATGTGGGAATAAGGCTCAACAGCCAGTAACTATTGGAAATGTTAATGAGCACGAATTACTAGAATCAGAAAGAAAATAGAATTAATATGCATTATGCTGGTTCTTTTCAGACAGTAAAATAGGCAGGATAAGTGTAATTGAGTTGGCTTCACCGCCACACGTACAACAGGTTCATAAGATGTTTATATGCGTATACTCGGGAAGAGTAAATTAGCACCATTATATATATATATAATAGAGACTTGAGTTGAGTTATATGAGCAACTAATAGAATATGATGTTAGCAAGAGGCTGTTGTGTAATGATTGATGTGGCGAGTTAAGTTTATGAAAAGTTGTAAGGTTGAAGGATCAACCTGAGAAAATGGAAGTGAGATACTTGGATGTATCATTATCTGATCCTTAGTGTGATTCTGAGGACAGAATCCTTTACATGAGGGATGGATTTAATATCTGTGATATAGCGTGTAATTATTTTTTTATCAATAAATAATTATTATGTGATTTTTGGTGAATCATCTGATGATTGGTGTTGATATGTGGATGTTTATATGTGATAAAGTATAAGTATGTTAATTTTATTATGTCCAGAACAAAATATAGATAATTATGGTATTTTTTTGGTAATTATTTTGGAGTGATATATGATTTTATAATGATTTATGAATTTATTAATTGTTTTCTAAATAATTACAAAACTATTTTATAAAGTCGGGAATCGTCCAACTTCAACCTTTTTTACGATTTTACAACCCGAAACTTTTCGGAAAACTCCTTCCTAACCTAATCTTATTAATCCGGACATTTTCCGTGTTTTCACTTTTTCGATTAGGATTACGATTTAACCCGTACTCATCCCGGCGCAAAATTTTCGATACGATAATCAATGCGAGATTAACAAAACCTGTATTCTTGAAAGACAAGGTATTATTATATTATTTTCGTATAAAGTATTTTATAAGAAGCCTGGTTTTGATAATTATCCAAAACAGGTATCAAATCGTATCGTTTTTGCAGTTACTTAGCAACTAAGAATCAAGGTTTTGATCTTATTTATTTGTTTTATTTCGAATTAATTAATGATTAAAATAGGAATTTTTGATATTGATGTTGTTTATGTGATTTGATGGCTTAATCTTGTAGATAATTTTGTCCTGATCATTTTGGTATATTATATGACAGATTTGGAGTTCAATAACATTTCCAAATTGTGGTTTGATTATCGAATTGAAGAACTGGGGTTTATAGCTATGAATAATTTCAATTGAAATTTGGTTATTTCTTTGTTAGGGGTTATAAGTTAAAATTGATTACATTATATTGTAGATCGTTTAAAAACCAATCGAATGGAATAGGTTAGATTAACAGAGCATTCCTGGAAGAGGCTCATCAGAAAAACGAGCGTAACGGCGACGTATTTTTCTGGTTGAAACTCCGGCTTATTCAGTGATTGTTCGATCGATCTGTTACTGCAGATGTAGTTCTGGAAGCCTGGGCATCGTTTTCTGTTAATTTGGTATCGATCATGTCTAAAACCCAGGTCGCCAGAAAAGCTTCAGGCCGGCGACCATGGTTTCTCCGGCGACCGGGGACGACAACTATAAAAGTTATAGTTTAGTCCATGAGTTTTTGCAAGCCTTGTATTTTCAATATTCAGTTTTAAAAACTTTTAAAAAATCAGACTTTAGTTTTAAAAAATTTCAAAAGTTGGATTTCTGTTTTTTTATTTTCAGAAAATGTATTTTTCTTTTTATAATTATTTTCAGAAATTGTTTTAATTATTTTAAAATTCTAAAAAAATCATTATTTAATTTCTGAAAATTATTTTTAATTTAAAAATAAATCTTAATTATTTAATTAATTAATATTATTTGATAATTAATTATTTAATTAGTCAATAAATTTAAATATTAATTGATTAATTAATTTATTTAGTTATTAATTAATTTTAATTGTTTATTTAATTAGATTTAATTATTTATTTAGATTTAAAAATTCTGAAAAATAGTTTTGAGTTTTAAAATATTTGTTTAAAATATTGTTGATAGGGAATAAATAAATCATGATTACCTAATTAATGTTGCATTAATTACATATGAATTGGGCTGCAAGACCCAGTAAGAAGATGTATGATATTCAGACCAAAAAGGTTAACACGTTGATCAGGCTTGATGGACCAGATCAGGCCTGATGGAGCAAAGAAGACCCAAAACCCTGATTATTAATTAATTTCGTAATTAATTAATGAGGAAGAAAAACAGCTATTAAGATAAGTCCTATTGGGGATATAAATCCTTGTAGATTGGCCTCCAAGGAACCTCATAGGATAAGGAATCAGCTTCCTACTTCCTAGGACTCCAAAGTCCATTCTAATTCAGAGACTTGACCACTAAGTCTCCTATACCAAGTCCAATTCAAGGACTTCCAACATCTATATAAGGGGCCTCACCCCACAGAGCAGAACTACGTGTTTTGACTTGATCCTTGGCAATCAGCAAGGTACGTAGGCATCTTATTAAGGCAGATTGAGTCATGAAACACAAGAATAGTCAAATCGAGCCTCGAAGCTCACGTTCCTTAGTAATAAATACAGCAATCATATATCTTAGTTTTTAATCCATAACAATTTTCAATGTTCGATAATTATTATTAAATGATTTTAAAGTCAGATTCGGGCGTTCGAACCCTATTATTTAATTATAAAATGATTCAGAGACCCGTTTTAATTCCGAAAAATGTTCAAAATTTCATATTAAATACCTGGAAAATCATTTTAACCCAGAATCTTCTTTGAATAATTATTTTGATCAAATACCTTACGTGTTATGTGCTATGTGCTATCTGATTGAGGTGTTATATGCCTATGTCTTTATTGTTTGATTGCTTTAGTCATAACTTTTAATCCGTAAACCGGATTTGGGTGAAACGAAGGGTAGATGAAATCTTATGACGTCTATGTGACTATTAAAATTATATGAGATTGAATATTGATAGATACTTGTGATGCCTAGCAGAGTAAGCGAGGCATAGAAAAGAAAGCAAGTGATCGATGAATAGAAGCAATGCATAGAAAAAGAAGGAAAGTGATTGATGAGTAGAACTGTTAGATGAGTACAAGTAAAATTGGAAATAATCAGTGATAAGGCAAGTACTTCTGAACCTTTCTTGAGATAAATTGCAAATATTTCTGAACTTTCTCATAACATGTTACTAGTATTCAAAATAAATCTCGTTTTATATTGCAAGCGCTTTAAACTATTCAACCTTAAACCCTGATGATATCATTGAACTTGAGATGTAAGCTTTATTTCTTATAAACCACCAACGGTTCATTTCTCAGATATTAAACCATACAAATACAATACTACTCCATAAATACATACACACCATAAATCAAATACTGAAACAAAATTACTTGAGCATATAGGAACTTATATTTCTTGTTTGATAGGGAATAAAAAACCCTGATTGCATAATTAATATCGCATTAATTATATCAGAATTGGGCTGACAGCTAGGCCCATTAAAAATGGGCCCAAAACCCTGAATATTAGTTAATTTCGTAGTTAATTAATAAGGGATAAATCAGCTGATAAATAAAGTCCAGTTAGGAATATAATTCTTTGAAGATTGGCCTCCAAGGAGCCTCATGGGATTAGGAATCAGTTTCCTACCTCTTAGGACTCCAAAGTCCATTCTAATTCAGAGACTTGCCCACCAAGTCTCCTAACTCTAGTCCAATTCAAGGACTTTCAATATCTATATAAGGGGTCTCACCCCATAAATCAGAACTACATTTTTGACTTGATCATTGGCAAACAGCAAGGTACGTAGGCATCTTGTTAAGGCAGATCGAGTCACGAAATACAAGAGCAGTCAAATCGAGCCTCGAAGCTCACGAACCCTAGTAATAAGTACATCAATTAATATACCCTAGTTTTTAATCCATAATATTTGGCGGCGTCTATGGGAAGTTACAACAACCATGGCGAGAACACAGAGAGGAAACAGCGCTCCTGATGGAACACCAGTGAGGACGACCCAAACGATTTCGTCAACGGTGGAGATACCTCCACATTCAACCTATGCCAGCAACCAAGGAGGAGCCCAAGTAGGGGCAACTGAACCTCAGCCTCAAGGGACGATTCCCCCGACTCCTCAAGGGATGAATTCCCAACTTCAACAGCTACATACACATGTGAATTCTCGACCCGTTGGGTATGAGTATTCAACTATTGTGACCACTAACCCCCCTTATGGGATGCCCATTTACCCCGAGGTTGGAGGAAGTGGACATGCTAATAGGATTGAAGCACAAGGGCAGACTCCCCAATATATACGTGGTTTGGCTCCTATCCCTGAGGATCAAGAATTTTCTGGTCCTTATACTGAGAGAGACTCTGAATCTTCAGATGATGATGTGGCCCCAAGAAGGAGGCGTGCTGGTAAAGAGCCGATGCCTAATGGTAACCAACGTCCTAGGAGCACCCAAGGGATGAATCCCCAAGAACTGCAGGTTAGAATCAGGGCTCACGAGGCTGAGATTCAAAGGCTGAAGCGCGACTTGGAGGCACACTAGACCCCCAGACCCCTACTACCTCCAAAGGGGAGAAATCCTCCTCCAATCATAGACCTAGATGGTCCGCTACAGAGAAGGACTATTGTCCCAAGGGCTGATCCAAGTAATCTTCTTCCCCTGGGAGAGCCTGATGATCCTACTCCACCATTTAATGAAGAAATAATGAGTTCCCATATCTCAAGAAAGTTCAAGTTGCCCACCATCAAAGCTTATGATGGCACCGGAGACCCTGCTAATCATGTCAGGACATTCTCTAATGCACTGTTGTTGCAGCCCGTGAACGACGCTATTAAGTGTTGGGCCTTTCCTCAAACCCTGTCGGGAATGGCTCAAAGATGGTATAGTCGTTTGCCCCCAAATTCTATTTGGTCCTTCAGAGAACTAAGTCAGGATTTTATTAAGCAATTCATCAGCGGGAGAGTGCATGAGAAAAGTTCAGCATCCCTCATGAGCATTGTGCAGGGGGCAAAGGAATCCTTGAGAGACTATCTGAATCGTTTCACAAAGGAAGCTTTAAAAGTCCCGGACCTTGATGACAAGGTAGCTATGATAGCACTGCAACAGGGAACTAGGGACGAGTTCTTCAAGATGTCCTTGGCCAAGCGCCACCCTGAAAGCATGTTGCAGCTCCAAGATAGGGCCGGGAAATACATCAAAGTGGAGGAGAGCATGGGGAAGACAGTAGTGAATAACGAGCCCGCTGGTGGAAAGAAGCAAAAGACTGATCTGGAGTATATTGTTAAGGACAAGTATCCTAGAACTGAGCAAAACACTGATTTGACCCTGAAGAAGGGAGGACCTGGGCAAAAGTTCACTGAATATGATAAGTTGAATGCTCCTAGAAGCCAGATCTTGATGGAAATTGATAATGATAGAGATATTCGTTGGCCTAAACCCCTGAAGGCTGATCCTACCAAGCTAGATAAGAGTAAATATTGTAGATTCCACAAGGATGCTGGTCATGACACCAATGAGTGTAGACAATTGAAAGATGAAATAGAATTCCTCATTCGAAAAGGAGGATTGAGCAAGTACACTGGAGATGGGGGAGATATGAACAACAATGTGAGAAAGAACTTTGATGATCATAGGAGGGACCAAGACGATCAGGGGCGAAATCCCCAGCCTAGGGGACAGGTGACAAATGCAATCTTTGGAGGACCGCGACCCCGAGGGCTGGTGATAAATGCAATCTTTGGAGGACCGCGACCCTGAGGGCCTGTGATAAATACAATCTTTGGAGGACCAACTGCTGCTGGATTATCCAAGAACTCAAGGAAAGCATATACTAAAGAAGTTATGCATATTGTTGGGGAAGCCCCAAAGAGGGCTAGGATAGGAGTGACAATAGAATTTGATGATTCTGACTTTGAGGGTGTGAAATTTTCTCATAACGATCTGCTGGTCATAACACCAATAATAGGGAACAGCCCGGTAAAGAGGGTCCTTGTAAATAACGATGCTTCGGTGGACATCTTACTCCATGATACCTTTCTAAGGATGGGTTACAATGATTTTCAATTAACCCCGACTGATACGCCGATATATGGATTCGCAGGAGTGGAGTGCCTCGTGGAAGGGATAATTAAGTTGCCAACAACCATAGGTCAGGAACCAAGACAAGCAACACAGATGTTGGACTTTGTGGTGGTGAAGGCTAGTTCAACTTATAACGCGATAATGGGAAGAACAGGGATACATGCCTTCAAGGCAGTCCCTTCTTCCTATCATTCAATAATGAAGTTTCCCACCTGGAATGGGATTGGAGAAGAGAGAGGAGATCAAAATATGGCAAGGAGTTGTTATTTGGCCTCCCTTAGGGAAGATGGAGTTGGGGGGCAAGTTATGTCTATTAAAGATCTGGATATCCGTGAGAACGATGAGAAAAGAGTAAAGCCAACTGAAGACTTAGCCCCGATTCCTTTGGCTCCCGAGGATCCTGAGAAAGTGACTTTCATTGGAGCAATACTAGAGGAGCCCCTTAGAGGGATGTTGGTGAAATTTTTGCAAGAAAATAGTGATGTGTTTACAAATTCGGCAGCTGATATGCTAGGCATAGACCCAGAATTAATCACTCACAAGCTGAATGTGGATCCAAATCAAAAGACTGTGAAGAAAAAGAAAAGAAGATTTGCTCTAGAGAGACAAGAAGCTATCAAACAAGAAGTAGAAAAGCTCTTATAGGCTGGTTTCATTGAAGAGATATAATTTTCGGAATGGTTAGCGAACCCTGTGATGGTAAAGAAGGCTAATGGAAAATGGAGGGTGTGTGTTGATTTCGCCGATCTGAATAACACATGCCCTAAGGACTATTTCCCATTGCCAAGGATAGATACATTGATAGATGCTACTACTGGTCATGAGATGCTGAGCTTCTTGGATGGATTCAGTGGATACAATCAGATCAAGATGTACAAGGATGACATCCTAAAGGTATAATTCATTACTGACTTTGGTGTTTTTTGTTATCTTGTTATGGCGTTTGGTCTCAAGAATGCAGGAGCCACCTATCAAATGTTGGTAAATAAGATTTTCAAGGATCTTATTGGCAAAACCATGGAATTTTATGTCGATGACAAGTTAGTCAAGAGTCTAGTGAAGACTGACCATATAACCCATTTGTGGGAAGCTTTTGAGGTCCTGAGATACCAAAAAATGATGTTAAATCCTTCAAAGTGTGCTTTCTGAGTGGGATCTGGAATTTTTTTGGGACTGATGGTCTCCAAGAGAGGAATCGAGGCCAATCCCGATAAAATAAAGGCAATCTTAGACATGGAGCCACCAAAGACTATCAAAGATGTTCAAAAGCTCACTGGAAGGGTCGTTGCATTGGGGCGGTTCATCTCCAAATCTGGGGACAAGTGCTTGTCATTCCTCAAGTCCTTGAAGAAGGTTAAGGATTTTGTATGGACTGAGGAAATCCAAAAGGCATTCGAAGAATTAAAGAAATATATGGCCCAAGCCCTGTTGTTGGCCAAGCCAGCTTTGAATGAAACTTTATACTTGTACTTGGCCGTTTCTGAAAATGCCTTGAGCGCTGTATTGGTTAAGGAGGAATTTAAAGTCCAGGAACCCGTATACTATGTTAGCAAAATTCTGCATGGGGCTGAGTTGAATTATTGAACTATCGAGAAGTTTGCTTTAGCCTTGGTAATGGCTTCAAGGAAGCTGCGTCCTTACTTTCAGGCTCATAAGATTGTAGTGCTAAAAAATCAGTCCTTGAGAAATATTATCCATAGTCCCAAAGCTAGTGGGAGGCTAATTAAGTGGGCAATAGAGTTGGGAGAATTCGACATCAAGTACAAGCCACGAACGGCAATAAAAGCCCAGAAATTGGCTGACTTCATGGTGGAATGTACCATACCCAACAAAGAAGTCGGGGGGCAGGAAGATACTATACCTCAAGACACAGAAGGTAATAAAAGAGGCAAAGAAAAGGCTGTAAAGGAGAAGGAATATTGGGTTCTCTATTTGGATGGAGCATTAAAAACAAATTCAAGCGGAGCAGGGCTAGTTTTACAAAGCCCTGATGGGTTCTTGATTGAATATGCTATGAAGCTAGACTTCCCAACTATAAACAATAAAGAAGAATATGAAGCTCTGATAGCTGGCCTCAGCCTAGCAAGAATACTGAGAGTCAAGAACATAAAAGTCTGTGGAGACTCGAAGTTGGTCATATCCCACGTCAAGGGAGAGTTTGAGGTAAGGGATGATACAATGGCTAAGTATGTCCGCCTAGTAAGGGTTGTGATGACTCAATTCGATGAATGCCATGTTAAGCACATCCCAAGGGAGGAAAATGCTAAGGCGGATGCATTGTCAAAGTTTGCTTCATCTGAGATAGAGGAAAGTTCAGGAAGTGTATACTTCCGCATTGTGGAGACACAAAGCATTGATGTTAAGCTTGTAGCTCCTATAGGGTTGGGGACGTCATGGATAGATCCCATTAAGGCCCATATTCAAACTGGTTGGCTGCCAAATGACGTAACTGAAGCACAAAAATTGGTTGTTCGAGCACTGAGATACTCCTTGATCAATGGGATTTTGTACAAAAGATCTTATGTGGTTCCTTACTTAAGATGTCTCAGGCCCGATGAGGCACATCTGGCTCTTGAAGAAGTACATGAAGGTATCTGCGGGCAACACCTGGGGGGCAGAGCACTGGCTCATGAGATAACCTGTTTAGGCTTCTATTGGCCAGAGATGATGGCCGATGCCAAAGAGTATGTGAAAAAATGTGATCGTTGTCAGAAACATGTACTTGTTGTTCGATAACCCCCCGAGATGTTGACTTCCATCAACTCTCCCATCCCCTTTGCCATGTGGGGAATGGATATACTTGGGCCCTTCCCCATGGCCACGACACAAAGAAAGTTCCTGATTGTAGCCATTGATTATTTTACTAAGTGGATTAAAGCCAAGCCTTTGGCCAAGATCACAACTAAGCAGGTTGCACAATTCCTGTGGGCAAACATCATGTGCCGATATGGAATTCCCCGTATCCTAGTTACCGATAATGGAACACAGTTCAACAATGAGGAATTCAAGAAGTATTGTGAGGAGAATGAGATTGAGTTGTGATTTACCTCCGTGGCTCACCCGCAAGCCAATGGGCAAGCAGAAGTGGAAAATCGTATAATCTTGGATGGACTGAAGAAGAGGATCGAGAAATCAAGAAATAATTGGGTGGATGAAATACTCCCAATACTATGGGCCTATAGAACTACTTATAGAGTCACAACTGGAGCAACTCCCTTTATGTTAACATATGGGGCTGAAGCGGTTGTTCCCGTGGAAATATCACATTTGTCTCCCAGGATCCAAGCTTTTAATGCTGAGGAAAATGAGAAGGGGCAGAGATTAGCCCTGGACCTAATTGATGAAGTATGAGATGAGGCACATGCGAAGATAGTGAAATATCAGAAAAATGCTTCATTCTACTACAACATAAGGGTTAAAGAAAGGTTCTTCAAGTAAGGAGACTTAGTATTGAGGAAGGTGGAAGCTTCCGATGTTGGGAAGAAGGGAAAACTTGCCCCAAATTGGGAAGGGCCATACAAGGTCAAAAGTGTTCAAGGAAGAGGAACCTACAAGCTGGAGACTATGGATGGTTTTGAAGTCCCGAGAACTTGGCATGCACAAAACCTAAAGATTTACTATGTGTAACATGGTTGAGCACGATTCTCACTTGACAAGATGACAAGTAGGTTGAAAAGCACCTTGAAGCTTTGCTTGCTTAGGATTTCATGTTTTAGTTTTATAAGGATACTCTTTAAAGTTTGAGGTTTATTAAGACTTGTGTAAGGGATGAATCCCAAAAGTTTATGAAATTTAGAAAGTTTCCGAAATATGTTTAAAATCCCCATGGCATGACAAGTAAACTAAGTGCATGAGATAAAAGAATAAGGTTTGATAAATAAGATAGGTTCAAATAAGCAATACAAAGTCAAATAAATAAAGATGGTCTCAAAGACAAAGTAAAATAAATAAGCCACGCAGGGCTAGAAAAGCTCTAAGGGGCAGAGGTGCCCTCAACATCCATATCATTGTCTTCGCCACTCTCACTAGATGTCGCAGTGGTCCCGGAGGAAGAAGAGCTATGATCATCTGCAGAAGGCCGAGAAGATGACTCAGGAGGAGGAAGAAGTGGGTCCTGAGGGGTACGATCTGAGACAACCACTCGGGTACAAAACCTCTGTAGTAAAGTCTCGTCGTCAGGGCAGACATAGTCCTTGGGGGTCCACCATGGTAGGACCAATCCCACGCATGCTTTGTGGATCCAACCACAGTTTCCCCATGACGGAATCCCCAAAGAGGCTGGAAGGCACCGGTGGCAACAGAAGTGGGAGCTGCAACAGAAACATAAACATTTGGGGTTTCAGTTCCCCCAGAAGAAGCCTCCACCACAGGCTCCTTGTGCTTCCTTAAAAATCTAGGCTCCGTAGCCTTCCCCCGGGTGTCTAGTCCCACAAGCTGAGCCTTCTTCATTCTCGCGGTTTCTTCAACGACAGGCACATTATCTTCGTTAATTTCCTTAGCAGCTGCAAAAATAAGAGAAAAATAAAAATAAGTGGTGTCAATAATGCATGAAAGAAAGTAAAAATAGGAAGGGAAGAAAAATACCTTGAGGAGAAACTAAGGAGAGCCCCACTTGGATAATGGAAAACTCCTCTAATAGAGTCCAGCTGGGAGTGGCACCATCATCCCGAATAAGCTCATTATAGATAATAGTCTCCTCGGTGGTTAGGTGAATGAATTTGAGGCAACCATCACTAACCTTCCCGAAGGAAGATCTGAAGAAGGTGCCCCAGTTCCCATTCTCCCACCTTAACCCGACAAAGCTACTCCTCCAATGTTGGTTATTGTCGGGAATGGAAGCACTATTAAATATGTGTTTATACTTGGGCCTTTGTTTAATGTAGACCTAACCACAGATACTCTGAGAACTGTTATAACACTGGAATATTTTACTAAAAACTGCTATTGACAAAGGAAAACCTCCCCTAAGACACGAGACCATAAAGCATAAAATGTTTCTCCAAGCATTTGGAGGAAGCTGACAGGGGTTAATTTGCAAGTCTGCTAGCAAGTGGGGAATGAAATCATGGAAAGGAAACCTAAGCCCAGTATTAAGGGTGTCTATATAAATGAATAGAGTGTTGGGTTTTCAGTGGCAAGTACGATCACCACCGTCAACGGGAACTAGCCTAAGAGGGGGACGAACATTATAAAGTGCGTTCATTTTATCAAAATCTATATTGTGCCATGTGTTACAATAATCAAATGAATCTAGATGTGCATTAGAAGGGTATTCATCCCCCATAGTGTTAATCATATCTAGTAATGGCATGCAAGAAGAGAGGATTTCGATATGGTTATCTCGTTTCGAAGCAGAGGCAATCTTAGCCGTTCTCTCAGAACTCTTGTCTGCCATTGATGGAGATAGAAGAAAGCTTCGAAGCTTTGGGTTGAGCAAAAGGCCGGAAAAGGGCTAAAGGGATGGCCGGAAAGTTTCTAGGGGGAGAGGAGTATTTGAGAGTGCTTGAGAGGAGAGGAGATTTTGAGAAATGAAGAAGAGTGAAATGTGAGGTGTGAGTGAAATCACACTCCACCTCCACTCTTATATAGTCTCTAGGATGGCAATTGGGCCTGTAAAAAGCCCATTTGGGTTCAAGAATAGAACATTCTGGAAGAATCCAGAAAAATTTAAAGATAAAATTTAAAAAATAGAAGGTCCCTCAGAATTCCAGAAGATTCTGGAAATTTGGTTGTGAAAACAAAGGCCAGGCCCAAGTCATGGGCCCAAATTCAAATTGAAAGTAAAATCCAGCCCAAGTTATGGGCTCAGATTTTATATATATGTGTGAGCTCAAAGTAATAAAAAAAGATAAAAGCCCAGCAAAGGGTACAAAAGAATAAAAGCCCAGCAAAGGGCCCACAAAAAGAAGAAGACCTATAAAAAGCCCAATTATGTTAATAGGCCCAAGGAAGCCCAGTACCAAGGCCCAAAGGAAAAACCCAGGAAAGAGATAGGCCAAAAAATAATAATAAATATGAACATTTTTTAGCAAAGAATCAAAAAATATCTTGACCCAGTTCGATCAAGATTCCTACTGGATTTCTGATCGAAACCTTGAGGTCGAAATAAACTTCGACCAGGATGAAATAGGGGGCTTTATTCGGTCAAAAATGAATCAGCTAAAAAATCCTGACCGAATTTCAGTCAGGTTCTGGTCGAAAGTATGCACGACCAGGATTAAATGATACCATTATTCGGTCAAAATCAGGGTAAAAAAAAGGAAAAATCCTGACCGAAATTCGGCCAGGAATCCTAGTCGAAAAGGTCTGCTCGAAATAGGCTTCGACCGAGGTTAGGAGGCAGTTTAATTCGGTCAAAAACAAAAAAATCCTGACTGAATTCGGTCAGCATTCTCATCAACAATTCCTGCTCGAATGAGCCTTCGACCAGAGCATAATAGGGGTTAATTCAACCAGGATCCTGATCGAATAGGATTCCTGGTCGAATTATATATATAAAAAAAGAGAAAGAAAAGAAAAAGAAAAAAGGGGGAAAATTCCTGAGAAAATTCAAAAAAAGAGAATTTTTGCAGAAATTAAGGAAATTCCTTAAAAATTTCCTGAAAATTATGAATATTCTTTGGAAAATGAGGAATAAATCCTGGAAATTAAGGAAAAATCCCAGAAATTAAGGGAAACTTCCTGGAAATTAAGGAAAATCCCAGAAATTAAGGAAAAATTCCAGAAAATTAAGGAGAAATCCCAGAATCAAGGGAAAATTCCTGGAAATTAAGGAAAAATCCCAGAAATTAAGGGAAAATTCCTGGAAATTAAGGAAAAATCGCAGAAATTAAGGGAAAATTCCTGGAAATTAAGAAAACTCCTAAATAATAGAAATAAAGGTAAAAGAAAGTGATAGGGATATTCCAAAAAATCCCTGAAGTCATGTACAAAGACAAATCATTGTAAATGTGTAGGTCGCTCCACACTTTACGCAAAAACGATACCCTGTAAAGAAACGAATGAACTTAACTTCTGCGAAATCTTTTTACGGTTTCCCAGAAGTTGGGGGGCAAATGATAGGGAATAAAATAAACTCTGATCGGATAATTAATATCGCATTAATTATATCAGAATTGGGCTGACAGCTAGGCCCTTTTTTCCCTAAATATTAGTTAATTTCATAGTTGATTAATAAGGGATAATCAACTGATAAATAAAGTCCAGTTAAGAATATAATTCCTTGAAGATTGGCCTCCAAGGAGCCTCATGGTTTAAGGAATCAGTTTCCTACCTCTTTGGACTTCAAAGTCCATTCTAATTCAGAGACTTGCGCACCAAGTCTCCTAACTCTAGTCCAATTCAAGGACTTTTAATATCTATATAAGGGGTCTCACCCCACAAATCAGAACTACGTTTTTGACTTGATCTTTGGCAAAAAGCAAGGTACGTAGGCATCTTGATATGGCAGATCGAGTGACGAACAACAAGAGCAGTCAAATCGATCCTCGAAGCTCATGAACCCTAGTAATAAGTACATCAATTAATATACCCTATTTTTTAATCCATAACACTGTTATACCCTATGACATTAAAGATCTATACCTTGTTTTATCATTGAACCATTGTTCATCAAACACCTGATTCTTCCACAGATATGAAGCCGTTCTTCATATATATACCTTGATATACTCTGGTGATGCTCAAGAAATGTTTTATGATCCAAGATAAATGCTTTATCAATGTTAATTATGATTCTATTTTATTGAATTACTATGGTTATCATATTGAATCATTTTAGAATTGGATGGTTTTATAAATATGGACCAGATTCATGGTCATACCAGATTCGTGGTCATATTAGGCCAATGCGTACCTTGGATCCTGTATAGATAGCAGAGCTGTGTGCCTTGCTTGGGGTTAGTGTGTGACTAATCATCAGCCTAATCTTGGTTTTTTTTTAAATGAAAAGTGAATATCCAATTCTAAGCATTGTTTATCTAGAAACTTGATTCTTTTGAATCACTTCAATTGGTCATTGTTTAACCTCGATTATTGCTATTATGACTTGCTGAGCTAGTTAGCTCACTCTTGCAAACCTTTTTATGTTTTCCACAGTTGAAAAGGAAATTGTTGGTAACGAGGATTCCCAGTCCAGTGTGCGAGCTAGGATTCCAGGTTAAGTTGGATCAAGCTAGCAGGAGCTTTATATTGTAGATGAGTTATGCAAGATTGTAAGAATGATATCATTATCAGTTGTAAGTTGAACTAGTTGGAATTTGGTACGATATTATAAAATTTAAGATGATGGCTTGTTTTCATATTTAACTTGTTGCGATCCGTGGTTATGGTAAGTAGGGTTATTGCATATATTACTTCCATAAACAGGTATATATATTGGGTGTATGTGTTGTGAACCCCAAACTTCTGACCTGGGTTTGGAGGGTGTAACAGGTTTGGTATCAGAGCTACAGGTTATAAGTCACTGAAACAAGCCTAGATTGTCGGGAATGGATAGAGGGTTAGGATTTGGATTAAGAAATAGAAAGATAGGACATCTAGAGGTTGAGTGCGACTGTATAATAGGTTTTGGTATGATTCGTGATGAGATTCGAGATTCTTATCTATCGACGTGATTTTCAGATAGTAGCGATGGCAGCTTCTTTTATCCTGGGATCGTCTGATCATTCGGAGCCTTCAATCGGAGGACCAACATCTGATTCATGCCCTGCTCTTCCACCGGTGTTAGCCATATTACCTCATGTTACGAAGATTGCACCTTTTTAAGCTATTATTCTATCCCCTGATGTGAGACTACCTATTCGAGAATCCCCCACATGCTGATTCTGGTTCTACCAGACATTCAGCTGTGAGTCCATCTTTTCAGTTTACCATTCACCTTGTTCTATGCCATCAGTTTAAAACCCGTCTTATGGAGCAACAACACCTATAAGGATGGATTCGAGAGCTACAATATATGATGAGTACACGAGATATTAAGAAAGGTGAGAAAAACCTAGAGAGAGGATTCATGTGTTTTGAAAAATAGCTGCTACCAGGTTATATGGAGCTACTAGTAAGTATGCCACCCATGATTATCTTGTGGAGTGAGCTAGATGAATTTTAAAGGAGTTTTATAAGATCAGAAATCAAGAGTTTTCTTGGAATTAGATGGTGGTGTTATGACCAAACATGATACGTACAGTAGTAATGTGATGTGATATTAGTCACTCTTGTTTTATAAAATAGATTTGATTATTATTGGATAGACCTGTTATACATAATAATCATAAGAGATGGTGATGGGAATGTTACCAGTATGGAAGACTAGAAGTGAAGTTACGAATAAGATAATATGCAACGGTAACTGAAGTTTTTGTCGACCAATGAAAGCAAAATGGACCCAATAAGGGTTAGAAGATATATGGAAATTAATGGGCTCTTATCTGATTGTTTCTCTAATTTGATACCTTGTAGTTGTTGAGAAGGACAACAATCAACTCATATAGCAGTGACGACCAGGTGTATAATTTTCAAAATTTTAAACAGTTTTTAAAAGAGATTTTCTTAACAAAATTTTTCTAAAAGTCCTTTAAACAAAACTAGTAATCGCAAACTTTCATTGTACGAATACCCTACTACCAGACATCCACAAAAGAGATAGAAGCTGAATAGATACCAATTATGTCAAGACCCTATATGTCTATAGAATTTGACAGCATAAAGGTTTAATGCGCAAGTTATCTATCGTGATTACATAGGGCAAGTAAGATGGTTAAAATTACCTATAAATCATGCATAACAAACACATGAACCTATGCTAGCATGGAAAGTTCTAAACCCCTATATTCACTTTCGCTTCAATAAAGATTAACACGCCATCTTATAAGTTCGCGACGCTCATAAGATGAATAAGCACAACCAATACTAGGAAATCATACAATCACCACACACTAACATATCGAAACAAATTTACAATTAAAATCTATAAGTAAATCCGCTAGAACCCCATGATAACGATTAGTTCATAACCGAACTCATCATCACCGTGGGTTCCGATGAATGCATGGTATAATAATTTAAGACTTTATAAAACTGAATAATAATTAAAGTACGATCACAAGAGTAATAGGTTCAACAAACAAGAAAACTAGCATTCAAGATTTCAACTTAAATAAAGAATCACAAGAATAAACTAGATCAACTTCGCCTTTATTTTATTTGTGCTCCTAGGTCTTCTCGTTGTCTTCTCCTTAGTCTCCTTTATTAAAATCATCTTTAAAGAGTCTTTATATAGCAGCCCAATCAAAAGAGAAGTCCAGGAAATCAATCTTCTACTTGAATCATGATTTTTCAGAATCGATCTGGCACGGCCGTGCGCTATCCCAGCGCGGGCGTGCTGTACTTCTGCTACTCTGGCACAACTGTGCGCTAAAACAGCGCGGGCGCGCTGACCTTCTGGAAAAACTGAGTTTTTTCTTCTCTTGCTTGCAGCTGCTGGTTTCTTCGTGCAATCACCCAAGGCTCCATTACTAACACTCTTCAAGCATAAAATCATGTAAGATCCATTCATGCCTTCGATCCCTGATATGCAAAACACTACAAAACACATCAAATACACAAATAACTTGAGCACAAAACACTAATTCGAGCCTATATAGAGCGTTCTAAGTGGATATAAATACCACTTAACAATCTCATAACTTCTCACACATATATTACTTTTAATAGTAATATTTAACTCACCTATGTCACTTAAATCTACCTCTCCTTTTTCCAGTACAGGAGATTGCCTCTCAATAATTCTGTTTTTCTTCTGATCTTTTCTCACATTCTCACTAGAAAGGCTCAACTCACTAGGAAACAAAGAATTAAGAGGCGGAAAAGAGGAGTGGTTTGTAGTCATATAAATAGAGGTATCCCTATTAATAGGTCTATTTATAATCATTCTATCAGATTAAAAAAGAATTGTACCTTGAGTGTTAGAGACCATTGGTATTACTTTGAGTGGTTGCACCAAAATGACTTCAGTGTTATCCTTAGAAGTGACCGGTACATTAGGATGTGTAGAATCAAGAACAGCTTCATCAGGAATTGACCTTGTGTTAAAGATTTGCTGCTTGTCAGGAATTGACCCCATGTCAGGATTTGATACCAAGTCCACAACAGTACTTTGAACTGTTGTTTCTTGTGGGACTTGAGGTGTAGAAGCTTCTTCAATCCTTTGAAGTGAAGGTTCTTGTGTGCTTCTTTCAAAGATGAGATCATTGATGATAGCATCCAATGTAGCAATGTGCTTCTGATGAGCTTCCCTGTCTTTTACTGTCTTCTAAATATCAGCAACCACATAAATGTGACTCCCTTGAGCAGTGTCAAGAATAGTCTGTTGAATCTCAGTGCTTGCACCTACACTTTGAGTAGGTGGTTCTTGTGTAGCATGGGCATGAACAGTTGCATCTTCACATTGATAAAATGGATTTTATATATTGTACCCCTTCTATAGATATTTTTGCTTAGACTGTTTTCTGACATATAATGTGTTGTCTGCAGCCTTTCTCTTAGTTTTATTAGGATTTGACTGTGCGAGATCAAAAACTGATGAAAACTTGTCAGGATTTGCTATTTCCCGACCAAGAGCAACTTGAGCTAATACTTCTAACCTAGCTTGCTCTTCTTTAGCATGATCCTTGTCAGCTGCTTTAACTAGTCTTTTTTTTTACACTTGACTAGCTGCTACAATGTCAGCTCTTGCTTCTTCTATACTTGCACCAGTAACCTCCACTGGTCTAACAGGTAGCATAAAAACAATTGGGCCATCACTATCAGTATCAGTGTCTGATGGTTCATCTACTAGCTTAACACAAGTTTTAGTCTTCATTTTCTTTCTATCTACATTCTCCTTGATGCTTTTTAATGATGAAATATTTGTCTTCCTTCCCCCACGTTGTTTCTCCAATGATTTAAGTGAAAGTGAGCCAATCTTTGAACCTGATTGTCTCTAAGACACATCATTCCCAGCTATTGGTTTTGATTTTACAACTAATTCCTTTTGTGAAGAACCAGAGGTGATATTGTCTATAGATTTTATAGTTGTAAGAGAAACACTTGGGTCAAGAATAGGATTGAATATGTCATATTCCATAGTGTCAGGATTTAGAAAACTATACTTGTGAGGCATTTTGTTAGACAAAAGCACCCACATTGCTCTTGGTAATTCAATTTTTTTATAGAGTATGAGATTAAGAATGGACCTTTCATCGAGTGTCTCACTACTAGAAATAGTGTCTACGACATCACCCCTTTAACATCGGTTAGAAATGTCACCGATGTTAAACACAATTTTTGTCACGCCCCCAACTTGAACAGCAAAATAAATATAGCTATTACAAAATTTTAAAAGAAATAACACAACCAAATCCAAGATCTTACAGTTTAGGGTTTGGAACAGCCCAACACTACCAACTATTACATCTGATTTTGAATACCGAGTCCTCACACAAACTACTATCATTTATCCTACCTGAGCTCGAACATAAGCATCAGCATCACAGGTCTTACGGGCAGTCTGCTTGAATCTAACCATAGCTGCTAGCTGTAATATCAGGGTAAAACAAGAAGTGAGCCAAATGCTCAACAAGTGCTAACAGTACGATACAAAACATAAATCGAGATATACATTAAAGAATGACAATGGAAAGACATAACCAATGATAACGAGAGATAAAACTATGTGAGATGGCATCATTTTGCTTGTATCAAAACAATTTTAAAATCATGTCTTAATCAAAATCATTTTATGACGCTACGGATTACAGCCGGTGATCAGCCGCGAAGTAATCCCGAACCTCGCTGGGCTCTAAAACATTAATGGGAATCCCTAGGCAACTTTTAAGCCTAATATAAGTGTGGAAAGGACTCGCGTCTCAGTCCAGATCCACTATTCAAAGAAAACATTTATCCCCCTTTGGGACTGAAAACCCACATTTTATTTATTTCAAAAACTGATGCCGAATTATAACAAAATCTCTTTTAACAGTAAACATTTTTATCAAGGGATTATAGATCAACTCGAAACACGGGAAATATGGTACTAAATCTCAGGGCCATGATTCACAAAACTTTACTCAATTAGGGTAACTAAAAGGTTTTCATATGTCAAAACTTGGACAAGAAAATTTAGTGAGGCTAATGGATAATATGAAGGGGTAATGCCAAACTGGGCTTAAAGCAATGGTTTCTCGTCAAGATACAGGTGTTGGATCATCAAGAAGATAAGCTTCATGAATACTATGGGTGTTAAGGTATGAAGAAATGATCTTTAGCTCAGGATATATCAGAGTTGTCAAGCTTTAGGATAAGAAAGAGGGGTATTAATCAATGAGGAATCACTTTGATAAATATCTGGCTTTCAGGATTCAAGGTAAGTTTCTATAGGGATTCAAGTATCAGGATGAGATATTAATACTTAGTAATCATCAGCATGTTAATCAAGAGGATCAATCAAGTAATATAACAACTCTTCATTTTATCATGGCATTTAACTATCATGAAAAGACTTTTGAACTACTTGCAATACGTACTCGAGGGTTCATGGCATCTCTATATAACTCAAAGATAAACAAAAGATATGCTTGATTTAAATATATCAAAATGACTCAGGATAATTGCATCGATATATATGAACTATTTACAGTAAATACGAAGGTCAAGTTGAATCACTTGCCTTGAGAAAGGCTGGTCTGGTCTGACTGGTTGGAGCAACAACTGGAGCTTCACTCGACCTTTATGGCAAGTTTTCCCTCGTCTCGAGATCCTACATAAATAATAATAATCCTCATTATAATATATTCTTACCATCTTAACCTATCTACAACTCGAAATTAAACACGGATGGCACTTAGGCCAATACGCACTTAATTTATATTCACTTTTAAATTACAATTGTACACATATAGCCACATATTCTCATATCATATATTAATACCAAATAACACCATATATACCATAATGCAACACTAGGCTTGGATGATCTCGACTCACAAAGTAAGTCACTTGGTCGCTAAACTAGACAAAGTCTTCTAATTTTGGCTTCCTAACTCGATGTGCCTTTACTAAACTATCCAAAACCTATTGACCCTCACTTGTGTCTTTTGCTCTACTGACCTTATAATATCTTACAACTATGGTGGTCGACCTAATGCTTACTCCTAAGTGTTCTAAAACTATGCGATAAGTGAAAGTGCTCACTGGTGCAAATTTCAGAATGATAACTATGGTTTCTTGACTGCATTAGACACTCTTAAACTACAAGTTTTCCTTCAAAACTTTTACACAAGACTCTCCTGACCTAAGGGCATCTCAAAAACTTGATGTGGCTCAAGGGCCTGGCTTGGGCCTTCTTGGGCCTAAGCTAAAAGTCCAAGGTTCCCCTGTTTTTCTGGGCAGAAAACGCCCTGACTTGAATTAACTTGTGACACATGGTTCTAACTCATATCCTATGAACTATGGTTGAAACAACTTCTCTGACATTCCCTCTAACTAAGGCCCAACAGGGCCTAATGAGGGCCTACCCATGACATGGTCAAATCTCCCCATTTCTAAGTTGCAACAAAACTGTCCCCTGCTGGACAGATTTTGTTATTCTACTTGTGCACCTAACCAAATGACATGCAAACCTCCAACCAACTCCTAAAACCTTTTATATACTCCCAATACTAACTTCTGGTGGCTTGGGCCTCAAAGTGCACATCAATGACAAGGTCAAAACTCACTCTAAACCTCAGAGTTCTAAACTGATTTTCTGCAGAAACTATAACTCTCCTTTCTCCAAGGTTTTGACTTGACAAACTCAACTACCAACAACCCAATACTCAAATCAAGACTTAAACATGGTAATCTACTGAGCTAACTCCCTTATTCTCAAAATAACCTTGGGTGAGATCATCCTTACCTAAGGTACAATTATGGCAAAACAAAAGAAACTACACTTCACAACTCACAAATCTTCATGCTTTTGAAACAACAAGATATGCATTTTTATTAAAAGATAACCACGAATTATTACCATGCAACAAGAAGAATAAATCAATATTAACACATTATTCCTACTGAAATTAAGGCTCACTAACAAAATCTTTCCAAATAATCAAAATCTTATAACATTTTAAGAGAAATCCACATGCATGCATGTCCTCGGGTTTTGCAAACCAAAACAACATATTTTCTACATATATTCTATCATAAAATTGACATGCAAGCTTAGCATAAGCTATACCTAGATAATCACTTAGCATGCAAAGAGTTTTATCAAATTTTTACCACAAAATTCAAGTCATTATCACATAAACATGCAAAAATTGATTTAAGCAACAAGAATAGTCTTAAGGACCATTCATTCGGCTCCCATATGGTCATGGCCGAATGAAATGGATGGGAATGGCCATTTAATCATCAAGAGTTTCCCTCTCAAGACTTGGCACTTCTCCATTCCTTGTAGTCCTCTCAAAAACAACCCTAAACTCACAAGAATCAAGGTTGTATTTTGAGTTTCACTAAAACCTTTACATGCAACCTTTAAACTTAAACTTTTCACTCAACACTCTTTGAATTATATATGATCAAGATATAGGAAGTAACATTTACTTGATTGGAAAGTGGGAGCTTGAATGAAGAATGAAGAAAAGGGAGGGGGTATGGCTTCGGCCAAAAAGCCGAGAGGAGAGGGGAGAGCCGAGAGGAGAGGGAGGAAAGGAGGAGTGTGGAAATGGTGGGGTGAAAGTGGAGTAATAATCATGTTAGTTTGGTTTTTATTTGACCAAAAGTGAGTGGATTTGAGAATTTACAAGAGTAACCTTCCAACATAGTTAGGTAGATTTGCATGCAAGGACAAAGTGGTAATTTGGTTAGTAGAATGAAAGTGAGTGGGGTTGGAAATGTCTTCATTGCCCCTTAGTTGAATTGGAAGAGTATTTGTATGCAAGGGTAGCCATGTAATTTGCTAATTATAACAAATAAAATTTGTAAAGATTTATTTTTATAAAATAAAATACAAGTTCAAAAATTATAAAATTTATACCATAAAATAACTTGGATTTTTAGAGACTTTATAAAATCATTTTCAAAATTTGTGAACAAAATACCTTTTAAAAGAAAAAATTTCCAAGACTTAGAATATTCCTTATAAATCAAAAATAAAGCAATTAAATAAACTCTTGCTTTGAAAAATCATATACTACATAAAGCAAATTTAAAATGCAGACATTTTTCACTCACACCAACGTACAATCATTGAATATATTTTCATTCGGCTTTAATATTATACCAAATCCACAAATAATATTACATAAAATGTCGGTCATAACATCCTCTCCCCCTTAAGGGATTCTGTCCCCAGAATCTAAGAGAACAGATGAGGATACCGGGAACACATATCAGACTCTAACTCCCAAGTCGATTCTTCGACCTTAGGGTTCCTCCAAAGTACTTTCACTAACTTTACCAACTTATTTCTAAGACTCTTTACTTGCTAGTCGAGTATTTTGACAGGTTGCTCCACAAATGACAGGTATGCCTGAATTTCTACAGGTTCATATTCTATCACATGGCTAGCGTCAGGATTGTACTTCTTAAGCAACGACACATGGATCACATTATGCACATGCTGATACTGATGTGGTAAGGCCAACTCATAGGCCACCTTTCCCACTTGACTCAATATTTCAAAAGGACCTATGTATCTAGGTGCTAACTTCCCTTTCTTGCCAAATCTAAACAACCCTTTTCTAGGTGACACCTTCAGCAACACAGCTTCACCAACTTGGTATCGAACATCCTTACGCGCTGGATCCACATACTTCCTCTGTCTATCTTGAGCAACAAGCAAACTTTTCTGAATTAACTTGACTGAATCATGCAACTGTTATACCAATTCCGAGCCGAGAATTCTTCCTTCTCCTACTTCATCCCAACTTGTTGGTGATCTACATTTTCGCCCGTATAAAGCTTCGTATGGTGGCATGCCGATACTGGAATGATAGTTGTTGTTGTAAGAGAATTCAATTAACGGCAAGTGATCGTCCCAACTACCTGCAAAATCAATTGCACAACTGCGCAACATGTCTTCGATTGTTTGAATTGTCCTTTCACTCTGGCCATCAGTCTGTGGGTGGTACGTCGTGCTCATATTCAACTTTGTGCCCAGACATTCCTGAAATTGCTTCCAAAATCTCGAGTTAAATCGGGGATCTCTGTCTGAAACTATTGATACGGGTACTCAATGCCTCAGTACGATTTTGCGCACGTACAGATGAACCAACTTGTCCAATGACGACTTCTCATTTATTGGAAGGAAATGCGCCGACTTCGTAAGACGATCAATTATAACCCATATTGCGTCATGCCCGGATTTCGTTCGCGGTAGTCCTACTATAAAGTCCATAGCGATATTTTCCCATTTCCATTCTGGAATCTTCAGGGGCTGAATTAATCCGCTTGGTCGTTGATGTTCTGCCTTCACCTTCTGACAAGTATAACACTTCGCAACCCATTCTGCCACGTCTTGCTTCATATTTGGCCACCAAAAGTTCTTCTTTAAGTCTCGATATATCTTGGTGCTTCCCGGGTGGATTGAAAATTTTAAATTGTGGGCTTCATGGAGGATCTCATTCTTTAATTCAGGTACATGAGGAATCCATATTCTGGAAGAGAACCTTAGTAACCCTTGCTCATCCCTTCGAGTATTAATCTCCTCTCCAGATAACTGATTCTTCTCTTTCTCCATTACTTCTTCTTGACATTTCTTTATCTTTTCTACTAGTGTTGGCTGAAAGGTCATTGCACGACAAACTTCCTCGACTTTTCCGCAAGCATAAAGTTCCAGTTCAAATCTCTCGATTTCTTCAGATAACTCTTTTGATGTTATCATCACATTCAGTCTCTCCTTCCTACTCAGAGCATCGGCCACAACATTCGCCTTTCCAGGATGGTAATTTATCGAACAGTCATAGTCCTTGATCAATTCCAGCCATATCCTCTGCCTCATATTGAGCTCTTTCTGAGTAAAAATGTACTTTAAACTCTTGTGATCCGTGTAGATTTCACACTTCTCTCCGTAGAGGTAATGTCTCCAAATCTTAAGTGCGAACACTATAGCGGCTAGTTCCAAGTCATGCATCGGGTACTTTAACTCATGCGGTTTTAATTGTCTTGACGCATATGCGATGACTTTACTATGTTGCATCAACACACAACCCAAACCCTTATGTGAAGCGTCGCTGAAAATTACAAAGTTCCCTTGATCGTCTGGAAATACCAACACCGGAGCTGTTACCAACTTCCGCTTCAACTCTTGAAAGTTATCCTCACATTCTGCACTCCATTCAAACTTTTGATTGTTTCTGGTTAACTTGGTCAATGGCGTGGCGATCTTCGAGAAATCCTTGACGAATCTTCTATAGTATCCGGCCAATCCTAGAAAACTTCGCACTTCCGTAGGAGTCTTTGGCCTCTCCCAACTCATAACTGCCTCAATTTTTGCCGGATCCACTTTAACTCCCTCATTTCCAATGACATGCCCCAAAAATTGAACTTCCTTTAACCAAAACTCACATTTGGTAAACTTGGCATACAACTTCTCTTGACGAAGTATTTCTAATGTTATCCAGAGGTGCTGCTTATGTTCTTCTTCCGACTTAGAATAAATAAGGATGTCATCAATGAATACCACGACAAATTTGTCCAAATACTTCTTAAATACCCGATTCATCAGATCCATAAATGTGGCCGGAGCGTTGGTCAATCCAAACGGCATTACTAGGAATTCATAATGCCCATATCTGGTCCTGAATGCGGTCTTGGGAATATCTTCTTCCTTGATCTTTAATTGATGGTATCCCGATCTCAAATCAATCTTCAAAAAGCATTTTGCTCCCTTCAACTGATCAAAAAGGTCATCTATCCTTGGTAGCGGGTAGCGGTTCTTGATCGTTACCTTATTCAACTCCCGATAGTCTATGCATAATCGCATACTCCCGTCTTTCTTCTTTACAAACAGAATAAGTGCTCCCCATGGCGACGTACTTGGCCGTATCACTCCCTTATCCAACAATTCTTGTAGCTGGCTAGCCAACTCTTTCATTTCTGCTGGTGCCATCCTATATGGGGCCTTTGAAACTGGTTCCGTGCCTGGAGCAAGGTTGATCTCGAACTCGATTTGTCGATCTGGTGGTAAGCCTGGTAGTTCGTCGGGAAACACATCTGGGAACTCGTTAACTACAGGGATATCTTTCATGCTGGGGCTGCCTTTTTCCGAATCCTCTACATAAGCTAGGAACGACTCACAACCTTTTCTAAGTAGCTTCTTAGCCTGAATAATTGTAAGAAATAGTTGCTCTTGCCTCTGCCCCTTAAATACTACCTTCTCTCCACTCTTCGTTTTTAAATACACTTTCTTGGTCTTACAATTAATCTGAGCATTATTCTCTCCTAACCAATCCATTCCTAAAATTATGTCAAACTCTCCCAACTTGAAGAGTATCAAGTTGGCTGAAAACTTATACCCCGAAATATCGATCTCACACTTTGGACAAAATTGATTCACAGGAATCTTCTCTTGGTTCGCAATTACCATATTTACTACCTCACTCATAATCATTTTATCACATTGGAGCTTATCAACAAAAGTTTCTGATATGAAAGATCTTGTTGCTCCCGAATCAATCAATACTTTAGCTTTGACATTATTGAGTAAAAGTGTACCTGCTATCACTTCCGAATTCTGAACAACATCCTTCATCTTCAGATCAAATGTCCTTGTTGTTGCTTGCGGGGTTGGTGTAGGTGGTGGAGGTAATGCCAATACCTCGGCTGGCATGCTTACACTAGTACTTGCCATATTCATCAGAGCTTTGACTGGTCCGGTTGCCTTGCACTCCCTAGCTATGTGTCCAGTCTTCCCACACTTGTAACACGTAACTCCTGGCTTCGGCAACTTGCACTCATTCGCCAAATGTCCCTTCTAATTGCACCTGTAGCATGTCATGCTCAGCTTATTACACACTCCGGGGTGCCTTCTTCCACAGTGCTTGCATTCTGGCCTCTGGAACCTGTTTTCTCCAACTTGCCCTTGGCTTGCCTGATTGTTCCCCTTCGATTCTTGCCTTTTACCCAAATTTCCTTTCTTTTGAAAATTTCCGCCCTTCTGGAAAGCAATCCTCTTTACATTCCGATCTTGTGAACTTCCTGTTTCAGACTTTTCTCCATAAAATGGAACCTTCCTCTTCTTGTTATCCCTCTCTTTCCTCGACTGCATCCCATTATTCTCAATCAGAGCAGCTTTCTGTACTACTCCCGCATAAGTTTCAAGCTCAAACATAGCCACTCTATCTCTGATCCAAGGCTCCAATCCTTGCTGAAATTTCTTTGCTTTTTCCTCCTCAGTGCTGGTATACTTTGTCACAAACCTTGACAACTCAGTGAACTTCTTCTCATACTCCAATACAGTCATGTTCCCTTGCTTCAACTCAAGAAATTTTAGCTCCATCTGATTCTGCATGTACTTAGGGTAATACTTGTCCAGAAATAACTTCTTAAATCTCTCCCAAGAAACCTGCTGAGTGACTTCCATAGCTTTTACTGATTCCCACCAATAGATGACTTCTCCCTTCAAGAAGTAAGTAGCATACGGCGTCTTCTGATCGTCTCCTAACTGTACCAACTCAAAAGCCCTTTCCATCTCCTTGATCCATGTGTTAGCTATCACTGGATCAGTGGTATCATGAAATGCAGGTGGATTCACATTCTGAAAAGCCTTGAAAGTGACAATTTGTCTAGGTGGTACTTGTGGTTCAGGTGGTTGGTGTGGCTCACGGTTATCTTGGTTTTCAATTCGTTGTTGAAGAGTTAGTTGTTGTTGAGCTATAGCATTGGTCTGCTGTTGCAAGGTTTCCAGTAGTCGAAGAATGTTTGGGTCTGTGGTGGATGTGGTTGTTGGGTTCTTCTTTTTGGGAGGCATGATCCTGAAATAAGAGTTGTGTCAAAACAGATATGAATGATAAAATGATTCGAGGGTATCGCATGGCATTCTTATTTTACATATGGGGTCAAGTTTCCAAATTAAGCAGATATGATGATAAAAATGTAAAATAACAGTTGAGAGCAAATGGAACAATAGCACATAATTATTGAAATTTTAAAGGTCACAATACATAAGATTAGGAGAAAGTCTGATTCTAGGAATAATAGGCTTATTTAAAGGAAACAACGGAAACAACTGGGGATTCCACAGAGTCTGATGGTACAACAACATGAAAGGTAAATGGAAGGAACTAAGGCTCCACTCCATCTGAACGGGGCTTGGTAGTCTTTTCCTCTTGAAGCATCTTCACAATGCTCTGGAGCTCATCCGCCACCATCTGAATGACATACTGGCTGGTGCGGTCCCGGTGCGCTGGCATCTCCTCAAGCTTAGTGTTGACGTATTGAACCAAGGTCTCAAGTCTCGCAGTCATCTGCTCTTTGGGCTTCCCTTCGTAGTTTCGGCTGTCCGGATACACATTCTTCAGTCGGTCTATCAGTCGGTCGTACTTGCCCTGAAGCATGTCGAACTCGCGCCTCAACTCAGCATATACCGTGAAAGCAATAGTGTCGTCTAAACCAGAGGATGATGAGGAATGCGCCCTTTGCTGACAACCAATAAGAGGAGTATTAATAATAAATTTACTTATCTTACTCTCTTGCATATTATCTATATCCTACACACATAACCTATAACCTATTTGGGTTGTCCAGGGACTCTAAACCGTAGCTCTGATACCAAAACCTGTCACGCCCCCAACTTGAACAGCAAAATAAATATAGCTATTACAAAATTTTAAAAGAAATAACACAACCAAATCCAAGATCTTACGGTTTAGGGTTTGGAACAGCCCAACACTACCAACTATTACATCTGATTTTGAATACCGAGTCCTCACACAAACTACTATCACTTATTCTACCTGAGCATCATAGATCTTACGGGCAGTCTGCTTGAATCTAACCATAGCTGCTAGCTATAATATCAGGGTAAAGCAAGAAGTGAGCCAAATGCTCAATAAGCGCTAACAGTACGATACAAAACATAAATCGAGATATACATTAAAGAATGACAATGGAAAGACATAACCAATGATAACGAGAGATAAAACTATGTGAGATGGCATCATTTTGCTTGTATCAAAACAATTTTAAAATCATGTCTTAATCAAAATCATTTTATGACGCTACGGATTACAGCCGGTGATCAGCCGTGAAGTAATCCCGAACCTCGCTGGGCTCTAAAACATTAATGGGAATCCCTAGGCAACTTTTAAGCCTAATATAAGTGTGGAAATGACTCGCGTCTCAGTCCAGATCCACTATTCAAAGAAAACATTTATCCCCCTTTGAGACTGAAAACCCACATTTTATTTATTTCAAAAATTGATGCCGAATTATAACAAAATCTCTTTTAACAGTAAACATTTTTATCAAGGGATTATAGATCAACTCGAAACACGGGAAATATGGTACTAAATCTCAGGGCCATGATTCACAAAACTTTACTCTATTAGGGTAACTAAAAGGTTTTCATATGTCAAAACTTGGACAAGAAAATTTAGTGAGGCTAATGGATAATATGAAGGTGTAATGCCAAACTGGGCTTCAAGCAATGGTTTCTCGTCAAGATACAGGTGTTGGATCATCAAGAAGATAAGCTTCATGAATACTATGGGTGTTAAGGTATGAAGAAATGATCTTTAGCTCAGGATATATCAGAGTTGTCAAGCTTTAGGATAAGAAAGAGGGGTATCAATCAATGAGGAATCACTTTGATAAATATCTGGCTTTCAGGATTCAAGGTAAGTTTCTATAGGGATTCAAGTATCAGGATGAGATATCAATACTTAGGAATCATCAGCATGTTAATCAAGAGGATCAATCAAGTAATATAACAACTCTTCATTTTATCATGGCATTTAACTATCATGAAAAGACTTTTGAATTACTTGCAATACGTACTCGAGGGTTCATGGCATCTCTATATAACTCAAAGATAAACAAAAGATACACTTGATTTAAATATATCAAAATGACTCAGGATAATTGCATCGATATATATGAACTATTTACAGTAAATACGAAGGTCAAGTTGAATCACTTGCCTTGAGAAAGGCTGGTCTGGTCTGACTGGTAGGAGCAACAACTGGAGCTTTAGTCGACCTTTATGGCAAGTTTTCCCTCGTCTCGAGATCCTACATAAATAATAATAATCCTCATTATAATATATTCTTACCATCTTAACCTATCTACAACTCGAAATTAAACACGGATGGCACTTAGGCCTATACGCACTTAATTTATATTCACTTTTAAATTACAATTATACACATATAGCCACATATTCTCATATCATATATTAATACCAAATAACACCATATATACCATAATGCAACACTAGGCTTGGATGATCTCGACTCACAACGTAAGTCACTTGGTCGCTAAACTAGACAAAGTCTTCTAATTTTGGCTTCCTAACTCGATGTGCCTTTACTAAACTATCCAAAACCTATTGACCCTCACTTGTGCCTTTTGCTCTACTGACCTTATACTATCTTACAACTATGGTGGTCGACCTAATGCTCACTCCTAAGTGTTCTAAAACTATGCGATAAGTGAAAGTGCTCACTGGTGCAAATTTCAGAATGACAACTATGGTTTCTTGAGTGCATTAGACACTCTTAAACTACAAGTTTTCCTTCAAAACTTTTACAGAAGACTCTCCTGACCTAAGGGCATCTCACAAACTTGATGTGGCTCAAGGGCCTGGCTTGGGCCTTCTTGGGCCTAAGCTAAAAGTCCAAGGTTCCCCTGTTTTTCTGGGAAGAAAATGCCCTGACTTGAATTAACTTGTGACACATGGTTCTAACTCATATCCTATGAACTATGGTTGAAACAACTTCTCTGACATTCCCTCTAACTAAGGCCCAACAGGGCCTAATGAGGGCCTACTCATGACATGGTCAAATCTCCCCATTTCTAAGTTGCAACAAAACTGTCCCCTGTTGGACAGATTTTGTTATTCTACTTGTGCACCTAACCAAATGACATGCAAACCTCCAACCAACTCCTAAAACCTTTTATATACTCCCAATACTAACTTCTGGTGGCTTGGGCCTCAAATTGCACATCATTGAAATGGTCAAAACTCACTCCAAACCTCAGAGTTCTAAACTGATTTTCTGCAGAAACTATAACTCTCCTTTCTCCAAGGTTTTGACTTGACAAACTCAACTACCAACAACCCAATACTCAAATCAAGACTTAAACATGGTAATCTACTGAAATAACTCCCTTATTCTCAAAATAACCTTGGGTGAGATCATCCTTACCTAAGGTACAATTATGGCAAAACAAAAGAAACTACACTTCACAACTCACAAATCTTCATGCTTTTGAAACAACAAGATATGCATTTTTTTTAAAAGATAACCACGAATTATTACCATGCAACAAGAAGCATAAATCAATATTAACACATTATTCCTACTGAAATTAAGGGTCACTAACAAAATCTTTCCAAATGATCAAAATCTTATGACATTCTAAGAGAAATCCATATGCATGCATGTCTTCGGGTTTTGCAAACCAAAACAACATATTTTTTACATATATTCTATCAAAAAATTGACATGCAATCCTAGCATAAGCTATACCTAGATGATCACTTAGCATGCAAAGAGTTTTATCAAATTTTCACCACAAAATTCAAGTCATTATCACATAAACATGCAAAAATTGATTTAAGCAACAAGAATAGTCTTAAGGACCATTCATTCGGCTCCCATATCGTCATGGCCGAATGAAATGGATGGGAATGGCCATTTAATCATCAAGAGTTTCCCTCTCAAGACTTGGCACTTCTCCGTTCCTTGTAGTCCTCTCAAAAATAACCCTAAACTCACAAGAATCAAGGTTGTATTTTCAGTTTCACTAAAACCTTTACATGCAACCTTTAAACTTAAACTTTTCACTCAACACTCTTTGAATTATGTATGATCAAGATATAGGAAGTAACATTTACTTGATTGGAAAGTGGGAGCTTGAATGAAGAATGAAGAAAAGGGAGGGGGGTATGGCTTCGGCCAAAAATCCGAGAGGAGAGGGGAGAGCCGAGAGGAGAGGGAGGAAAGGAGGAGTGTGGAAATGGTGGGGGTGAAAGTGGAGTAATAATCATGTTAGTTTGGTTTTTATTTGACCAAAAGTGAGTGGATTTGAGAATTTACAAGAGTAACCTTCCAACATAGTTAGGTAGATTTGCATGCAAGGACAAAGTGGTAATTTGGTTAGTAGAATGAAAGTGAGTGGGGTTGGAAATGTCTTCTTTGCCCCTTAGTTGAATTGGAAGAGTATTTGCATGCAAGGGTAGCCATGTAATTTGCTAATTATAACAAATAAATTTGTAAAGATTTATTTTTATAAAATAAAATATAAGTTCAAAAATTATAAAATTTATACCATAAAATAACTTGGATTTTTAGAGACTTTATAAAACCATTTTCAAAATTTGTGAACAAAATACCTTTTAAAAGAAAATTTTTCCAAGGCTTAGAATATTCCTTATAAATTAAAAATAAAGCAATTAAATAAACTCTTGCTTTGAAAAATCATATACTACATAAAATAAATTTATAATGCAGAAATTTTTCGCTCACACCAACGTACAATCATTGAATATATTTTCATTCGGCTTTAATATTATACCAAATCCACAAATAATATTACATAAAATGTCGGTCGTAACAGTTTTAACATCGGTCGCTTCAAAACCGATGTTAAAGGTGTTGTAAGACATCATTATCTCAACCAACCGATGTCTATAATCATTTTTAAAAAAAATAAAAAAAGGCCCGCTTCTTTCTTTCCTCCGTTAATATACCAAAAAATTCCCCCTTAACCAAAAATTTTATTCTCAATTTTCCCCCCCTTAACCAAAAATGTTCCCCCTTCTCTCTCATTCTCTCTTCTCTCTCTCTCTCTCACTGTATCGTCTCTCTTCTCTCTTCTCTCTCACTGTATCGTCTCTCTTCTCTCTCATCTCTCATCTCTCACTGTCTCTCTTCTCTCTCACTCTCTCTAACCTAAAACCCCTATTTTGTACAAACCTATTTATATGAATTAAATTTGATTAATTCATAAATCGAGCTCGATTGATGCTGAAGAGCCTTGAAAGAAGTCCGGACTACTCGATTAGTGTGAGAAAAGTATATTTCTTTCGAATTTATTTTCAAATTTTATGTTTTGATTTTAATCAAGTTTTTTTACAGGTCGGTCTCTGGAGTTTTGTTAATCTTGAAGTTGGGTTTGTTCGATTAGGTAATATTTCACTAAAATTGTACATGCATGCGTATGTTTTATTACTTTAATAGATGCATGTGTATATATAAGTTGGGTTTTCTCTGTTTAATTATGAAACAAATTGTATATATTATAAATTTATATAAACAAATTTATATGTGATCTTCCTGTGTAAGAGGATCGGGGGTTATGTATACATAAGGTCATGTTTTGTTACAAACTATTTCGGCGGACAAGTTTTATAAACAAATCACAAATCACCGGTTAAGATAGTTCAAGTAACAAAATGTATTGCAAATTACCTTGTCTGATCCTTTTGTACTTTGTAATCAATGGACATCTATATACTTATTTATACAGAGTGAGTGACTTAGAAGGAACTAGTAGAATTTTAATGATGTACTTGTTCGTTCTCAGTACATGTATATTCAATTTTTTGTAACGTAGAACTTTGGTTTATCAATTCATCAGATTCTTGAGACTGCATTTAAGAAGGAAACAGTGGGCCATGTTACATGGGAGTAGTATATTGAGAGGTATATCTCTATTGCTAGTTAGTTATTGATTTAATTCTTGAATTTTATTAAAAAATTTCTTGCTGACATTATTTAATGCTATGTAGAGAGTTAATATCCGTACCAAAATTGAAGAAGAAAAAATGAGAAACTTCAAAAGTTTCAACAAGAGTGAGTGTTTTTTTGGTGAAATGTGATAATTTGTGACGTTTCACATAGTTCTTCTGTTTTATATTTATTATATATTTTCTTTTACTTAAATGAAGGGAGGAAGAGCTTTAAATGCAGAAATTGAAAAAGCAAAAAATAAGGGCAAATCCTTGATTATCTTTTTCTGATGACCTTGAGAATGGATGTGAAGAAGAAGACGGGGACAATGATAAGTGTATTATATTAACTGAAAGTTTCAGTCATTACATTTGATATTACTAGTTTTCTAGTTTAACTCCTTTAATATGTTCGTATACTGTTAATTTTTTCTGATTCAGATTTTAGAAATATACGAGGTTGAGTTTTGTAGCTTGATTTTTTGGAAGTGGTAAGAGGGTCACTATACATCTCATTAGTGCTTGATATAGATCACAATCAATATTTGGATGCTTAAACTTAAGGGGATAAGTTTTTGTATCAGACATTGCTTGACTTCTTTATTCATATTTCAGAAATATACGAGGTTGAGTTTTGTAGCTAGATTTTTTGGAAGTGCTAAGAGGGTCACTATATATCCCAATAGGGCTTGATATAGATCACAATCAACATTTGGATGCTTAAACTTAAGGGGAGAAGTTTCTGTATCAGACATTGCTTGGTTAGGGCCTCCCATCAACTAAAATTTTGTTAATCTTTAGTATGTGGTAATTAACTAATTGGTATCTCAAAAAATGAATGAAGACTGAAAACATTACCTAGGCTTTTATTTATTATAGAAGAGGCTTGTTATATGGTGTTTACTTGTATTATTTGTTAGTATTATCTCATCATATGCTAACAAACCAATTAATATCAAGTCCCTGCAGAAAATAAAGAACTAAACAACTTTGGACACAAGGGTTTTGGAAAAGATCCCACTGTAGAAACTAGTTTTTTTCCAGACAGGTCTCTTTCTCTTCAACTCTGATTTTTCTCATGATTTCTAGATGAACCTCTTCAAATCACTTACAGCTACTATGATGGAGATGGTCATAGGCGGGTGCTTCCGGTTATTAGTGGCTACTCTCTCTCTCTCTCTCTCCCCCATTATTATCCTTTGATTCGTTAATATTATCAATCAATATCTGTAAAATAACCAATTGTTCTCTCTGTCCCTTCCCTAGGCTAATGGGCATCACGTCATGACAGTCTCCCCGCATTATGACCAGTATAAAGATGCTTGGGACACACAAGTTGCCTATTACAGGCCCGGCATATACAGGATCGTCATTTCTCATCAAAGTTTGAACGAAATTCACAAATATTTCTTCTCTCCGAATGCTACTTCAAATTTAAAGTGTTATAACGCAACAATAACAACTACATCGACCTTGAATCAGCATATGGATATCTACAATATCTAAGCTCCGGTTTGCACCAATCGCAATCTTACTTCAAGACCAAAGAGAGTTTCGGTAACATAATGTCCAACTTCCTTTCAATTCATGTATTTAGAACTCATAACATGAATTCAGTTCTTGTGGTTAAAGAAGTAAAGACTTAGAGGTTCTGTAATAAAGACTAACATAATCTATATTTATTTAGTATGCGACTAACCCATGCATCGACTATTATGTAGACGCTTATTTAAATCGGCCTGATGTTCAGAACACTCTGCATGCTAATGTGACAAAACTTGATCATGTGTGGCAAGGATGCATGTATGTATATATATTTTCTGAACCAATATTTTTTATCATGCGCACCAGCATACACACTTCTTTTTATTCATGTATATATGCATATAGTTTAGTACTTGACTGAGTTAAAGCAGCTTTATCACATGAGCAGCGGTTTAACAAATTGGGTAGACTACTCCTCAACAAGTATTCCCCAGCTAAAAGAGTTAATGGCCAGTAGCACTCGAATATGGGTTTTAGTATATTTTGAAGTATTTGAGCTGAACCACATTATCTTATATTGTTCTTTACTGATGGTTGTTTTATGGCATTACTCAGGGGACTGGCAAACAGCAAATGGAGAAGCAGCTTGAGCAGTTGAAGATGTTATACCCAGACAAGACCAGAGGAGTGACAAAGTTTAATGTTTCGTTGGCCCATATGATCACAACCTTGGCTGATTTTATGATTGTTCCTAGTAGATTTGAACCCTGTGGTCTCATCTAGTTACATGGAATGCACTATAGAACAGTAAGATAAACCTGAAATTATCTCCACCAACATAAAATTATATTTGTATCGACTGCAATCATGTAACATTTAACCATTTACTGCAGGTACCCATAGTTGTATAAACTGGTGGGCTAGTTGTGTTGTGTGCTTGTTTAATTATGCATGTTACAAGCATTCATATTAAAAGCATTAGGTGATGCGTACGTTATGAGTATTGTATAATAGTTGTAATGATATGTTAAGTATAATCCTATATAAGTAAACAACTATGTGTTAGTTCTTAATGTTGATTTAGTATTTTTTTTGCTTTTGTTATAAAATTGATGCGAAGCAACTAAAAACACATCACCTGCTTAAACTAAAAACGATGTCTAAAATAACAAAACAAATCGAATTATAGGAATGAAAATGATGTCCAAAATGTTAAAACACATCGCTTTGTGCAAGTATATAAAAGTAAATCAAAAGAAAACTGATGTCTTCCAGAACAATGTACATCGATTTAACTTACGCAACCGATGTTAAAGTAGAAGTTTAACATCGCTTCCTCAAGTAAAACTGATGTTATAAGTTATTTTTAACGTCGGTTGAGTAAATAAACCAATGTAAAATACAGAGTAAGACATCAGTTTTTTTAAGAATCTGATATCTTTCAGTTAAAAGTTCTTCCCTGTTATATGTTTATAGTGCTTTTTAACCTCCTAAATACCATTTTTCACAATCTAGTTTTAACATGTTATTAAAAAGGGCTAATTATACATCAGTTTGCTAAAAAAATGATGTCTATGTACATCTTTAATATCGGCTAAAAACCGATGTTAAAGACCCCTACCTTTCTCTACACATGCGAAGACATCGGTTTGAAAAAAAGACATCGGTTTATAACCGATGTCTAAGGGCATTTTTCTAGTAGTGTCTCTTTATCATCTCTTTCATCGACTGTCACTTTATCATCCGTTGCTTCTTGAAATCTTTGTACTCTAACTGTTCATCATTTGTCAAAAATAGCTCAAGTGGAAATTAGTTTTACACATGCATTGGCAAGATATCAAATATTCATACATGCATTACAGAATAAAATATGAACAATCACAAGCTGTAAAGCACACAAAAGTAAAAATTTACTAGAACATGCATCACACTTTGAGATTGATTAAGCAAGAATTTTTCATTGATAATGTTGGATCATTAAATAGTAAAGACAAAAAAGAAAAACAACATAAAATAACCCTAACAACTAAACACTAGAGGCTCCTTCATAGCTTCTTCTTCTCATCCTCAAGTCTATTCATCGTCCGACGATGATAGAACTCGACATAGAGACTGTAAGAGAAATAATCTTCTCTTGCAATGCTAGGGCTGCACGGCGGTGTTGGTCCGCCTCTTCCTTTCTCCTGCCCTCTTCCAGTTGAGTCTCTAGTGTGAAAAACTGGAGCTCTATCTGATTAGCCTAAGAGAGGGCATCAAATATTGACCTAGATATGTCAGCAGGATGGTAAACTTGACAGTTTACCTGGACACGAAGTACGAGAGGATTGAAGTAAAGGCGCCCCCCAATCATATTATGAACCATAATGAAAGCTCCGTGATTATGGATGTAAAATTGATCCATGTATTTGATGAGCAAAAAGATTTAGGGTTGAAGAGAAAGTGGAGACTTGTGTTTTGTAGAGAGTGAGTTAATTGGGAGATGAGTTGTATGATTATATATAGGAGACGTGAGAAACTGAAAACACTCTATTGATAATCGTGTAATAATGAGGACATTATGCATAATATTACGCATATCTAACAAGGTCTCTTTATCTATTACTATTCCCAAATATAAACGGATACTGATGATAAATTTATCATGATTAATCTATAGAGAATAAAACAAATTTACATCAATTAAAATCATGAAAGAAATAATGTTACCGTTCTTTTAAGAAAAATCAGGTCTTGTCCATCATAAGCTGAGATAATATTTGCAATCGAAAATCAAGAATTTAATCATGATTCTCCCCCTCAACATTTACATTTATGGATTTAGTAGTAAAATCAAGAATCTCGTCAACATTAATCAATCTGTCCAAAATCGACAAATCATTAGTAATTGAATTACATCATTAGTTTCATGTGAAGCTCCCCCTGTAACAGTGTTGTTAGTTCCTGATTGAATAAAATTTCAAATAGTTGAAATTTCTCCCCCTCAACTTGTGCATTATTATAAAATTGACTCAATATCATTAGGATTTTCCATCTTTCCTGATTTTTGTCTACAACTACAACCTTTTCATGAGTGTCTTCTTTTCCAACTTTTATCTACTGATGCCTTGGTTATCAAACAAATTTCAGGATCATCGGTATTTATATAAAGTTTGGCTTCATAAATGTTTCCATGTATGTAAGATTTGAACACAATCTTCTTTGTGATCTTATGAACTACTTCAAAGTGAGTATCATAGAAAACAACATAGAAACCTCTGTCAATAATTTGACTGATGCTCAAAAGATTGTGCTCCAGTCCATCAACTAGAGTTACATTCGAGATGATGATATTTCCAATGATGATATTTCTATATCCCAGCGTTTTTTCTATATTACCATCACTATAGGAAACCATTGGGCCAGCCTTCTTCTCATATTCTAACAACAGGGATTTAGTTCCAAATATATGTGTAGAACATCCACTGTCCAAAACAAGCACATTCTTCTTGTTTCCCTATATTCACAAATATGGAAATCAATTAGAATTTTTATGAACCCACACTTGTTGGGTCCTTTTGGACATCTTATGTATTTTTACAGTAGAAGACTTCTTATCACAAATTGATCCATTGGGAATTGCTCCATCAGGATTTTCTTGATAGATTTAACTTTATAAGATGTATGCATATTCAGTTTAGCAGTTCTATTTAAAGCTGCAATTTTATTGAATTTAGGTAAATGATCATAATTGTTGTGATACAGATTATGATAATCTTTACAAGTGTAAATAGAATGCCAACTGCTACCACAATGACAACAAGGGTTTTGTGGTTTGTAAAATACTGATCTACCATAAATATCAGACTCAAGAATCTTAGTGCCTTTCTTTTTAGGCTTCTTGCAATTAATAGAAATATGGTTAGTATTACCACAGTTAAAACAAGCTTTCTTAGGAGCATCAGGAATGTACTTATAGTTGTTTTCCTTATTTATTCCTTGTTTACTATTTCTACCTTTCTTAGACCCAGATTTGTGAGTCCTGGTAGTTACCTCGCAAATTTTCTTATCTAACTAATTTTTAGAGAGAAGTCCTATATTTTTGCTTTTCTTTTCTTGTATTTTAGGCTCATCTTTCTTTTTATCAGAAACTCTAGGTTCAGCTTTCTTCTCATCATGATTCTTAGAGGTTGAACCAACATCATAAATAGACTTCACTCCATTTTCATCAGTTCTTACAAACTTAATAGGAGTAGTGTTATTAATAGCCTTATTGATATTCCTATTAGTAAATTTGTGATAACCTAGACATTTTTCCAATTCTTATCACTGATGAAACTATGAACTTTACTTCCTGAAGTCATCCATATTTTGAACACCTTTGTTTCTTTCTCAAGAAATTTCTCTAGCCTGGCATATTTGATGTTTGTCTGAGTTTCATTATGTTGGGACTTTTTAAATGCATTTTTATTTTCATGCATGCATACTAACTCAGCTTCTAAGAAATCATTTTTTTCTTTACGAATCTTATTATCAGCAATCAAACTGTCACATTCAATATTCTTAATTTTAAACCTGACATGAAGAGAATATAAGAAAAATTTCAATTCAGACAAATTATTAGTATCAATAGGGAATACAACTAAAGGTACCTTATCAGTTCCTGAAGTATCCTCTCCAGGAGTTGTCATGAGTGCATAGCATTCATCATCATTGTCAATTTCTGATGAATCCATCTAGTCTTTGTTGGAGTTTGTTTTGAATAGGGCTTTTCCAGTTGACTTGGAGCATTCGGTAGCCAGATGTCCCCTTTCATTGCAGTTGTAACAAGTCACCTTGTTCTTTTCAAACTTTTTTCCCTTGGTTTACTGTCCATCATTCTTTCTGAACTTACCTTTTCCATCTCCAGAATACTTTCTGTTAAAACCACCTTTCATTTGTGGTTTTGCAAAGCTCATCCTTATAAAGCCTTTCACCAGCATTGCAGCCTTTTCACAACTTGAAGATCATCCAGTTCGATCTCAGAATCCTCGTCAGTATTCATGTCAAGATCTGATGATTCATCAGTATCTGACTCTTCCACTATGTTCCTTCTTTTTTACCTCTCACTTATCTTTTCCTTGCCTTTATGAGTCGGTATTTAGAGCCACAACCTTCATCTTCTGACCTTTTTTATTCTTCCTTTGCTGGATCTCCAAGTCATGAGTTTTCAGCATCCCATAAACTTCATCCAGAGTCAGTAAATCAAGATCATATTGATGCCTGATTATTGAGGCTTGTGTATGCCAATCTTCTAGAAGAGCTCTCAGAAACTTGGTGTTTGAGTCTTCTCTATCATACTCTTTTCCAACCAATGATAGATCATTCATCAATGTTAGAAATCTATCATAGATGCCAGTAATTGACTCATTACCTTTGGCATCAAATTGCTCATATTCTTGCACAAGAACAACTCTTATATTCTTCTTTATTGCCATTATACCTTGCCATTGTGTCTCTAAGGCATCCCATATCTCTTTTGCAATCTTGTAGGCAATCACCCTGCTAGACATCACATTGTCCAAACTATTGCGCAGAATATTCCTGACTTTTGCATCCTTAAGCATTGAAGCCTTTTTAGGATCTGACCACTTTGATTTTTCTTTCCTGACATAGTGTTCAGGAAAATCTGGGGTCATAGCTACCGTTTCCATAACATAAGGAGGTCATGTTTTGATGATATCAACATATGTATCATCAATAGCTTCCATGAACATCAACATATTTACTCTCCATATAGAGTAATCAACTTTCTTCAGGATGGGAATTTTCATGCTTTCATACTTACTTTGTTAGGTCCGTAATCAACTGTAAATGGGGGTGAATACAATTTATGCAATTAATTCGACAAAACTTCAATAGAATCAACAGTTTTTTATAAGAACAGATAAAAAATGATTACAAATGTACTATCTCAAAAGGATGAACAAATATCCTCAAGAGCTGCTAGGTTATGCGAATGATATAACAATGTTCGCAGTGCATATATCATAAACCTAATATGTGCTTTATATATAGCATAACTACAAAATCAAATAAGGAATCCTATTCTATTACAATAAGGTAACATATCCATGTATGATTGCTTCTGAGATAAAGTCCTTCACCGTATTAAATTCCTGCTTTCCTTTTCCTCTTTGAATATCTACTGAAGTGATAAATCCTGATGACATCATTTGTTGATCATCAAGTACTGATATTAGTACTGATGATGTCACTCTTCAGTAAATGCTGATATAAGTCCTGATAAGAACTTATGACAGTTTCTGTCCAGATATCATCAATTATATCTAACAATCCCCCCCAACTTGTGCATTATGGCAATATGTACAAGTTCCTATTGATGATGTCAAAACTATCTAAATGCAGAAATCAAGTAAGCAAATTATTTTTTACTCCAGTGCATATCATACTTTACTCTTCATTCTGAACTCTAACACAGTCTGGAAAATCTTCAAGAAATTTCCTCAGCAGATTTTCTTCCATTACATCCAAATATCATTGCATCCTATGTTTATGTTCCTTCAGTTCATCTGTTGATTCATCATTTTGATAGATGGCACCCCTGAGATTATGTAACTTTGAATTTCCAAGAGATAGATCATCCAGCAGAAACCCAATTTTCTTTCCTTCATGATTAAAGGCTAAAACTTTAGTCCCTAAACTCATTTTTATCTTGGCTCCTCCAATAGGCATATCAACAACATATTTAGTTTGATCAATGTACTTTGGAATGTAGTTTGATTTGTAAGGCACTCCTTTCTGCTTTAACTGTATTAGGTTCTTTATGAATCTAGACCATCTGGCAGTTACAGAATTAGTTCCCTTGAAAATTGTAGCAATAAGTTCCAATTCCTGCCATGGTTTGTCTCTTAACTGTTCTTGATTCAACCTTAAGCTTCTCCTAGACTCCATAAAATAAATTATTTTCTCTTCAACATGATTAATTACAATTTGCACTGATATGATCTTCTATAAGTCTTCAAGCATTACATTGTCTCCAATTTCTCTCAAGTTAGAATGCTTTCTTAAAGTCAAAGCATCTCCTACAAATGGATCATCAACATTTAATCTTCCAAGACCACTTATAATTCTAGGTTTTCTAGATTTTGAACTTCCACTGTAAATCTTCTTTAATGATCCAGAAGAATCTCTTCTAGATGCTGGTTTCTTGCTTCCCCCTAGTAGCTTCTTCTTTTCTTCAAAAATAATTTCTGGCTTATCAGGGACTATGTTTTCAGAATCAGGATTTGATAAATCTTCTTATATTGGGTTTAAGAAATCAACAACATGAGTAGAATTACAGGTTGTGATTGGTTGAATAACAGCTTCTTCTTTAACTTGAACAATGTCAGAGGTTAATTTCAATTTTTCAGCCCAGCCAGCTCCATAAATCTTCCTTCTTTGGTGAGCTTGACTAACTTCTTCTTCAGTAATTTCATCAGTATCAAAAGATTTAGCAACTTTATAGATTGGATCTATCAGTATTTGAGATTTAGTTGCTTTAGATACTGATTTCTTCTTTTCAAAAGCTTTGTCTTTAGGCTTTTAAAACTTTAACTTCTCTCATATCTTCTCTTTCCCTTTATGCTTCCTGTCAGCAGTTAAGATAGCTTGAGATCTGAGAGATCTTTCATCCTCTGCCTGACTTACCTCCTTTATAACTACTCCTTTGATTGGTCTGTTAGAAGGATCATCTTCATAAAGTTCTTGAAAGATAACAGCAATATCAGCATTTGTTGTGTTTGTTACATATTAAATTCTCAATGATCAGAAGAAGCTCGTGATCTGGCTGTTCGGATGTCATCAGGATCTGATGTACCGTCAGGATTTGGTATGTCATCAGCATATATATGACATCAGTATTTGAAGACAGTCAGCATTAAAGGATTTGTTCTGTTCCTTATAATATGGAGCAGATATCTGTTACATTTGAGTTATAGGACTTTATCTGTTTAGTTTAAGATATGTATCAGCTTCAGTTAGTTTTTGATAATGCATATCTTAGATTAATCTGTTGTAACTGTGTAGTATATAAACACAGTTTAGGTCATCACTTAGATGAACAACACTCGAGGATTATTCGACGTAGCAGCTCTCAAGAACATTAGTATTTCTTGAGAGGATTTTGTAACAATTTTTATTAGAAATATAAAATGATGTTATATTTTATTACTTGTTTGAAATATTTATACAATTGTATCCAACCCCCCTTAAACAATTGTATCTTTACTGGGCAATAATTGGTATCAGAGCTCACTGATAAATTTACAATCAGAAACGATCTAAACATGTCTCTGAACAAGTATGAAAGCATTAAAATTCCCATTCTGAAAAAGACTAAATATCCAACATGGAAGGTGAAGATGCTCATGTACCTGGAAGCTACAGATCCAGATTATCTAGACGTAATCAATGATGGACCCTTCATGTCAACAAAACTGGTGCCTGCAACTCCTACGATTGCTGAACATTGTCAACTGAAGGAGAAGACAGAATGGACACCAGAAGAGAAAGTAGCTGTGCTGAAAGATGCAAAGGTAAGAAACATTTTGCATAACAATCTTGATTCTGTGATGTCAAACAGGGTTATAGCCTACAAGAATGCCAAAGAGATCTGGGATGCTCTTGAAACTCAATGTCAAGGAACCATGGCCATCAAGAAATACAGAAGGGTTGCTCTGATTCAAGAATATGAACACTTTGAGGCCAAGAATGATGAAAGTCTCACTGATATCTATGAAAAATTGCTGACTTTACTCAACAATCTGTCTTTGGTGGGAAAGGTGTATGATCGAGAGGATTCAAATACTAAGTTTTTAAGAGCATTAAGTGAAGAATGGGAGACTCAGTCTTCAATCATACGACATCAGTATGATCTGGAAGTAATTACTCTGGATGAAGTCTATGGCATGCTGAGAACTCATTATTTGGAGGTTCAGCAAAGGATAGAGAGAGAGAGAGAGAGGAAAAGCAACAAAGGGAAATCTGTTGCTTTTAATATGAATGATAAAGCTTCAAGAGAGAAGTCTGCTGGAGCTACAAGAAAGAAGAACAATTTGTCAGAATCATATACTGATGATTCATCATCAAATCCTGATGATGATACTGATTCTGAAACTGATGAGAACATGACAGATTCTGATGTCATGCAAATGGCCGCATTGCTAATTAAGGGCTTCAGGAGGATGAAGTTCAAGAAGTCCAAGAACAACAGAAGCTTCAGGAAGAAGTTTACTGGAGGTGAAAGGAAGTCAACTGGGAGAAAAGAAGAAAAGGACTCTAGAGCTGAGAAGGTAGACAGGACAAAGATCAAGTGCTACAATTGTGATGAACCTGGTCACTTTGCCTCAGAGTGCAAGAAAAAAAAGCATGATAAAGGGAAGAACAAAGCCCTGATCACTTCAAGCAAGAATTGGATGGACTCCTCTGACTCTGAAGATGAAGACACATGCTATGCGCTGATGGCCAGTCTTGATGATCCTGCTGCTTCTGAGCCCAAGGTATAAACTCCTTTCTTCTCTTTTGATACTGAAAATATATCTGAATTGAAATCTATTCTTAAATCTTTGCATGGTAGTTTTAAGAATAAGACTTTAGAAAATGATAGACTTATAACTGAAATTAAGACCTTGAAATCTAGGAATGATCAGTTAGAATCTGACTTAATACATCAGATAGATTTGAAGAATGAATGTTAGAGAACTAAACATACAGTTAAGATTCTTTAGGCTAGATACAGTATGTTAGAAAAGGATCTAGAGAATGAGAGAAAAACCCATAAAGCCTGGACTGATTCAGGAAAAAAGGTTCATGAGATGATCTCAAAGAAAAACTGGAAAGAATTCCTAGACTATAAAGATGGAATTAAGGATTTTGACACTGAAAATAAAATTTCCCTTAAAACTTCTGTTAAGTTTATTTCATCAGAAGCTGATGAACCCAAATCCACTTTTAAAAAGGGTTCAACATCAGTATCACAAGAAAAACTGATAAGTGATAAAACTCAAAGAAAGAAAAGCAAAGAAACCATTATGTCTGTTAAGAAAGAAGAGAACATAGGACTTTTGTCAGCAAGACAATTGAAAAAGAAAATATCTGAGGTTACTGACAAACCTCAAGTAAAAAGTCCTAAGAGAAACCTGGAATGGTAAGCAAGGTATTTTTAAGGATTCAAATTACAAGGTTGTTCCCAATTCTCCTTCTATGTCCAATTGGGTATGCTCTCACAAATCCTGTTAAGGTGTCATACAGGGCTGTCATGGAGGTCTGGAACACAGCTGTGGTAAATCCAACACATACTGGCTTTTCCTTTGAGTATAAGGACCAAAGATATGAAGTTGATGATGACATTCTGCTTCAAGCCTTGAGATTGCCTGCTCTTGATGGTGCTCCTGATACTCATACCACTGAGTAGTTGTTTGACATGCTCAGGACTTTGGGTTATCAAGGAGAAATCAAAACCATTGGAAAATTGGCCAGGACCAAACTGAAAAGAGAGTGGAACTTTTTCTTTGACTGCATCAGTAGATGTTTCTTGAATAAGACAACAAACTTTGATGCTCTTCCATCCACTTCCCTGAGAATTGGGTACTCTCTTCTTAACTCTGGTAATTTTGATTATGGTAATACTATATTACAGTTCATAATTGCTAGGAGAGAAGATGCTTCAGGAGTAATAGGGTATACTAGATTTTTACAACTAATTTTCACTTATCTATGCCCTAATGCTATTTTTGATGATGATGAATTACTCCCTATTTTTTAAATTTCTGAAAAAGCAATCACTGATCATATTAAAAGGGATGAAAAGAATAAATTTTCAGGACCATCCTTTCTTCCTAGAGAGGTCAGGCAATTTTTGTTAAGAAATAGATCTACTCCTACACAAGTGCCTGCAAATTCTGATGCTGGCACCTCTGTCACAGTTCCTTATGCTAAGACTCAAGAAATCATTCATCTTGTTTCTAACCCAAGCATTTCTTCTTCCAAATAGCAAACACAACAATCCTCTAAATTAGCCTCATATGCTGTCTCTCAAACGATATCAGTTGTAACAAAGAAAAGGTTATTTAAGAAATCTGTCACATCTGGACAGAAAGCTAAACAAGTCTCACTGAGTGAGAGTAAGAAGAAAGAAGACTGTTTTCCAATCAGAAAAAGAAGATTGATCATTCAAGAAGATTCTGAATCAGATGATCATATGCCAATAGGGTCCCTGTCAAAAATCAAGAAGTCCATTGATCAAAATCCTGATGACTTGTTTGACACTACTGGAATCAAGGAGCCAACTACAGATGTTAGTGCTCTGCTTGACAAGCTTCCAGAAATTGAAGCAACTGCTGAACATAAGATAACTGCAAAGAGCCATTTGAAAAGAAGAAGTGAAGAAGTAGTTGGATACATCAGAAAGAAGAAGAAGACTCAGCCTCTTGACAAGGATATTAGTACACAAGAACCTAGGTCTCAAAGGGATTTAGCAACTGCAACACATCCAGTCACACAAGAACCATCTTCTCAAAGGGAAGATGTAGACGCTGAGGCTGCACAAATCATTGTTAATATTGCTCAGAGTGATCTTCTTGCAGACTCTGTTCAACTACTCCAGGAAAAGCAAACTCATCAGGAGATACTGTCACGAGTGGATGCAATCATTGATGATCCTATATTTGAGAAGAGCACACAAGAACCTTCACCAAGCATTGCTGAAGCAGCTCACATCTCTCAGACTCCATAAGAACCATCAGTTCAAAGTACTGATGTTGGTCTTTTAACTTCTCCTGACAGATCAAATCATGATGATACAATAGCTCCCACTAAGAATCATCCTTCAACTGTACTAGCTACAATTGATGATCCATTACAAGTTGCTAGTTTGAAAAATCATCCTAATGTGCTGTTTGTTCCTCCACTTTTATCACTTCCACTTGAGGAATCACCTTCAGGTATTGCTAACTTCTCATATATTCTCATGTTTGTATGATTATAAATAGTCTCTTCTTTGAGGTTACCTCTATTTATATGACAAGCATATAACTCTTCTCAGCCATCTCTTATTTCTTTGCTAAATGTGTGATTGAGCCTTTCTGAGAGACTTTGGGAAAATATCAGATTTAAAAAAAAAAAAAATTTGAGTGGCAGTCTCCTGTACTGGCAAAATGAGAGGTAGTTTTGAGATAAGAATCTTATAAGTTTTTCTTTACTTATAAAGTTTCTTCTGTGAGAATAATATTACTCTTAAAAGTAATATATTGTGTGAGAAGTGATGAGATCACTTGAAAAGAATATAGAGATTTAGGTGTTACTATGTTTCCATTTCAGGATCACATCAACCACATGCATCTCTTGAAAAGAATCTGGATAAAGGCAAGGCAATTCTGCCTGATTCTGCACATTCTTCTAATGGCTTGTCTGACTCTGACAATGATAGTGATGATGATGACTCTGATACCGCTCAGCTTGAATCTGTAATTGATGCATCTAAGAAGTCCAATGTAGGTTCTTCTTCACACTTCACTGAACATCCTTCTTATTACAATGCTGATGCTGAGCATTTCAGACAGACAAAATGGGATTACAACTGGAGACTTGCAAATTCTTCTATCTCATCTGCTGTTAGCCTGCAACATATTCATCGTGCTTATGATGAAGTTCAAACTCCTGATCTGAAGTTGCATCTTAAGGCTACAACTATTTCTGTTAAAAGACTTCACTTTGAACTTGATGAAATGAAGAAGTCTCATGCTGGTGTCAAAGAAAAAATTGATGGATTTCTGCTTCACACACCTAACTCAGCTGAAACCAAAAGTGTGAAAAATACCATCATAGATGTTAATTCTCAAGACAGCATGGCCTCTAGACTTTTCTCCTTAGAAGATAAGGTTTCTTCTATAGATGACAAACTGGATGCTCTATTTTCTCTTCTTTCAAATGTTGATGCCAAAAACGGGGAGAAGATAGTTGCTACAAAATGTACACCAGATTCTATTCAGACAAAGGATAAAGATATTGATGATGGTGGTGATAAGAATAATCCAGTTACAGATGTTCAAATTACTTCTACTGCTCAACAACTTCAACATTCCAAGAAGAATGATCCTTCAGGACAAAGGAAGTCTACTGGTACTTATAAAGCCAAGCACAAGACTACTGCTGGTGCTCCTGAGGATGATGACATTACAATCTCAAATTTAGCAGAAGCTAAAGGGATGTTCTTTCCTTACAGACATAAGGAAATGGGTGAAGAGATTGTCTTGTACTACAAAGACAAGAAGTTTGAGCAAAAGAATGCTAGGAGTGCTCTTGGGTATATAACTGAAGAATTTCCCGATCTAACACCTGAAGAAGCAGTTATGCAACAAAAAGAGCTTTTGGCTAAAATTGAAGCTGAAGCTAACACTTCTAAAGGAAGAGGAAAAAGAGGTGGTAGATCTGCAAGAGCAAGAGGAAGAGGAAGAGGAAGAGGAAGAGGGAGAGGTGAAAGAACTTCTAAATCAAGGCAAGTGACTGCATTCAACTCTACTTTTCTGAATTTTCTATCCAGAGAAGGTTATGTTCCTGTACAAGGAAATGAAGAAGATTAAGAAGTTCAGAAGCTAGAAGAGTTGATTATACCAAGGAAGAAAAGATCAGCCACTGACATTGATCAAGCTGATATAGAAAATCAGAATGTAACTCCTGATGTAGACACAAATCCTGAGGTAAAAGCAGATCCTGATAACTGATTTTAACTCTGATGAAAAGGTGATCAAAGCATTAAAAGAGTCAGGTCCTTCTCTAGTAATCACTCCTCATACTTCAGAGGCTGATGAAAAAGAAAAGATTAATAGAAGGGAAGCTGATGAAGCATGCAAAGAAAATTTACAGAGAGTTTTAAAATCAAAGAGGGAGTTATGGCATAAAGCAGAAGGGAAGATTGATGATCCATCTTCAAACTATGTTCCTCTCGGCAAGAAGAATAGAAGATGGAAAGACATTCATGTATTTACTTATTCTAAAGGGTTCAAGCATGTTAAATTTGTGTCAGCAGGGTTAAGAGATTCTATCTCAGAACATGAAGAGGTTGATAAGTCTATTAAGAAGCCTTCTTGGGTGGTCTACAATGAAAAACTGAAACTTATCAAATCTCGAACAAGAGGATGCATTGGTCATTCCAGTATGGAGATCTTAGAATCTGATGTGCTGGATACAAATACTCTGACAGAGAATCTTGATGAAAAAGTTTCTCCTTCACATCTTGAGAAAGTTGAAGCTGTGAAGATTATTCATAGAAAGATAAATGATAATGATGTCAGAGAAGAGATTCTGTACCTTTTCAGAGATGGTAAAGTAAAAATCTTTACGTTACAGCAACTCTTGATGAAGACTGTGACTGAATTGAAATATATTCACTATCTTCTTAGAGTTGAGAACAAAGTCACCAGAAACTGGTCTTCTATGATACTTGAAATGATCAGAAGAAGAGTCATGATGAAAGATGATAAATACAATGGTGATTATGTTCCTGAGTACAGAACTTATACTGATCAAGAAATGCAGATGAAAAAGGGAGCTGCAGTGCTACAAGTTTTTCTCAACAGTCCTCAGTTATCCTTCAGTCCTGATCATGAAGATGACAGTTTAAGCTTCATGTTGATTGGTGATCTTAAGATAAGCAAAAGCTCAATTTCCAAGTTAAGATCAGCTATCTATCAGCTTGGAGAAGACACTGAAGAGAAGAGAGAGTTGAAGAAAAAGCTTGTTAAAGTCCTACGAGACAAGGAGGAAGAAAGATTAAAGAACTTTCTTGGAACAACTGTCAGTTATCTGAAGATACTGAAGTAAGCTTTACTCCTTGTACATTTTGTAGATTGGTTTTGGCATCATTGAGAATGGAATTTATGCTTCATTGCATTAAACATAAATTGGGGGAGATTGTTACATATTGAATTCTCAATGATCAGAAGAAGCTCAGGATCTGGTTGTTCGGATGTCATCAGGATCTGATGTACCGTCAGGATTTGGTATGTCATCAGCATTTGTATGACATCAGTATTTGAAAACAGTCAGCATTAAAGGATTTGTTTTGTTCCTTATAATGTGGAGCAGATATATGTTACGTTTGAGTTATAGGACTTTATCTATTTAGTTTAAGATATGTATCAGTTTCAGTTAGTTTTTGATAATGCATATCTTAGATTAATCTGTTGTAGCTCTGTAGTATATAAACACAGTTTAGGTCATCACTTAGATGAACAACACTCGAGGATCATTCGACCTAGCAGCTCTCAAGAACATCAGTATTTCTTGAGAGGATTTTGTAATAGTTTTTATCGGAAATATAAAAAGCTGTTATATTTTATTACTTGTTCAAAATATTTATACAATTGTATCCAACCCCCCTTAAATAATTGTATCTTTACTGAGCAATAGTGTTCATGGAATTCTTAAAGTATTCCTCCATTTTCCTTAGTTGTTCTAGATCAACTCCAGGATTTTCTCTTTCAAATATTCTTCTACTCACCTCAGAGTCAAATACTTGAATATTTTGGATCCTTGTAGAGAGTTGTCTTTCTTCCTTTTACTTTCAGAGTTTGAAGATATTGACTTGCTTCTGCACCAGCTTCTATCTCCAGAATACCTTGGTCTTCATCAATAGTTGTGACTTGTAAAGTTTGTTGAGTTGTTATAGTCACATTCAATTCTCTAACTCTTCTTTCACTTATATTACTTTCTCCACCTTGTCTAGATTAAGATCTAGTGATTTCTTTTGATGAACCACTAATTCCAACTAGCTCTTCACCTTTTCTCCTATCACTATCCTTCTGTCCCCCCCTATTACTCTATCAGGATTTTCATCATCAGTATATGTTAATATCAGCTGCTTGCATTTAGATTGAATAATTTTCTCCCCTTTTTTGTCATCATCACCAAGAATTAGAGAAAGAATCAACTCCATTGAATTCTGTACCTCTTTAAGTTGATTAGACATTTGAACTTATTTAGCTTCCAATCTAGATTGACTGGCTTCAATTGCAGTTTGTCTGGAAACTATTAGTGCAATTTGTTTCTAAATTTCCTGATGAGTAGTCAGTATTGAAGCAATCAATGATTCTTTGATCTGATTGATTTGAGAAGTAGTTGCTTCTTGAGCTGTATGTAAGGATCTGACAGCCAGAGTAGATGCTTTCAGATGAGTCAGCATATCAGGATTTTGAATTTTATGTTCAGCTATTTCCAGATACTCAATAGCATTTGTTCTGGAGATAAGATATGTATCATCTTTCCATTTAGCATTCCAGATAGCATCAAAAAATCCCTGCATTTTCTTGGCATCTAACTCTTTCAGTTTCTGTTGCCTTGCATGTGTAGGCATATCTTCCTGGAAGAAAAGATCATCATCAGGATCTATAAAAAATATTAGAAATATTAGCTTCTTCACCATCATTAGATTCTCCCTTTGCAACTGGATTTTGCACTATCTGCTGAACTTCATCACCGGCTTCAGCATTTAAGATAAAATCTAAAATTAGTGCAGTATGTGATCCAGCAGCTTCAGAAGCTTCAATACCAGCAGCAGTAATCTCCACATCTTCAAGTATTGTAGATAAATGAACTGGAGCTTCTAAATTTACTTCTAGAACCTCAGTTCTTATAGATTGTTGTGGTGACCCTGAAATGGATGAAACTTTATAAATGGACCGTTGTGTTACTACATCTTCAGCAACAACATGGATTACTTCAGGTGGTGGAATAGTAGAGTGAATGGACTATTTTTCAAAAAAAAACAGGGATTGTTTCATGTGGTGTAATAGTAGAGTGAATGGACTGCAAGAAAGTATCAGTATTTAGACCTGCAGGGAGATTAACAGTACTTGGTACATCAGAGTTTATTCGAGGATTAACAAACTGTGGTTCAACATCTGTTTCTTTAGTACTTTGTGCACCTGCAAAAATATAACAAGTAACACTTAATCTCTCTATTCTTTTAAAGTAGTGTCACTACTCCTCACACCACACATCTCATGACTTTTAATAGTCAGAGTTTCCTCACAGGGATTACTAAATCCTATCTCTCATATATCTCTCCTTTTGTCAGGAAGGATCCTGCCTCTCTTTAATTCTGTTTTTCTTTAAATCTTTTTACACAACTCACAGAAAAGCTCAGATAATTTGTCCTACAGAAATAAGAGGTGGCTAAAGAAGGGTGATTTATGGTCATACAACTAGACATATTCCTTGAATAAGGTCAAGAAATATTCATACCAACAGGATTTAAAATATGCATAACAAATGCTGAAAATACTAAACAGTATTTAGAGTAAATGCTGACGAAGTAATAACAATATTTATACCTTGTGAATCTGAAGTCACAATTGAACTCATAATTAACATTGTGGTTATGACAGTTGTTGTTCACCAATTATGAGAATCTCCATTTGAATTGGAGAGAATTTGATCAGGTTACTGTCATGTATCGTGATCTCAAACCTTGTTCTTCTTGCAAAGAACTAACACTTGAATGTGTTTATTGAAAGTTGTCACAGGGTCTTAGTAAAAACTAATGAAACTCATGTGTCTTTGTTAGTGTCATTAAGTTCTACCTCAGCATGTAGTCTCTAACCAACTTAATGTTGTTTCTGAGTAGTGAGCATAGTTTCAAGAACTATGTCACTTGATTTTGGCAACATTAGAGAAATGGATTCAAGTGTTTCAGTTGTAAGAAGAAATTTAAGTTATAAGATTTATGATGTTGAGATTGAGTGTGGACAACTTTCTTGGTGAGGAAAAAAAGTTTCAAAGAATTTCATAGAACATAACACTCAAAGACTATAATTCTTATAAGATCAGAATTGATTCTTTCATAAATTTCTTGTGTGAAATCAGATTTTTCTTGTAATGTGCTCAATCTGTACTGTAATGAACATATGAACTCAAACAGAGATTAGTTTCTCACATGCACTATCAAAAAATTTCTGAAACTAAGCATGAAGTACTAATTGGAGTATTAACAGTCATAATCATTCAAGCACAAACAAGATAGTAAAAATTTATTCACTTAAGGAATCAAAGAAGGCGAAAGATATTTTCATTAATATTTAAGAAGCAGAGTACAAGATTTAGATTTCTAAACATAAAAACCTAACTTAATCTAACTACTCGGACTTCTTCTACCTCTTTGCAGCCTGCTCTGCCCTCTTCGCCCGGCGATGATAATCCTTGACATAGAGCCTGCAAGAGAAATGATATTCTCTTGCAACTCAAGAGCCTATTTGGCCCGACCTTCCTCTTCGAGAATGGTTTCCAGTTGAAAGAACTGGAGATCAGTTTGTTGATCAAAATACAGTTCCTCAAAGATTGACGATGGAACGTTATGAGGACTATAAATTTGATGATTAATCATGACTCTGAGTCCCCAAAGGTCATAGTAGATATGACCCTCTTTCAAATTGAAAGCAATATAGTAAACTCAACCTCAGTGCGAGTGAAAAAATGATTTTGATTCATGGTGATGATTCAGAGAAGACAAAGGGTTGTTTTTGAAGTTGTGAATGAGAAGGCAGTGTGAAATTTTGGAAGTGGAGGCTATTTATATATAGTAGAGGAGATAGAAACTGAAAAGACTCTTTGATTAACCATGTAATAATTAAACATAATACGTATACAAGATTACGCGTATCTAGGTAAACAAAAATTAATCTCTCTCTTCATATTCTTATTCCCAATTTAAGTACTCGAGTGCTGACAGATACTTACAGCAGTAGTTAACCCATATAAGCAATTTAAAGATATTCCACTAACTCACTGTTAATTAAAAATACTGAGTAAACATTTATTTCCAATAAATTCAAAATAATCAATAAAACACAGTAGTCAATCATGATTTGACCATTATCAGTATTTACTCACAACTATCAGGATTTATCAGTCAACACTAGTTTGACCAATATCAGAATTTAACAACTACTGTCATTATTTATTAGTCAAAGCAAGTTTAACTAATATCAAAGCATATACGCATAATTAGTAGCTCAACATGCAGCTATCAGCTAAGGATCATAGATGTTAATTGCATGTTATCATGGCATCAACATTTAGTACAATAATCGGTATCTAACAAGTACTGACACATAATAAGATACCATGCTTTAAATATCAGCAGTTATTTCTTAATTATCAAGAGTTTGAGAAATGTCTTGATATCATTCCCAATTCATTCACCAATTTTGTGAAAGTAGCTTAACAGAGAGGCTTAGTGAATATATCTGTCAATTGCTGATCTGTTGGAACAAAGACCAATTCCACTATACCTGCTTCCACATGTTCCCTCATAAAATGGTACCCAATGCTGATGTGTTTAGTCATTGAATGTTGCACTGGATTTCCTGTCATGGAAATAGAACTTTGATTATCACAATATATAGGAATAGTAGAATGGTCTAAACCATATTCCATTAACTAATTCTTCATCCATAAAATCTGAGCACAACAGCTTCCTATAGCAATATATTATGCTTCTGCAGTTGATGTGGAAATTGACTTTTATTTCTTGCTATACCAAGAAACCAATCTACCACCAAGAAATTGGAAGCTTCCAGAAGTGCTTCACCTGTCTATTTTGCATTCTGCAAAATCAGCATCTGAATATCCAATTAGCTTAAAATCTGAATCTCTAGGATACCATAATCCCAGATTCATGGTACCTTTGAGATACTTCAAAATTCTTTTCACAGCTAATAGATAAGGTTATCTTGGATCAGGTTGGAACCTTGCATAGAGACATGTAGCATACATAATATCAGGTCTACTAGTAGTCAAATATAGGAGCGAGCCAATCATACCTCTGTAGTTAATTATATCTACTGAAGAACCAATTTTTAAATCTAACTTGGTTGCAGTGGCCATATGAGTTGATGTAGTTGAGCAGTCTTGCATTCCAAATCTTTAAAGCAAATTCCTGGTGTATTGGGATTGATTTATGAAGATCCCTTCATTAGTCTATTTAACTTGTAACCCCAGAAAATAACTCAATTCTCCCATCATACTCATTTGATACCTAGACTGCATTAGCTTTGCAAATCTCTCACAGAGTTTATCATAAATAGATTCAAAAATGATATCATCAACATATATCTGTAATAATAACAAGTCCTTTTTATGGTATTTATAAAAGAGATTTTTGTCAAATGTATCTCTTGTGAAACCACTTTCTAACATAAATAGAGCAAGTGTTTCATACCAGGCCCTTGGAGCTTGCTTCAATCCATAGAGTGTTTTATCCAGTAAATAAACATGATATTGATATTTTGGATCAATGAACCCAGGAGATTGTTCAACATAAACTTCCTTCTCAAGTTATCCATTTAGAAATGCACTCTTTACATCCATTTGGAACACTTTAAACTTCTTATGAGCTGCATATGCTAGAAAAATTCTTATTGCCTCAAGCCTTGCAACTGGAGCAAAATTCTCATCATAATCAATGCCTTCTTGCTGTAAATAGCCCTTTGTAACCAGTCTTGCTTTGTTTCTTGTAACAATGCCCTCACTGTCATTTTGTTTCTGACACCCACTTTGTGCCAACTACAGATCTGTGCTTTGGTCTTGGCACAAGAGTCATTACTTTGTTCCTTTCAAATTCTCTAAGCTCCTCTTGCATTGTTGTAACCCAATCAGCATCTTAAAGAGCTTCTTCCACCTTCTTGGGTTTAGTTTGAGATAGAAAATAATGGTAGAGACATTCATTTTGAGTGGTTTTTCTGGTTCTTACACCACTATCAGGATTTCTAGAGATCAAGTCAGGTGTGTGTGACTTAGACCATTTTCTTGCAGATGGAAGTTGACTCCTTGAAGAGGACCCTTCCCTTTGATCCATGAACTCTCTGTTATTTCTTTGACTAGTACCTCTATTGTGACGGCCTCAACCCCGGGGTCAGGAGTTGACGTTACTAATCACATCAAAACACAATTATAAAATACTAGATTATTATTATTACAATATCACACCCCCAATACCAAGATCTTTTCCAGGTTCAAGTATGATTTAAGCTATTTAACATTACAACAACCATTTATTTAAGAGTCTGACACACTACTTATTACAGTAACTCACAGACCTAAAATAGATCTCACAAAACTACCTCAACTGATCTTGCTACCGGCGACACTAAAATCCTGCCCTGAACATGACGAACTGGTCTCCTAGGCATCTGTGACATATATATATAACAGGTTACAAGGGTGAACATATAATTGCTCAGCAGTACCAACATATGAATAATAGAATAAAAACAATTTATACTAAACAGTTATAGGAACAAAATTATAAAGTAGTATGAAAGCAGTAATCTGTAAATCATTGCAAGTCTCTGTCAAAACAAAACAAAACTGGATATCACTAACTAGCATGCTCTTTATAAAACAAAACATAGTTGTGTGTTGTGTAAACACAAGAGTCCAATTTTAGCATCTATTCACATTTGTAATTCAACTGTATAAAATCATTTGTTCTGTTATGGGAACCATAAACCAAATCAGATATGTACTGGACATTCGAGTGTGAAGACATCTGATCAGGCTATCAACATGGAATAGCTACCCTGGCTATCCTACAATTACTTGTTTTGAAACTCAGACTAGCTAGGTCCCTGACACGTTGGACTAATCAGTTAAATAGTCTGTGCAACTAAATTAGCCTCTTACGCAACCATCACTACGCCATAGATTGCTTTAAGCAACACCCTAATTGTGTTGCTATAGACCCGAAAAAATGTTGCTAAAGGCCCAAAAAGGGCTAAGACAACATCAAAGCTATGTTGACCCATAGCTAGATAGTATAGGTATCTATAGCAAAATAGAAGCTACTTTATTGCAACACAGCAAATCCTGTTACAATAGATCTCAATAGCAACATACTTTGATCTCTATAGTAACATACGTAGTGTGTGTTGCAACAGTTCTTAGAATTTCTTTCAGAAATGTGGGCCCCACAACATAAATAATTCTTAAAAATTCACATTCAATAATTTGCTTTTGTTCTTTTTTCCTTTTATTTTCATAAATATAATTATAAATAGTCAAATGTTTAAATCCAAAAAAAATTGACATACTCGAAAAATAATTACATTAATAACTCAATTTAAATCAATAAATATGAACTCATGAATTATTACAATAAGATGAATCAAGTTTTATCTAAAGAATTAATCGTCCTCATTGATTGTAGACCGACATATGTACGACTCTCTATATCTACATCAGCAACATTAGCTGAATATTCAGTTCTATATCTACATCAGCAACATCAGCTGAATATTCAGTTCTGGATCTTTTGTTTAGGATATTGTAAAAATTTGGAACACTGGGTATATAGTCAACAAGCAGGATCCGGATGCATCGAGAATGTCCATTTAGAATAGTCAAATGCAGTGCAGTACCTCCATTAAGGTAATCGGCTCTGTGCATCTGAAATATGTACTTCTAAGTTCTCGATGATCACATAAAGAATACTGCAAGAAAATATTTAAAAATGCTAATTGTAGTAAACACAATCGTACATTAGCTTTGAAAAGGACCGTATTGACAAGCTTGCATCAATGCATTCTGTTCCACAAACATGTATTCATCAATTAATTTCTTAGTGAAAACATCTTAAATTTAATTTAAATACAAAACTTAATATTACGATGGTGAAAGTATGGACATAAACTAAGCAGAGAAATTGACTATATAATTCCAAGAGAGGAACATGGTAATATTTTAATGAACAAAGACAAGTAATATTAACCTGTTCGCGGTAATTTCTGAGATTTATATCAACTCCGGACTCGAGCAGCAGTGAAACTATCTATGAAGATGAAGCAAAGTCTTAAGTATAAACACATTTATTTTTCATACATTAAACTATAAGAGCATCTGACAATATGAGTAGTGAGTACTAATCAGATAACAAATTTAATACACAAGCTTAAGCTAATATGAACTATATATACCTCATGGTGGCCCTGAGCTGCAAAATAATGAAGAGGGGAATTCCGGACACCAAAAGTTGAATACCTAGCAAGACGGGGATTATATTCCAATAAAGCTTTAGCTTCCTGAAGATCTCCATCTCTCACAGCAGAAACCAAGCGTTCCCCGGATGCAGAACAACCAAAGGAATTACTAACAAGACTCAAAAACTTCATGATTCTCTAGTAATTCCAGCCAAGATAATAATTTTAGATAGAAATACACACCAAATCTAAATGTAATACCCTCTCCTACCAATAACAAATCCTTTTACAATCCTGATCATCCAAAAATCACACAAACCAAAATGTATAATCCCTTAATGGAGGTACTGCAAATACATTTGAATCTTTTCTGGTGAACCGAGCTTGGCAAACCCATGCAATTCTCCCGTCAGAAATCAAGCTCAAACACAGAAGAAGAAGAACGAGCACTTACCAAAAGAATAAGCACTTAACTCCAATCTCCCGTCAGAAATCAAGTTGATTCAGTGCCTAAAATTTGTATTTTTATGGTCGGCCATAGAAGTTTAAATACTCATACAGTTTAAATACTCATACCCCCTATATAAGACTTGGCTAAGACGCCTAAGAGTACCAAATGAACTAATACAACCAAGTATAAGAAAAAAATATGCAGTTTATCTATATACGTAAAATGTGTGTCTAAAATGCTGGTGTAACTTGCCATATTGAGTAGTCGCAGAGCTGCAGGCCGAGTGAATTTCCTTGCAAAAAGAAAGCAGGGTGCTGGTTTGCCTTTGCTAGTGCACCACTCTTTTCTATATTCAGTCTCATAATTGATATTATCTATATCCTGCATACAAGAAAAGTAACAACTTGGAAATGCTAGAAATTTGATGAGTTTTTGGACCAACCAGAAGCCCTATACTTAGTAAGCAAAAAAGCCTGTCAATCCCTTAAATCAAGCCTAAAGTAATAGATAATTTGACACATTTTTTCAAAGGCTATTAGTATTTACTAGTCAGACATGATTTATACAGGTCCCGTTTACAATAGGGGCTTCTGCAGAATATTCAAACTGATGCCTACACTAGTAGTAAAACCAGATAAGAGGAAGCGAAAATAAGACTGCAGACTTCAGGACAGTCTGACCTGGTCATCTATATATATACAGAAGATACCTTTATAGACTGAAAGGAAATGAATGAAACGATAAAGAAGATACACGTACACATTTATCGATACAATGCCAGGAATCAAAATATTGTCCAGTGCAGTGGTTCAGACCAGTTTCATCCCTCTGATCCTGTCAACACATCCCTGTTGAAAGATCAAACAACTCATATTATATAATGTCCCTTTCTTAAAGATGCATTTAGCTTGTGCCTAGTTAGAAGTTGTTCAAATGTTCGTAATCATAAGACTAATATCAGGGGAAGTTTTATTTTGCGTTTGGGTTCTATACATCAATGTATACAAAGACTAAAGACTATGATGCACATTTCTTTCGTTATCAAGATGCAAACTAAAGACTATGATGCACTGCTAAAAAGATAGAGTAGTAAATTACACATCCTATAATCAATTTATTCTGTAATCATCAACCAACCTTCACTAGAGGAATAAACCATTCATTTAAATCACTCTCCTTCATTTGTGATCCAATTCTACAAAGTGATTCAACAGCTTTGTCCCTGACACAGGTTTCTTCAATAGTGCAAAGGGTTTCCAAAGGGGTGAGCAAAATATGAGCGTGCTCCACACCTCCAATATAAGGAATAAACACCCCCAACTCTTTCGCTATTGCAAGAAGAACCTGATCTTCACCTGAATCATGCAAGTTCAGTAACATAATAAAGAAAAGTGTTGAGCTACATTATCTCGGAAATGTAATACTAGAAAATGAAACCAGAAATTATTCTTATTCTGGTCTTGTTCAAACTAAATCTTTCAATATCACCAAAACAAACATAAACATCTAGCAACTAATTAGGGCACTAAGGCAATCAAAACAAGAACATAAATAATTAAAAAATTATCATTATCACTTCACACATCAATATTATTCTTAAAATCCTAAATTTATGGCAGTAAAGTGATGATTATACCTCAAAATCAAAACGAATGAAGAGAAGCGAAATCAAGGCTTGAACCCTAATTGAACCTTGAATTCCAGTTGAATCTCGTTGACCCATTAATTGAATCTAAACATAGTATCAACCCTTAATTTAGACGGAGAGAAAGTAAGTGAAGAAGCGGAGAGAGAACCCTAATTTCAGCCCAACCCATTTTTTTTTATAATTATTATAATATTTTTGAAACTGCATATATTTTAATTATTTATTACTTTAACTAATTTCAAAAAATGCAAGGTTATTACACAATGTTATTTTCTAAAAATATATATTTTATTGATTCAAATTAAAATTTAATTATTAGTTTTGATACTAAAATTAAAATTAGTTTTTAACATCAATTAGTTTTAACCAATTATTTTATCATGACTTAATATTAAAATTTACTTTTTTATAGTTTATAGTAACACAATAAAATTTATGAATTTTATATTCAAATAAAATGTTATTACTTGATGTAATCTTACTTTTTGAGACAAATCAATGAATTATTTTATCCAAATAACATATTTTAAATACAAATTTAATTTTTGGTCAAAATCAATTTTTTTATTCTTAGCCTATAGCAACACATTATATCATGTTACCTCTATAACACCTCAGTGGCGTATGGCAACACAATACTATACCTTTAGTAACCCGCGTGTAGATGTTGTGATAGAGTGAAAATTTCACATCTATAATAACATAATTTAAGGTAACACCCCTACTCAAATGTTCAGTTAGGCCATCTATGGCGTAGTGCATGCTGGACCACTCTGGCCTCTTACACAACCTTATCCAATATCTGATCATTTTTATCCAGTTTTCAAATTACTTGTACCTATCTCAATTTTAAAAAGTTCGTTCAACAGCACACATAAACTTTGTTCGAAAATCATTTTCAGTTGGAGATAGGTACCTTTTCGAAGTTACTTTTCCCTAAAACATGATTTAAACAAATAATTATAATTACAGGGGATACGTAACTTAAAACATTTTTGTTCCTGTTTGAAAATAAAACAATAGTTCATTCATATATACTGAACCATAAAAGTATGGTTAAGGGTACTTGCCTTGCAATGCTTTCTCATAAATTCGTAGGGTAGCTTCTTTAGTCTGACTCTAGTCCTCGCAAACCTCGACTGGGATCTAAAGTAACAGAATACCCTAATTAGTTATTCTGACATGCTTGATATCTTCAGAATCTAACTAACCCAATCCAATAAACCCGACTAGTATAATATTATTTATATGGATATTCACATAATCGATACTTACGATAATAATAAAATATTTAATATAATATAGTACGCTTTTTGTATCTAAAATAATTTTTCAGAAAAATTGGACAGGGACTCCTCAATTTACTAGACTACCCGTTCAAACATAATCGACTCGCAACAACCAATCAATCAAGCAATCAATCCAAATCTAATATTTACTAATTAACTATTTCGTTCTAAAAATAAAAATACAACTCATTTTATTTATTTACTTCAATTTTTTAGAAGTTAATCGAATAAACCACCAAAAATAACCACTCAAATTTCACCAATCAATTCATCAGAAATTCAGGAAACATAAAAAAGAATCAGCCACTTCAAGCAATACACGCACGCGCGTGTACCAAACAACACAGGCAACCGGAAAAATGCAGCAACCGGCCGGAAAAAAAAGGGCTAGAGAAGGAAGCACACACACAGACTTGCATACACAACACCACACATATATACATATAATTAAACACACACACATATCGTATGTATACATATGCAACACAGAACCCACAACACAATCAAACACCACTGGCGGCTACTCACCGGAGCAACACACGGCAGCGGCAACCAAGAAACAATAGGGGAGAGGAGAGAAAACGGGGAGGAAAGGAGAGAAAAGAGAACAGAGAGGGAGAGATAGAGAGGAAAGATATCCAGAGAGATGATAAGAGAGATAGAATAAAAGGAGGTTAAAGAATTAATCTTAGAAATTAGGAAATGAATTAGTAACATGCAATTGATAGCTCTGCTGAGCCTACATGTATCAATTAGACCAGATACGTGTCAAAATTATTTTATAAGATTTTGACACGTGTCATTGTAATCTCGAAGGCCCGAGTTTTATCTCGCATTATGCATTTTATCGAACAAAGCTGCGGGTGAAAATGAGTCGAAAAAATACCAATAAAAAATCAAAATTCTCAGTGATAGGGAGTAAAACAAACCCTGATTGCGTAATTAATATCGTATTAATTATACCCGGATTGGGATGACAATTAAGCCCATTATAAAGGGCCCTAAACCCTGAATATTAATTAATTTAGTAATTAATTGATATGGGATAAATCAGCTGATAAGTAAAGTCCAAATAAGGACACGATTCCTTAGACATTGGCCTCCAAGAAATCTCATAGGATAAGGAATCAATTTTTTGCATTGTAGGACTCCAAAGTCCATCTTAAATCTGAGACTTGTCTACAAAGTCTGCTAACCCCAGCATAATTCAAAGGTATCCCATGCCTATATAAGGGGTCTCACTCCACAAACAGAACTACATTTTTTGACTTGATCCTTGGCATACAGCAAGGTACGTAGGCATCTTGTTAAGGCAGATTGTGTCACGAAATACAAGAGCAGTCAAATTGAGCCTTGAAGCTCATGAACCCTAGAAATAAATACACCTTAAGTTTTTATCCATAATATTTGGCACCATCTATCGCAAAGCATAACAACAACCATGGTGAACACACGACGCATAAATAACGCCCCTGAAGGAACACCGGCTAGGACAACTCAACCAATCTCTTCAGTAGTGGAGATACCCCTGCATTTAACCTACGCCTCCACCCAAGGAGGGACTCTGGTAGGAGCAACTGAGGCACAGCCTCAAGGGACGAATACCCCGACTCTTCAAGGGACGAATCCCCAATTTCAGCAGTTACAAGCACCTTTGAATCCTCAACCCATTGGGTATGATTATTCAACAAATGTGACCACTAACCCCCCTTACAGGATGCCCCTATATCCTGAGGCTGGAGGGAGTGGGCACTCTAACCGGAGTGTAGCATAAGGGCAGACACCCCAATATATACGCGATTTGGCTCCCATTCTAGAGGATCAAGAATTCTCTGGACCTTATACTGAAAGAGACTCCGAATCTTCGGATGATGATGTGGCTCCAAGAAGGAGGCGTGCTGGTAAATAACCGATGCATGATGCTAATCGACGTCCCAGGAGCACCCGAAGATGAATCCCCAAGAAGTACAGGAGATGATCAGGGCTCATGAAGCTGAGATCCAAAGGCTGAAGCGCAACCTGGAGATGCACCTAACCCCAAGACCCCCACTTCCTCCGAGGCGAAGAGATCCTCCTACAATTATAGACCTGGACGGTCCAATACCAAGAAGGGTTATTGCCCCAGAGGCCGATCCAAGTGATCTAATGCCCCTAGGAGATCCCGACGATCCAACTCCACCATTCACTAAAGGGATAATGAATGCCCACATCTCAAGGAAGTTTAAGATGCCCACCATCAAATCTTATGATGGAATTGGCGACCCGACAAATCATGTCAGAACATTCTCCAATGCACTGTTGTTGCAGCCCGTGAATGATGCTATTAACTGTCGAGATTTCCCCGAAACTCTGTCGGGAATGGCTCAAAAATGGTATAGTCATTTACCACCGAATTCTATTGGGTCCTTCAGAGATCTAAGTCAAAATTTTATCAAGCAATTCAACAGTGGAAGAGTGCATGAGAAAATTTCAGCATCTCTCATGAGCATTGTGCATGGAGCAAAGGAGTCCTTGAAGGACTACCTGAACCGTTTCACAAAGGAGGCTTTGAAAGTCCCAGACCTTGAAGACAAGATAGCTATGATAGCACTCCAGCAGGGAACTAGGGATGAGTTTTTCAAGATGTCCTTAGCCAAGCGCCCCCCTGAAAGCATGTTACAGCTCCAACATAAGGCCGAAAATTATATTAAGGTGGAGGAAAGTATGAGGAAAACGGTGGTGAACAACGGGCCCACTGGTGGCAAGAAGAGAAAAATGATCTGGAATATAATGCTAAGGAAAAGTATCCCAGAACCGAGAGAGACATTGATTCAACCTTAAAGAATGGAGGACCTGGACAAAAGTTTGTCGAATATGCTAAGCTAAACGCTCCTAAAAGTTAGATCTTCATGGAAATCGAGAAAGATAGAGATGTTCGTTGGCCCAATCCCTTGAAGGTTGATCCTTGCAAGCTAGATAGAAGCAAATATTGTAGATTTCATAAGGATGCTGGTCATGACACTGATGAGTACCGACAACTGAAGGATAAGATTGAATTTCTCATTCGGAAAGGAAGACTGAGCAAGTATACTGGAGATGGAGGAGATAAGAATAATAGTGGAAGAAGGAACTTTGATGATCGCAGAAAGGATTAAGATGATCAAGGGCGAAACCCCCAACCCCCGGGCCGGTGATAAACACCATTTTTGGGGGACCTCAGCCTCGAGGGCCAGTAATAAATACAATCTTTGGAGGACCAACTGCAGTTGGATTGTCTAAGAACTCAAGAAAAGCTTATATTAGAGAAGTCATGCACATAGTAGGGGAAGCTCCGAAAAGAGCCAGGATCAGAGTAGCAATGGTATTTGTTGATTTCGATTAGGAAGGGGTCAAGTTTCCTCATGATGATCCTCTAGTCTTAACACCCATAATAGGGAATAGTCCGGTGAAAATAGTCCTTGTAGATAATGGAGCATCGGTAGACATCTTACTCTATGATACCTTCATAAGAATGGGTTACAATGATTCTCAATTGACCCCAACTAATATGCCGATATATGGTTTCGCTGGAGTCGAGTGCCCCGTAGAATGGATAATTAAGCTACCTTTGACTATGGGTCAAGAACCAAGGCAAGCAACACAGATGTTGAACTTTGTGGTAGTAAAGGCTGGATCAAATTATAATGCAATCATGGGAAGAATGAGAATATATGCTTTCAAGGCAGTCCCCTCTTCTTACCATTCAGTGATAAAGTTTCCCACCCGAAACGGGATTGGAGAAGAGAGAGGAGATCAAAAATGGCAATGAGTTGTTATGTAGCCTCCCTTAGGGTTCATGGAGTTGGGGGCAGGTTTTGCCTATCGAAGATCTGGATATCCGCGAGAATGATGAAAAAAGAGGGAAGCCAGCAGAAGACTTCATTCCAATCCCTTTGGTTCCCAAAAATCCTAAGAAAGTGACTTTCATCGAAGCATCACTGGAGGAGCCCCTTCGAGGGTAGTTGGTGAAGTTTTTACAAGAAAATAGTGATGTATTCACATGGTCTGCAGCTGATATGCCTGGTATAGACCCGAAGCTGATCACTCATAAATTAAACGTAGATCCGAAAGACCGTGAATCAAAAGAAAAAGAGTTTTGCCCCTGAGAGGCATGAGGCAATCAAGCAAGAAGTAGAGAAGCTCTTAGAGGCCGGTTTCATTGAAGAGATATAATTTTCGGAATGGTTAGAAAACCCTATAATGGTAAAGAAGGCTAATGGAAAATGGAGGATGTGCATGGATTTCACCGATCTGGATGATGCATGCCCAAAGGATTGTTTCCCGTTGCCAAGGATAGATACACTGATCGATGCGACCGCTGGTCATGAGATGCTGAGCTTTATGGATGGATTCAGTGGACAGAATGAGATCAAAATGCATAAGGATGACATCCCAAAGGTATCATTTATCACTGACTTTGGTGTTTTTGTTATCTTGTTATGGCGTTTGGGCACAAGAATGCAGGAGCTACCTATCAAAGGTTGGTAAACAAGATTTTTAAAGATCTTATTACAAAAATAGTGGATGTATATGTAGATGACATGTTAGTCTAGAGTCTTGTGAAGACTGTGATAAGTGGCATTTTATACCACTTAGAACGTCTTATAATAGCTTAAATTGATGTCTTGAAATCAAGTATTTTGTGTATTTGATGTGTTTTTCTAGTGTTTGTGCATTTCAGGGTATTACTTGCGTTTGTGGAGAGATTTCATCAAGAATAAGCCTTGGCATTTGCTTGGCATTGCAAGTGGGAAGATAGGAGCAGAATGCAGCAAAGAACGGGAGCAAAAACAGAGTTTTTTCCAGAAGGGGTCTGAGCGCCCGTTCAGCTCTGCTGAGCGACCGCTCAGGATTGTTGAGCGGCCGCTCAGGGACGTAAATTCAAAATTATTATTTTTAGACTCCTAGTTATGTTGAGCTTCTAACTTCCGAGATAGCTGGTTTCTGTGGGACTCCTATATAAGTAGTTTTCAGAGACGTTTCACGTAGTGTTGAATCGTAGTATTAATCGAGGAGCAAGGAGATAAGGAAGAAGACCGTTTTAGCACATCCTATCGAAGAGGAAGCATATTTTCTTGTGATTCTCTATTTCGTTGTAACACTGGATGCTAGTTTTCTTTACTTTGAACCTATTTACTCTTGTGACGTACTCTGGTTTAATATAAGTAGTTTATTTAGTTATTCTCGTGTGTTATTATCATGTTTTCATATGAACCCATGGTGACGATGAGTTCTATCATGGGCTAATCGTGATCACGGGGTCGTAACGGATTTGCTATGGAATTCTTTAGTTAGTTGTTTAATAACTTAGTGTGTGATGGTTGTATGATATCTAGTATTGGTTGTGCTTATTCGTCTTATGTGCGTCGCGAACATATAAGATAGGGTGTTAATCTCTTGTGAAGCGACGATGGATCTTGAGGTTTAGAACTTGCCATGCTAGCATAGGTTCATGTATGTGTATGCATGATTAGTGGGTAACTCTAACCTTTTAACTTGCCATGTGTAATCTTAAGGAATAACCTATGCTTAAATCGTTATGTTGTCAAATTCTGTAGACATATAGGTCTCAACATAATTGATGCCTATTCAACTTCTATCTTAATTGTGGATGCTTGGTAGAATGATATTGGTACAATGAAAGTTGGCTTTTATCAGTTTTGTGTTGTTCGATTAATATCATCATCGTTACATGCTAAGGGTAATAACAATAACTATTGAAGGAAGTAGTAATGAAGTTATGATCTCATGTGTGTTTAATATTGTTAATTCAAGTGTCAATTAAGTGTTTAATTCTCGTAATTAATTATAGTTAATAATTAGTTAATCAAATCTAAGTGTTATTGTCTTGACATTGAGAAGTAATTATACATTGGTGAGTGAGTGTTAATTGAACATAATTAGTCTGAGTCTCTGTGGGAATGAACTAGAAAGTATTCTATATTACTTGCGAACGCGTATACTTGCGTGTATTATTAGCACGTGCTTTCTGCCCTAACAAGTTTTTGGCGCCGCTGCCGGGGACTCGGCGTATTTGTTTAGTTTATGTACTTACCATCAGTGGTCATTAGGACTCACTGATTAAGACTTGTTACTTATTGTTTTCGGTTGAGTTTCAGTACTTTAGCGAGCGTTTATGCAAACACGTTCTCGTACTCGCAAGAGGACTTTAGATACGGCTGAGGAGACAGACGAAGTTCTTGGTATTCTGGAGAAGATAGATTTTGCAGATTCGGATACAGAAAGTGAGCAGAAAGAACCAGTAATCATGGGTGATCGTATAGTTCCGGCAGATCCAGCTCTTATGGACTTTTCTCGGCCTAAAATTGATGACATTCAGTCAAGCATCCTTCATCCGGCTATTCAGGCTAACACTTTTAAAATCAAGCCGGGCACTATTCAGATTGTGCAGAATTCTGTTTCTTTCGGAGGTGCTGCTACTGAAGACCCCAACATGCACATCAAGAATTTTGTCGAGATCTGTAGTACTTTTAAATATAATGGTGTGACTGATGAGGCTATCAAGTTGAGGCATTTCCCATTCTCTCTAAGGGATAAAGCTAAGGACTGGTTACATTCTGAACCAGCTAGGTCCATCACTACTTGGCAAGATCTTGCACAAAAGTTTCTGGTGAAGTTCTATCCAATAGTGAAGACTGCGGCTGTGAGGAGTGCTCTTACTCAGTTTACGCAGCAGCCTACAGAATCCATGTGCAAAGCTTGGGAGCGCTACAAGGAGATGTTGAGAAAGTGTCCACATCATGGTATGCCTAATTGGATGGTGATCACTGGTTTCTATAATGGTTTGGGGGCCCAATCTCGGCCCATGCTCGATGCAGCAGCTGGAGGCGCCTTGTGGGCCAAAAGCTATACTGAGGCTTATAATCTTATTGAGACTATGGCTGCAAATGAGCATCAAAACCCAACTCAAAGGATGATGCCTAGGAAAGTAGCAGGTATTCTGGAAGTTGATGCAGCTACAGCTATTGCAGCGCAGCTCCAAGCGCTGTCTATGAAGGTCGATTCTTTAGCCACTTATGGAGTCAATCAGATAGCTATGGTCTGTGAGCTTTGTGCAGGTTCTCATGCTACGGATCAGTGTTCTCTTGTTAATGAATATGTTCAGTATGCGAACAATTATCAGCGACCGCAGCAGCCTGTGCCAGCTACTTATCATCCTAACAACAGAAATCATCCAAATTTCAGCTGAAGTAATAATCAGAATGCTATTCAGCAACCATATCAGCAAGGCGTAAGTAAATAGTTTAATCCACCTGGATTCCAGCAACCACGGCAGTATGCTCAAAGGCAAATATATCCTCAACAAGGAGGTGCTGCTCCACCTTCTAGTGCTGATTTCGAGGAACTCAAGTTATTGTGCAAAAGTCAGGCTGTTTCTGTCAAGACATTAGAAAATCAAATCGGTCAAATAGCCAATGTAGTGCTCAATTGTAACACCCCCTGATCCGGGGTCAGGGATCCGGGTCGTCACAGTCTTTCTTTCCACAATATCACTTCACTTAATTAATAATAAATAACCTCATGCTGTGACCCCACACTAACACACACCACAACCCGTTATAGTCTCAGAGAGGAAATTGAAATAAGTACAAGTCCTTGAATCCACAATTTAGAAGTTATTACAACCCAAAATGATTACTTGATAAATTTACAGTTAATTGCCATTATCTGCCACAAGTTATAATTATACAATATTTGGTTCCCAAAAGTAGAATGTCTGATCTCCCAATAGATCTACCTCTGCAGCTATAGCAGCTACAACATCAACGGGAAGACGCGGGACGCTTCCCACGTGCTTGCGCTGGGTCTACTTGAGTCTGGCCATCTTTCCTAACTGTTGTTGTGTGATGAAGAAATGAAGCAAGAGTGAGCATTACAGGTCGCAAGATAATATATAGTGTAAACAATAATGCAAGTATCTAAATGGATAACTTACTAGAATCCTTTATCAAGTGTAAGGTAATTACTCACTGGATATAAGTTTAAAGGAAGATGAAGTTACCAATTACTTCACTATACTTATACCATTTTTAGAAATCTACTTGAACTACTACTGTTCAAAGTATAATAAGTTTCAAAAGGTCATCCCATAGATGAGACCACAAGTTAAGACTTGAATAGATTCAACCTTTGAAATATTTTTAAAGGAAATGAAGTTACGAGATACTTCATTGAGTGGAAACACCATTATAACTGTTTGACCCTGTCAATGCTTCGGCAACCACCCATTTGTAGCCTTTCGATCGAAATGCTACGGATAGTGTTACATAATTATCCAACTGGATGATGAACTCATTACGGGAGTTTGTCGTGCTAGGAAGACCACTTACGATGATCAGTCGTAGTAGTGCAACCCCACCATTTTCTACATGTAGAGGAGAACCTGTCGGATTTACTTGTCAACTGAACACTGGACTCCTAAGGAATGTACCGTCTTAGCGGAACTTCCAGGCCATTTGGGCCAATATAATAAGGCTGGGCCGGCGCCACTCGACCACTTACGCCACTCCTAGTTCAGATGAAATCCATGACTCTGAAACGTAAAGCTCGTCCTCACTTTCCCCAAGTAGAAACTTGTTGATACGGCTCCACCAAGAAGTCGTATCTAGTTGGAAAGGAAAACTCACCGGTATTTCCCAGGCGATGCCTGTTAATGGATTAACTTGTTCCAAGAATTTTACTTCCCGATTATTGGGTAAATAATCAAAAACTCTTTTATCAAAATAGCAACCTTGTTGCGAATATGAAACACACCACAGAGCCGGATCCCTCAGGTTTTGAGCGAGTATTTAAATCCCCTTCAAAAGGAGGATCTTAAATATAAAAATGAGTTTTGGGATCCGCCCTAACCTTTAAAATCATTTTGAAGACTCGAAAACATTTTTAAGAATATTTGGAGTAATGCTGATTTAATAAAATAAATCAGTCCCAATTTATTAGAAAATATCTGAATATTATTATTTAAATAATATTCCCATAAAGAATAATCTTTATAAAAATAATTGAAGTAGAAGTTGTAAAATTTTACTTGAAATGAATATTAAATAACCAAAGATATACTTATACGAAAGTACTATCTTTATTTGAATAATCAAAAGTGAGTTTGATTATCGACACATTATTCTTTAATAAAATAAAGAATATTATTTAATAAATAAGCGGAGTCATAAGTCCTCGAATGAATATTCAACTAATAATATTCAATAATAAAATAAACGGGGTCATAAGCCCTCGAATGAATATTCAAAATAATATTCAATAATAAAATAAACTGGGTCATAAGCCCTCGAATGAATATTCAAAATAATATTTATTAATAAAATAAAGTTATCGAATAAACCTTATTCGATTCATAGTTTTGAAAACTATATCTATATATATATACATAAATATATATAATATACTCGGGAGCATCGACTCCCGGTTTTAGAAAAAATGTTCACCTTTGGGTCCCCTGTATTAAGGGTATATGTAATTACTGCTTATCTCTAGCATTTGTATTATCAACTGAATCAACAGATATATGTATCAATATTAAGAAACAGGCATGCATATATAACATATCACATGCTACAATATATCGCAAGAATTTGCTAATTTAACCATCATGCATCTATCACAAGATAATGCATATACATATGTATACATCACAACAACTGTATAATGGATAGAAAACTTGCCTGAGCGACTGGGGGTTATAAATGTCTTGGGACGAGTCTGGTAACCTATAAACAACATATAAGTTGGGATTAAACCAAAGTCACTCATAAATCTATACTTTAACCAATTTAGACACTAACGCTCGCTTTGCGCTTACGGATTCTCTTAAGTCGCTCGAGTACCCTCGGCTCCACCATTTTTAATAAATTAACCATTAAGAGTTTTAAGGCGATTTTTTCGCGAGTGTCTTATCAACTGCCTAATACACTTTACATAATTGTTTCATACTCCAGTTAGTCCTTTTAGGTCTTTAACCTATGTTTCAAAGTAAGGCGAGGGGTAACGGTTCGTTCGTGAAACGCCGTTACTAAAAACGGTCGTTTCTCCTAAACCGTACATCGGAATCAAATGAACTACATATCGAAACGAAGCTCGTAACATGAACTATCTAATCATGGTAATGGTAAAAACCTATCAGTGAGTTCACGGGTCCAAATGTTAAGAACAAAAACAGTCTAAAGTAAATCGGACATTACGACGGCTTTGTTTACGCGATTACCCAAATTTATACCACTCCAAATCATCCCACAATCAACTCACAATCAACATCCCAACCAAACTCCATCAATACTTCACCCTAACAGCCCCATCAACTCAACATTATCAATTTATACTATTCTCAAACATGAATTTAAACTATACTTAAGTTCATTAATCAACAATCCAAGAATTACAACTCCAAAAACTTCACAAAACCAACTAACCTCTACATACACAACAATCAAGCCTCTCATGAATTATAACAACAAAACTAAACATAATACTCAAGTAAAGTTAGGGTTTGTAGGGGTTATACCTTCCTTGGAGAGTGGAGAATCAAGTAATTAGCTTGGAATCACCCTTAAAAGTCCTTATCCAAGCTCAATCTAAACAAAAACTCAAGAACAAAAATTTTAGTTCTTGAAAAACACTATTCACCATCTTCTTCCATGATTTTTAGGAAGATATTGTGAATGATTTAGGAGCTCAAACTTATAGGATAGCTATATCTATGCATAAGGAGTCTTAGATAATTACCTTGCTAATTAACAAAGCTTGGAACTAGGATTTTGAATTTTCTTTCTTTGAAGAAGAAAAAAAGCCGAGAGCTTTTAGGATGAAGAAGGTGAAATAATTTTGTGTTTTTGGTGAAAATGAAATGTTTTGGCTTGGTTGGTTGTTTTTGATTTGTTTTGTTTTGTTTTATTACCTTTTACCATGGTAACTTTTGTGTGGTTCTAAATCAACCAACAACACACTTTGCTTTGGTCATGCTTATGTCACCATGTGATGTCACCCTCCCACCTTTGTCCTCTTCTTATTGGTTTGATGACATCATCCCCACTAACCTCTTTGATTAGCTTCTAATTACTTGGCTAATGATCGTTGATCTGTTATACGGTTCGCTTAACTTTCGTTTTCCTTTATCGTTTGAGGGATCATACCCGGGATCTTATTACTTGGGTTCCCTTAACCTTTCTCAATACATTATATTCCTTTTATGATCCTCTCTTAACCTCCTTGAATTTAAATCTTTTTTATCCTGTTACCTTATACTCAATTCTTTCGATATCTGGTGGATTTTCGGGAAAAATCAAAGTGTTCGGATTTCGATTCTGACGATCTTTACATACACTCAATTATCATAAGGAGTACTAATACGATCTCAGAATAACAATAAAAGAGCCCCTACATAGTGTGGCATGAAAAGTTTTCTTATTCAGCAATATCAGCAAAAACACTATTCATAAGGGTTACAAAAAAGTTCAAAATTTTGGGGTTATTACATCAATCGTCAACCTGGCACACTCCCCAGTGATACTGAAGTGCCAGGCAGAAAGGAAGCTAAATAGCAAGTCAAGGCTATTACCTTAAGGTCTGGAAAAGTTGCTGATGCTTAAAAAGCAAAAGAAGGAGAAGCTGAAGTTGGTGATGAAGAAGCTAGGCAAAAGGAGAAAGCGGCGGAACCAAGGAAGACTACTGTTGAACACACTTTTTTTGAGGGTAATACAAGGGAGAAACAACTCTATCCTCCACCACCTTTCCCTAAAAGATTGCAACAACAAAAGCTGGATAAGTAGTTTGGTAAGTTTCTGGAAGTGTTCAAGAAACTTCACATCAATATACCTTTCGCTGAGGCGCTGGAGCAAATGCCAAGTTATGCGAAATTTATGAAGAGTATTCTTTCAAGGAAGGTGAAACTGGATGACCTTGAGACCGTTGCTCTAACGGAAGAGTGCAGTGCTGTGCTGCAACAAAAATTACCTCCAAAGCTTAAAGATCCAGGTAGCTTCACCATTCCTTGCACCATTGGCAAGTTGTTTTTTGACAAGTGCCTGTGTGATTTGGGAGCAATCATCAATCTTATGTCGTTGTCTATCTTCAAAAAGTTGAATTTTCCTGATCCAAAGCCCACCTACATGTCTCTACAATTGGCTGATTATTCTATTACATACCCACGAGGCATAGTGGAGGATGTGCTAGTAAAGGTGGATATGCTCTTCTTTCCTGCAGACTTTGTTATTCTGGATTTCGAGGAAGATAAGAAGATTCCCATAATCTTGGGGAGACCTTTCTTGGCTACAGGTCGTACCTTGATAGATGTGCAGAAAGGTGAACTTACTATGAGGGTGCAGGATCAGGATGTGACATTCAATGTATTCAAAGCGATGAAATTCCCTACAGAAGATAAGGAGTGCTTAAAGGTGGATTTGATTGATTTTGCGGTTAGTTCAGAACTTGATCATATGCTAATGTCTGATGCATTAGAGAAAGCCTTAGTGGGGGACTTTGACAGTGATGATGAGGATGGCAATGAGCAACTACAATATCTAAATGCTTCTCCTTGGAGGTGAAAGCTAGACATTCCATTTGAATCTCTTGGTACTTCTAACCTCAAAAATGCTGAAGGAAAGCTCAAACCATCTATTGAGGAAGCACCTACCTTGGAGCTTAAACCATTGCCTGAACACTTGAGGTATGCTTTTTTAGGTGATGCATCTACTTTACCTATTATTATTGCATCTGACCTTTCAGGTAGTGAGGAGGACAAGATTTTAAGGATCTTGAGAGAATTCAAATCGGCTATCGGATGGACTATAGCAAACATGAAAGGGATAAGTCCCTCGTACTGCATGCATAAAATTCTTCTAGAGGAAGGTAGTAAGCCGACTGTTGAGCAACGGCGAATGCTTAATCCTATCATGAAAGAAGTGGTGAAGAAAGAAATTCTGAAGTGGCTGGATGCAGGAATCATATATCCTATTTCTGACAGTTCTTGGGTGAGCCCCGTGCAATGTGTACCTAAGAAGGGAGGTATTACTATGGTAGCAAATGAGAAGAACGACCTCATTCCCACTCGAACAGTTACAGGATGGAGGGTATGCATGGATTACAGAAAGTTGAACAAGGCCACGAGGAAGGATCATTTCCCTCTTCCATTTATTGATCAGATGCTTGACAGGTTGGCCGGTCATGAGTATTATTGTCTTCTGGATGGCTATTCGGGGTATAATCAGATATGTATTGCACCAGAGGATCAAGAAAAGACTACCTTCACGTGTCCTTTTGGCACGTTTGCTTTTCGTAGAGTTTTGTTTGGCTTATATGGCGCACTTGCCACTTTCAGAGATGTATGATGGCTATATTCTCTAATATGATTGGAAATAATGTCGAGGTATTCATGGACGACATCTCCGTCTTTGGACATTCGTATGATGAATGTTTGAATAATCTTCGTGCGGTGCTCAAAAGGTGTGTGGAAACTAATTTGGTGCTCAATTGGGAAAAATGTCACTTTATGGTGTGTGAAGGCATTATTCTTGGGCATAAGGTCTCTAGCAAGGGTCTTAAGGTGGACAAAGCCAAGGTGGGAGTCATTGAAAATCTTCCACCAGCTATTTCTGTGAAAGGAATCCGTAGTTTTCTTGGTCATGCGGGTTTTTATCGGCGTTTCATCAAGGACTTCTCGAAGATATCAAAGCCGTTGTGCAACTTGCTCGAGAAGGATGTGCCTTTCAAATTCGATGATGAATACTTGACGGCATTCGAGACTCTCAAGAAGAGTTTGATAACTATACTAGTTATTATGGCACCTGATTGGACAGAGCCTTTTGAGATGATGTGTGATGCGAGTGATTATGCGGTGGGAGCAGTTCTTGGGCAGCGCAAGAATAATCTCTTTCATGTGGTCTACTATGCTAGTAAGACTTTAAATGGAGCTCAAATGAACTACACCACTACTGAGAAGGAGCTCTTGGCTATAGTCTTTGGTTTCAAAAAATTTCGATCTTATTTGCTTGGGACAAAGGTGACAGTGTTCACTGATCATGCGGCCATTTGCAATTTGGTTTCCAAGAAGGATTCGAAGCCTAGACTTATTCGCTGGGTGCTCTTGCTACAGGAATTTGAGTTAGAGATCAAGGATCGAAAAGGTACTGAGAATCAAGTAGCTGACCATCTCTCTAGATTGGAGAATCCCGAGTCTACTTCACATGATAAGACATTGATCAACGAATCTTTTCCGGATGATCAGTTGTTCGCAGTTCAGGAGGAAGAGCCATGGTTTGCAGATATTGTGAACTATCTTGTCAGCAATATAATGCCTCCTAATATGAATACAGCTCAAAAAAAGAAATTTATGCATGAGGTGAAGTGGTACATGTGGGATGAACCGTATTTGTTTAGGCAGGGAGCTGACCAGATCATCAGGAGATGTATCCCATTCTGTGAAACGGAGAGGATATTACGAGACTACCACTCCATAGTTCATGGTGGACATTATGGTGGTGAGAAGGCGGCAACTCGTATTCTGCAAGCAGGTTTTTTCTGGCCTACTTTGTTTAAGGATGCTCATCAGCTCGTTTTAAGGTGTGATCATTGCCAAAGAGTGGGGAATCTTACGAGAAAGGATGAGATGCCGTTAAATGTGATGCTTGAAGTCGAGGTCTTTGATGTTTGGGGAATTGATTTCATGGGGCCATTTGTCTTGTCCTGCAATAATCAGTACATCTTGCTGGTAGTCGATTATGTCTCAAAATGGGTAGAAGTCAAAGCTCTACCGACGAATGATGTAAAGGTAGTGTTGAATTTTCTTCATAAGCAGATTTTCACAAGGTTTGGAACGCCACGAGTAATCATAAGTGATGAGGGGTTGCATTTCTGCAACTGTAAGTTCACTTCTATGATGTAGCGCTACAATGTGAATCATCGTGTTGCTACTGCCTATCATCCGCAAACGAATGGTCAAGCGGAAGTGTCTAATAGAGAGATCAAGCGCATTCTAGAGAAAGTTATTTGTCCGTCAAGGAAGGATTGGTCTTTAAAGCTCGATGAAGCTGTTTGGGCTTACAGAACAGCATACAAAACTCCATTTGGGATGTCCCCGTTTCAACTTGTGTATGGTAAGGGATGTCATTTACCTGCGGAGCTTGAGCATAAAGCCTATTGGGCGTTGAAGAAGTTGAACCTTGATCTAGATGCAGCCGGTAAGAAGCGAATGCTTCAGTTAAATGAACTTGATGAATTTTGACTCCAAGCGTACGAGAACAACAAAATGTACAAGGAAAAAGTGAAAAGGTGGCACGATAGGAAGCTATATCCTAAGTAATTTGTGCCGGGGCAACAAGTTCTTTTATTCAACTCTCGTCTCCGACTTTTTCCTGGAAAGTTGAAATCAAGGTGGTCTGGACCTTTTATTGTTAAAACTGTGTTTCCCCATGGAGCAGTGGAGATTTTTGAGAATGATCTGGTCCAAGCATTCAAGGTTAATGGTCAGCGGTTGAAGCATTACTATGGGGACACGGCAAACCGGGAAGTGGTTAGTGTCGTTTTATTGTCAACTTAAGTAAGGTACGCTACGTCAAGCTAAGGACGAAAAAAGCGCTTCTTGGGAGGAAACCCATGATTTGTTGTTATAGGAACCCTTAAAAGTTAATAACCTATCCAAAACAAAAAAAACAGAAAAACCAGGGCAAGAAAATATTTTTTCAGAAGGTCCCTGAGCGCCCGCTCAGCTGTGCTGAGCGACCGCTCAGGGCCCGACTGCTTGAATTTTTTTTAGCCTAATAAAAAACACAAAAAAAATTAGAAAACAAAAAAATACAAACACAACCCCACTACCCATGAATTATCTTCCCATTACCCACGTTTTTAACCCTCAAACCCACTCCTAATCAAATTTTAACCTAATCTCTACCCTATATATACATACAACTATTCTATATACTCCCCCATACACTTCCAAACCTTAAACTCTCTCCCATATTCAAAAACACAATTCTTAAGCACTTTTTCTCAGTTTCAATGGCACCCAAGAGATCCAGGACTATTGATAACAGTAGCATTGTTCCTACTGCTGATTCTTCAAGGGGTACTGCTGCGAGGCCTCGTTTGTTTGATAGGGCTGCTGAGGAGGAGTATACTAGGCTTCTAGGTAAGCCAATTTTGAAGGAGAGGGGATTCTTACCATCGGGGAAGGATGGTGAGTTGTTGCCAATGAATGCTGAGAAGGGTTGGATTGCTTTCTGTGAGTCACCAGAGGCAGTTCCAATGAGCGTGGTTCACGAGTTCTATGCGAATGCGAAGGCTAAAAAGAATGGGTTTTCTGTTATGCAGGGGATGACGGTGGATTATCACCCTGAGGCGATTCGCCGTGTGATTGGGCAGCGACAGAGGAAGCCCACGGAGGAGAATTGGAACGAGAAGACTGCTGAAGATTTTGACTTGGATTTGATTTGTGCATCTACTGTTACAAAGCTTTGCCGAGCAGTGGGAGTTCAGTGGTCGTCTCACGAGCAGTTGCAGCTGCCGGCCGCTCTTATTGATTCTGGGACTCTGAATGCGATGCAGGAGTGGACTGGTGGAGAGCCCGAGGAGCATGGGCTGGGTTATCGTCTTCCAGGAGGGTGTCCAGCACACGGTGCTACCATGGCGAGACCGGGGTGTGATGAGGCAGGTTCTTCTAGAGTTCAGGAGGGTGCTGGGATGGCTGATGCCCAGTATAAGAGGCTGTCGAGGAGGATGGATGCTATGTATGAGACGCAGAGCAGGTTTGCTCAAGAGCTCACCCTTACACTTGGGACTGCTTTTAGAGGCCTTGGAGCTGACATCCAGTTCCCCGTTTTTGGTGAGGACTCTGCGTATCCGCCTCCTGATACTCCACCCTCTGAGGGTGATGATGATGATTTCTCCGAGTAGGTATACCCTGTGGTCCTTTCTACTACCTTCACTGGGGACAGTGGAGATTTTAAGTTTGGGGGTGGTAGTTAAGGAATATTTTGTGTGTGTGTCATATAGTTGCATATTCATGATAGTTTAGTTCATACAATTGCATATTTTTGCCATATTGTTTTTTTTTAATTTTTTTTATAGCTTTATTTATTATGTCATTTAGCTCATGTATATACCATGATCCCTTTTGCGTTGCTTTACCAATTGATTTGTGATGTTGATACGAGTGTAGTGATAACGTTAAAGTGATGTTGAGTCTTGTAGGTTGACATGCATGCTAGAAACACTTGTAATTTCACTAAGTCTTAGAGAATGCTTAAGGACTAGATTGTTGTCATGGTTTGATGGTTTTCAAGGTTAATCTATTGATTATGCTTAGAATTCATAATAGGTTCTTAGTGATAAAAGGCATGAAAAGAAAAAAATTGGAGTGAAAAAATTGGAATTCATTGCTAATTGTGGCTAGGCGTCAAATGGCTAGTAGCCGGCTCGTATTTTTTGCGAGTGGTCTAGGGTTGAGCAAGATGGAGCGAAACGCACTTGCTCAGAAATTGGAAAAAAAAAGAGAAAAAAAAGAGAAAAAAAAGAAAAAGAAAGAAAAAAAATTAAGAGTTAATGCATAATTGATCACGAGTGGGCTCTTTGGTATTCGAGTTATTAAGTTTTTAGGGGACTTTGTGCCTAGTGACCTAAGGCTTTTAAAGTCTGGGATCCGCTAACCTAACGCTCGCTAAATGGATGCCATTGTATAAGTCTTTTGTGGACCTCACTCATTGCACGGTCAAGTAAGCATTTGTTTATGTGTTAAATAAAAAGCATGATTCCGTAATAAACTCCAGTAATCTTGAAGTGTTATAAGCCATTTTATGCCTAAAATTTATTCTTCGTATAATCATGTGATTACCTTGAGGATAGTCGAGTTATGTTAGGTCCCAATGTATTTGTAGAAGGGGGGTTGAATACAAACAATACCAAATAATCGAATTAAATGCGGAATAAAAATGTGAAACAAAATTCAAGTTAAATAAGAATATTATTAAACTTGAAAGGTGTTACAACAACTGTATCGATTACAAGGAATTAATCTCAAATTAATTATCACAAATCTAGAATAAATTCGACATGAACTTTTTCTATTTTTGTAATAAAAAGATTCAAATGCTAAACGCAATTTGAGATTAAGTTCTAGGGATTTTGATCCGCTAGATAGTTACACAAGAACAAGATAAAGATTTCTAGTGGTTTGGATTTAACTTTACAAACTAGAAATTTGATCTTGAAATTAGTAGAGAAGATGAAATATTTGTTATGCTTCTTTTTCTTCTTGTTCTCGGGTTCTGTTGTGTTGTATATTTTTTGTTGAATGACTGCTTCTGTCTTTTTAATCAATCAACAGAATGGAATGAACTGGAATGACAATCCTGAGCTCAGCAAGACAATCCCAACAGCTAGCAAGACTTTCGGTAGGACTATCAAATGAACTAGCAAGACTATCAGAATGAACTAGCAAGACTTTCCTCCTCCCAGTGTAACTTTCAGCAAGACAATTATTTGTACTAGCATGACTTTCGGTATGACTATCAATTGTCATACCGATTGTCATATTAGTACAATCAGATTGTCTTGTTGAATTTAAATAGATTTTAATCCAATTTAAATTCTGAAAATCCTTAATATTAATTCTGAATTAATTAATCAATTAATTCAATTAATCAATAAATTAATCTTTGCAGATTTAATTTATTTTCTTAATTAAATTATACGACTTAATTAATTAATAGCGAATTAATACTACTCTTGAGCAACAACCATTCTTCTGAATATCTTCTGAAAATCACTGAAAATTATGAATCAATTCCACCACTTCAATGTTGACACTCGATGTACTGTCTGGTTCATGAGTGACTAACTTCCGTGACGTTTCTTCATATCTTGACTTTGACAACTTGATTTTCTTCAGATTAAATCCTTGTAATTCTTTGATACCCTGACGAGATCTCTGTCACTTGATTAAATCCACAATCTTGATTTATATCACTGAGGCATGATCAATTTCTTGAACTTCTTCCAGTGAATTAATTCCTCAAGTCTGTAGATGAACCTTGTTTCTGAATCCTTTGACATATATTACTTTGCGAGATCTCTTTGACGGTAGATCCACTATTTACTTATTACATTCTTATTTGAGTTGAGTTAAATCCTCGAATATACAAATAGGCTATGAAATATGCCTTACAATCTCCCCCTATTTGTTTGTTAGACAATAACACATAAATACCTAGAGGATAACTCAAGTAACAAATAAGAAAAAGATATAAGCAGAAATGCAAAGTAAATAGCAGAAAAGTTCTGGATAACATTTAACCTTTTCCAGATTCCAAGTAGATGTTCCTCTAGACTGAACATATCTTCAAGTAGTTTCATCTTCTTTTGTACAACCACATTTCCTGTTGAGAAGCACATATCTCTCTTGCTTCTCCCCCTATGAGAATCAACTGATTAAAGAAGATCACCTTCATTTACCACCTCTCCCGTACAATAGGATCCGCAGATAAAAACCAATGGTACTCCCCTTTTGAAAACAACTTCTTCCTTTACTAGAAAATCACCTTGTGTTTACCACCTCTCCCGTACAATAGGATCCGTAGTTACAAACAACAATGGTGTGGTGTAGTGTACATATGGGATCTTTTTCTTCCTCCCTGCTATTTCTCCCCCTTAGTTGAGGAATCCTCCAAACTATTACTTAAGCTTTTATCTCCCCCTTAAAGAAGGAATGTATGCCGTCGTCTGAAGGAATTCTCATATTTCACTTGGTTGGAAAAGAAATAACAAGTAGTTTCTCTTTCTTCCTCACTGTGAGTGTGTGATTGTGTTTTAGTGTACCTCACATGTGTTTCACTCTTCTCTCCACTCGTGTTTACACTCATTCTCACAAGTGTATCACTCTTCTCTCATAGCTCCATAATCCAGCTGTACCTGCAAGGAAAATCACCTTAGCCATCCTTAAGGAGGTCACAGGGGGTGCAATGGGAGTTCGCAAATCCCCATCCTTGTTAAACTCGTCAGATAAATCTGAGTCATAATCTACAAGTTGCTAGTTTCCCTTTTAGGGTTCCAGATTTGAATTCTGGGAAGGTAAACAATGATCCAACGAATTTAGCATAAAGATCAAAGTTCCCTTCTAATGTCTGTGAAGACATTTCCTTGTGACTCATCAGGTAATATCTGAATCATTGTCAACAAGTTGCCGATTTGCACCTATGTCAAATCCACCATCCGCAGATGCATCCAGGGGATTTAAGCCTGGGGAGGTAGACACTGACCACTAACAAATGGCTTTTGGATCAGTATCCTCTCCTAACACCTGTAAAGGCAATTGGTCCATTAACGAACCTTAAACAATCGAATATGACCTTAAAATGGTCGAAACTCTTGTTTCTGTCAATTCATCCTTTGTGTGTGTAACCTTTCCTTGTGCATCAAGAATTTTTTATATTTGAAGTGGTGACACTACATCGGATGCCTTGGCCGACAGGCCAAATTCAATAGACGCACCCTGTTGAGAGAATGAATCTAGTAACTATTTTTGTGCCTTTTCAGCCATTACATCTTTTTGAGAAGATGTATGAGGGCTAGCAGTTGTCTCGGTTTAAATACTACTCATCTATGTAGGAGACAGAGCTACTGGGTTGACTATAGAACCTTCCTTATGTGGTGCACTAAGGCACTATCTCCCTCACGCTCATTCATACTACATTTAGTGGTAAGAGAGTGTTGGTTGGTTCTGTTCTGTGTTTGTCTTTACAGTCTGGGATAGATGTTGTGGGTTTTCAACCTCATGACTGTCAATGAAAGAAAGTCATTGGAGACTGAACCTGTATCACAGAACATATGGCAATAGAGAGATAAAATGTACTTAAGATCTATACTGAATGAAAATTATACATTTAATCTTTTGAGAGAGATGATGTACAATAGTGATTTCAAAGGATTTTACATGAAATAAGAAATCACTAATGTAGAAAGAAGTTTGATTTACTCCTAAAACTCACTGCACATATAAAACAATATGTTTGTGCCTAGTGATAAGAGAGTTATAAATATGACGACTCTACTAGTTCATATTAAATTATAACTTCAGTTAGAGTGCCATACCATATCCTTGAAGATTGCTTGAGTAGTACACTAGTTCATACCAACCTGAAGTGAGATTGTGAAGAAGAGATTGCATAGTGCAATAGATCTGCAGCTGCAAAGTCCATGAACTGTGGTGCACTGACTTCCTCTTTTGACTCACCAACCAGGAGTACACTTGTACACATCTTACTAGAGTCCAATTCCAAGTGTAATGTGCAGTAGGTGCCTGATATGTCGTAATATTCTCAAGTCTCCTCACTGGTGCTATATGTTAGATACTGCTTCCTGATAATAACCTAGCACAATATATAAATTTTCAATGATAACATTCCCAGCTAGCAAACAGCCATATCCCTCAGTTAAACCTTTGCCGTTATCTCCAAAGGTAACCAGGGGGCCAGCTTTCTCAATCCCATTTGATAGCAGGGCTCTATCTCCGGTCATATGTCTTGATGATCCACTTGTCAAGAATCCACACTATCGGTTACACCTGTATACTGCCCTGTACTTCAAATGGATTAGACCTTCTTCGGAACCCAAACTTGGTTGGGCCCGGCATACTTGTAGAATTGTCCTTTGTTAGGCAACACAACATTTTTAATTTTAATGGTCTCAACATCCTCAATGACTGAACATTTGACCTTGTAAACAGCCTTAACAAATTTCTGTTTAGGCTTAGGCACAAATGTCTCCTTTCTAGCCTTAGAAGGACTAGCAGTCTTAGACCTATCATGCTTCTTATTATTCACATGCTGAAGAGGAGTAGTCTTATCACTAGAAACATGCTTACCATTAAAATAAGCATACATCAAATTAAAAGCACAAGACATACAATTAGAAACACCACATGCTTTATGAGAGTGATTAACAGCAGGCAATTTATGCATGGTAGACATGGCATTTTTGTTATCCAACTCATGTGTGTCTGAGTTAGTCTCAGTTGCTTTAACAACTTTGACTGGAACTTTCGACACACTTGACTCGGAAACAACCTTCTCATTAGCATGATCTTCAGCACGTATTTCTTCTTGAATAACAGAAGAGGTCGCATCAAATGGTTCAGTAATTGATGCTTTATAGAGGGGTTCATCAACACCCTTAAGCACATGTGGTACTTCCCTCCCTTTAGCACAGACATGAGGAGGGGAGTTTATGCCTAATTCTCTAATAGCAACATTGTAATCATAACCTATTCCAGATGTTTGATTAACAGCTTGCTTACTGTAGAACTCTTTAGCCTTCGAATAAGAATTGAAGTAGGCTCTAACCTTAGTCTCAAGACCGGTGATCTTGTCTTTGAGAATAGTTTTGAGTTTTCTATAACAGTCAACTCTATTCTCTAGAAAAGATACTTGTTCTTTTAACTAGTCTTGATTAGTGTGCACAAGCCTTAATTCATTGACCTCTTTCTCAAGGTCTTTGATCTGTAAACTTAACAGTTCATTATCACGACGAACACAATCTAAGGAACCTCCTAGATGATAAACTAATTCAGCATCAGTAAATTTTACCTCTTTTCTTGACGATGAAGCTTTTCCATCAGTAGCCATAAGAGCAAGATTCTCATCTTCTTCATCTTCACTATCAGTATCATCCCAGCTTCTTCCCTTTGCCAGGTAAGCCCTTTCAGAGTTACTCTTCTGATTTGAATCATAAGAGTTCTTCCTTGCTTTGGCTTCCTGCATTCTGTGGCAAAGTGTCCCAACTCATTGCAGTTATAGCATCTAATGGTGCTCCGATCAACCATCCCTGTTTTGTATCCACCACTACTGGTGTTAGAGGATAAAGATCCACCTGTCTGGAATCTGTTATAGTTAGACTTGTACTTAAACTTGGGATTTCTCTTGAATCTGACATTGGACAATCTCTTGACAATTTGGGCCATTGACTCATCTTCCAATTGCTCCAGCTCTTCCAAGGAATAAAAATCATCACTGGATTGATTTGTAGTAGGAGGATCATATTCTGCTACTATCACATTTTCCTCAGCCTTGGAAAACTGTACCATTCTCTCTGACTGTTGAGATTGTTGTTGTTGTTGACCTTCAGCTACAAGAGCAGTAGATGTGCTAACCATTATATCTTTCCCGTAGACTTCCTTTTGCTGAATCTGCTACAACTCATAGGTTTTCAACACACCATAGAGTCTATCCAAAGAAATCTCACTCAAATCTCTAGCTTCTCTAATGGCAGTGATTCTATGTTCAAGATGAGTTGGCAGTGTTAAAAGGAACTTTTTGTTGACCTCCCTGATTGAATAATATTTCCCATTTATGTTTAGGTTGTTGATCAACACATTGTACCTCTCAAACACTTCAGTAATTCCTTCTCCTGGATTTGATTTAAAATGTTCATACTCAGAGGTTAGGATCTCCAACTTGTTCTCCCTAACTTCCTCTGTACCTTCATTAATCACCTCAATAGTTTCCAGATGTGTTTGGAATTTTTACAGTTCATCACATGTCTGTTCATCAAGGGATCGAGGGAATCAACTAAAATTAACTGAAGGCTGGCATCCAAGGAGGCTTCTTCTTTTTCAGCAGGAGAAAAATCCTCAGGCTCTTTTGGATAGGTTCTAGCTTTGGTAATCACAACATCATCTACTATCACCTCTGGTTCAATAACCATTGGAGTTGTTGGACCCTTCTTTAACAAGTTCAAATATTTGGGATTTGTAACTTGTAAAAACAAGAGCATCTTCTTCTTCCACATGATATAATTTTCTTTATCAAATAGTGGAATTTTAACGGTTCCAACTTTTTGTGAAGTCATTATGAATTTTTGAATAAATAAAAATTCAAGGAGTTGAAAAATCACAAAAGTCTAGGATCTTGATTTGTTCGTTAATCAGAAGGCTCTGATACCAATTGTTAGGTCCCAATGTGTTTGTAGAAGGGGGGTTGAATACAAGCAATACCAAATAATCGAATTAAATAAGGAATAAAAATGTGAAACAAAATTCAAGTTAAATAAGAATATTATTAAACTTGAAAGGTGTTACAACAACTGTATCGATTACAAGGAAATAATCTCAAATTAATTATCACAAATCTAGAATAAATTTGACATGAACTTTTTCTATTTTTGTAATAAAAAGATTCAAATGCTAAACGCAATTTGAAATTAAGTTTTAGGGATTTTGATCCGCTAGATAGTTACACAAGAACAAGATAAAGATTTCTAGTGGTTTGGATTTAACTTTACAAACTAGAAATTTGATCTTGAAATTAGCATAGAAGATGAAATATTTGTTCTGCTTCTTTTTCTTCTTGTTCTTGGGTTCCGTTGTGTTGTATATTTTTTGTTAAATGGCTGCTTCTGTCTTTTTAATCAATCAACAGAATGGAATGAACTGGAATGACAATCCTGAGATCAACAAGACAATCCCAACAGCTAGCAAGGCTTTCGGTAGGACTATCAAATGAACTAGCAAGGCTATCAAAATGAACTAGCAAGAATATCCTCCTCCCAGTGTAACTTTCAGTAAGACAATTATTTGTACTAGCATGACTTTCGGTATGACTATCAATTATCATACCGATTGTCATATTAGTACAATCAGATTGTCTTGTTGAATATAAATAGATTTTAATCCAATTTAAATTCCGAAAATCCTTAATATTAATTCTGAATTAATTAATCAATTAATTCAATTAATCAATAAATTAATCTTTGCAGATTTAATTTATTTTCTTAATTAAATTATATGACTTAATTAATTAATAGCGAATTAATACTACTCTTGAGCATCAACCATTCTTCTGAATATCTTCTGAAAATCACTGAAAATTATGAATCAATTCCACCACTTCAATGTTGACACTCGATGTACTGTCTGGTTCATGAGTGACTAACTTCTGTGACGTTTCTTCATATCTTGACTTTGACAACTTGATTTTCTTCAGATTAAATCCTTGTAATTCTTTGATACCCTGACGAGATCTCTGTCACTTGATTAAATCCACAATCTTGATTTATATCACTGAGGCATGATCAATTTCTTGAACTTCTTCCAGTGAATTAATTCCTCAAGTCTGTAGATGAACCTTGTTTCTGAATCCTTTGACAGATATTACTTTGCGAGATCTCTTTGATGGTAGATCCACTATTTACTTATTACATTCTTATTTGAGTTGAGTTAAATCCTCGAATATACAAATAGGCTATGAAATATGCCTTACAAGTTATGATAATTGATCTAGTTTCGAAGCATATCTGTTAAGCATCCACACACACCACATTTCTGGCTGTATGTTAGTTTGCATGATTCGATTGATCTTTATTCACTTAATTGTATTTGTTGACATGTTGTAAGTTGGTTGGTTTGGTCGTGGTAAGAGGGATCGCTGCATTTCATATAGATTGCATTCATGTATGTTTTTGTTTTATTTTTGAGTCTGTGACGCTTGAGGATAATCATCAATTTAAGTTTGGGGGTGTGATAAGTGGCATTTTATACCACTTAGAACGTCTTATAATAGCTTAAATTGATTTCTTGAAATCAAGTATTTTGTGTATTTGATGCTTTTTTCTAGTGTTTGTGCATTTCAGGGTATTACTTGCGTTTGTGGAGAGATTTCATCAAGAATAAGCCTTGGCATGTGTTTGGCATTGCTGAGCGGCCGCTCAGGGACATAAATTTAAATTATTATTTTTAGACTCCTAATTATGTTGAGCTTCCAACTTCTGAGATAGCTGGGTTTTGTGGGACTCCTATATAAGTAGTTTTCAGAGACGTTTCATGTAGTATTGAATCGTAGTATTAATCGAGGAGCAAGGAGATAAGGAAGAAGACCGTTTTAGCACATCGCAACGAAGAGGAAGCATATTTTCTTGTGATTCTTTATTTTGTTGTAACAGTGGATGCTAGTTTTCTTTACTTTGAACCTATTTACTCTTGTGACGTACTCTGGTTTAAAATAAGTAGTTTATTTAGTTATTTTCGTATGTTATTATCATGTTTTCATATGAACTTATGGTGACGATGAGTTCTATCATGGGCTAATCGTGATCATGGGGTCGTAACGGATTTGCTATGGAATTCTTTAGTTAGTTGTTTAATACCTTAGTGTGTGATGGTTGTATGATATCTAGTATTGGTTGTGCTTATTCGTCTTATGTGCGTCACAAACATATAAGATAGGGTGTTAATCTCTCTTGAAGAGACGATGGATCTTGAGGTTTAAAACTTGCCATGCTAGCATAGGTTCATGTATGTGTATGCATGATTAGTGGGTAACTCTAACCGTTTTACTTGCCCTGTGTAATCTTAAGGAATAACCTGTGCTTAAATCGTTATGTTGTCAAATTCTGTAAACATATAGGGTCTCAACATAATTGATGCCTATTTAACTTCTATCTTAATTGTGGATGCTTGGTTGAATGGTATTGGTACAATGAAAGTTGGCTTTTATCAGTTTCGTGTTGTTCGATTAATATCATCACCATCACATGCTAAGGGTAATAACAATAACTATTGAAGGAAGTAGTAATGAAGTTGTGATCTCATGTGTGTTTAATATTGTTAATTCAAGTGTCAATTAAGTGTTTAATTCTCGTAATTAATTATAGTTAATAATTAGTTAATCAAATCTAAGTGTTATTGTCTTGACATTGAGAAGTAATTATACATTGGTGAGTGAGTGTTAATTGAACATAATTAGTCTGAGTCTCTGTGGGAACGAACTAGAAAGTATTATATATTACTTGCGAACGCGTATACTTGCGTGTATTATTAGCGCGTGTTTTCCGCCCTAACAGACTGACCACATAGCCCATTTCAGGGAAGCCTTTGAGATCCTGAGATATCACAAAATGATGTTAAATCCTGCAAAGTATGTTTTGGAGTGGGATCTGGAAAGTTCTTGGGATTGATTGTCTCCAAGAGGGGAATAGAGGCAAATATCGATAAGATAAAAGCCATTTTGGAGATAGAACCTCCAAAGACTATCAAAGATGTTCAAAAGCTCACCGGAAGGGTTGCTGCCCTAGGACGATTTATCTCAAAATCTGGAGACAAGTGCCTACCATTCTTCAAATCCTTGAAGAAAATAAAAGATTTCATATGGACTGAGGAGAGTCAAGAAGCATTCGAAGGGTTGAAGAAATACATGGTCCAAGCCCCGTTGTTGGCCAAACCAGACATGTACGAGACTTTGTATTATACTTGGCCGTTTAGGAAAATGCACTGAGCGTTGTGTTGCTTAAGGAGGAACTTAGAGTCCAGAAACCCATATACTATGTCGGTAAGATTTTGCATGGAGCTGAGTTGAATTATTCGATTATAGAAAAGTTCACTTTAGCGCTGATGATGGCCTCAAGGAATTTATGTCCTTACTTCCAAGCTCATGAGATTGAGGTGCTAACGAATCAACCTTTGAGAAATATTATCCACAGTCCTAAAGCCGGTGGAAGGTTGATTACATGGGCTATTAAGCTGGGAGAATTCGACATAAAGTATAAGCCATGAATGGCGATAAAAGCCCAGGCCTTGGCTGACTTCGTGGATGAATGTACCATCTGTTAATGTATACTGAAAATATTTATTTGAAGTATGTACATTTATTTCTGGCCAGTTTATTTGAGAATCATTTGAATGTTTACATGTTGTCTAATATTATATATTGTGAACAATCTAGTATCAAATGGGATACAGAATATTAGATTGTTAAATACGGTTATATAATATAATAAGGTTCACAGCACAGGTGGTGTTGGACAATCCACTGGTATGGCTGTAGTATTATTTAGATTAGTTTATATTGACTAAAAAATAATACTAGTATACTTTGTGTATATTGAACAAGATCAAATTTAGAATTGTTCCCTTAATACTGATTAAAAAGAAGAACTAAGATTCTATGTTATTATTAATGCTTAGGTTCTTAATCCGGAAATAGTAATTGACACGTGTATATTATTTACATGCTTTGATTTATATATGAAATAATTATTTTGAATTATATCATTATATTTTGGGTGATAGAATTATATACATGGTGGATATTATTTATTGAAGGAATCCATGTCCTGATAATATTCGGGTTAATGATGTCCCCTTGAAAGCTCAAAAAGATTTAATTATGTGAAACCCTGCAGGTGGAATTTATTCTGGCATAATTAAATAAAGATTGAGTGGATGATCAAGGATAAAAGATATTAATTAAATAAATTATCAGTAATTTATTTAATTAATGGACATATGATATTTTAAACATGGGGAATTTAATAAGCAAATAATATTGGAACCAAATTAATTAAATTACGGTATTAGGAAAGGTAGTGCAAATATTAATTCTTTAGTGGATTGAGTTAATATTTAATTACATTGGGCTAGGCTCAAGATGTAATTAAAAGGCCCAACCTAATTATCCATGGTCCCTATTGTAGCCTATATATATTCTTATTCTCTTCTTGCTTGGCAATTGTGTGAAAATATATTGTAGCCACCAAGGAGCAAGAAGAGAGGATAACTTGAGAAGACGGAGGCCACACTTCGCTCAAGGGAATTTGGGAATACAATAGAAGAACGTAGAATCAACCATTAACAAGGTAATCCTCTTTTCGTAATCTTTATCGTAAAACGTAGTAACACCCTAAGTCCGTGGTTCCCAATAATTGGTATCAAGAGCCTGGTAATGGGTTCTACGTTTTATGATATAATGTCCATGTCGTAATTATATATGCGTGTATATAGTGTTTTGCTTGTATTGGTTTTGATGCAGGTTGTTAATCCACTATTATGGCCATGTATATTTTAATTATGTGTTTGGATCCCACGTGGTTTAATCGTGGTTAATTTTTATTTTGGTTTCCACGTGGTTTAATCGTGGTTGTAATTTACACGAGGGTTGATCGTGTTAGAATAGATTTTACAAAATTAGTTTTGTATTAGATCTATTTTTTTTGTAATTATTCCGAGTATTTTGTAATAGTTATGTGCGATCGGAAATCAATTCCGGTAGTTTTTTGTTCCGCTGTGCGATTACAAGGGGCTGTTGGGGCCGCTGCGGCAGCTGGGACTGCTGGGGCTGCTGGGGCTGCTGGGGCTGCTGGGACTGCTGGGGCTGCTGGGGCTGCTGGGGGCGTCGGGGCGCGCTTGGGGCAGATTTTTTTTTGAGAGCTGGATTTTTTTTAAGGGCCATAATAGTGGAAAATTTATTTTAATTTTTTCCATTAAATTTTTAATTATTGCTTTAATTTATTGATTATGTGTGTCGTTAATTGTGTGTGTAATTTTTTTAAAATTGCATGTTTAACTTAATTAGGACGACATGGACATAAATTTTATTTATTGCTTTAATTAAATGTTATATGTTGCTAAAATTATGTGTGTATTTTGAATGCATGATTAGACATAATTATAACAACATAGGGCCCCATTTAATTTTAAAATTCCTCAATTTTAATAATAAAAAAAATTCTAAGTGGGAGAGGGAATTAATATGAAATTAAATCCCATGGTCTCCATTATTGGTTGTAGGTAATTTAACATAAAGACGAATATAAATTATATATACGTCCCCATCGTGGCATGTAATTTATGGTGTCTAGAATGTTATAGAAATTACTAGAACAAACTTCTTAAATTAATAAATTTTGAAAGGAATAAATACGGATTTTCTTTATTTCTGATTTGGGGCGATTTTGTCAAAAACGGGTTCATTGAACTTGTAAGGCTGTGGGTTTTAAGCGAGACCGATGTGACTCCTCCACTACCTGGAAATCAAACCATTGATGAATATTGAATTGAAGTATTCTATTCAAGGCAAAATTACGAATATTGGAAGGTATACACGCCACCCATCGTGGCGTACCAAGTTCCATAGATTTCGAATAATTTAAGATTTGATGATGGTATACACTTAGCTATGAAAAATAATATAGTCCACCCCAATGTGGCATATTATTTAGTAATAGGACCGAAGTAACATTTAAACAAAATTAGGTGGTATACATGTCACACATCGTGGCGTACCAGAAGCTTATGGTGTTTATATGTTAGTGCATTAAATTTTAATAATTGTTAGATGAATCAATAGATCTTAATAATTAATGCACCCTTATTTATGTGATGTTTTTATGCATGATTCTCAGGATAAAATGGGCTTTAATCCACTATTCACCATACTTAAGGATAACAAACTTACCAGACCTAACTATATTGAATGGAAACAAAATTTGGACAATGTGTTGACTGCTGAGGAGTACAAATTTTGCACTTATGAACCCAAGCCTGAACAGCCTGCTGTTGATGCTCTTGAAGATGAGAAAGAGTATTATAAACGGTGGATTAAGGCTGATGAAATGTCGCGATGTTACATTCTGGCAGCAATGTCGGGTGTTTTGCAGCATCAGCATCAGTCTATGGCCACTGCTTCGGATTTGCTCTTTAATCTCAAGGAACTTTTTGGAGATTAGAACAGGGCTGCTAGGCAAGTAGCCATGAAGGCTTTAATGAACACTCAGATGGCTGAAGGAACACCTATAAGGGATCATGTTCTCAAGATGATGTCTCATCTGAATGAGATAGAGATCCTTGGTGCTGAACTTGACGGGGAAACCCAGATTGACATTATCCTTATGAGCTTGTCGAAGAGTTTTGAGCAGTTCCGCTTAAATTACAACATGAACAAGAGGCAGTATAGTCTCGCGGAACTGCTGACAGAACTTCAGGCAGCTGAAGGATTATTTCGGTAGAGTGTTCAAGTGAATGTGGCTGAGAAAGGTTCTTCCTCTAAGCCGAAAGGTATTAAGAAGAAGAAAAAGGCTCAGACACAGAAAGCTGTGAAGGCAGTGGGAGTTCAGGGTGGTATGAAAAAGCCTAAGGGAAAGTGCTTCAGATGCAAACAGTCAGGTCACTGGAAACATGATTGTCCTCTTCCTAAGAAGACAAACAATAATGGTATGTCTCTTTCTCTAGTTATAGAAACATTTATAGCGGCTATATCTACGAGCACTTGGTGTGTAGATACAGGAGCCACTGATCATGTTTGTAATTCTATGCAGGGATTCCAACTATTCAGAATGCTTAGAGATGGTGAGATATACGTGTTTATGGGAGATGCTACGAAAGTAGCAGTAGTTGCAGTAGGAGTTATTCATTTATCTTTTGGTTCTGATAGGATTTTGGTTTTGAACAATTGTCTTTATGTACCTTCTTTTAGAAGGAATTTAATTTCGGTTTCTAAACTTGCTTTGGATGGTTATAATGTTTGTTTGGATCGTAATGTTTCTATTATGATGAATAAACGAATTATATGTTCTGGTACATTGCAAGACAATTTGTATATAATTAATCCTAGTCAACCTGCACTGCAACTGCAATTTAGGGAATTGAATAACACATCTTCTAACTCTACTAAAAAAAAGGAACCTTCTAGTTTGAACCAAACATATCTTTGGCACTTGAGATTAGGTCATATTAACTTGAGGAGGATTCGAAGACTGGTAGTAGACGGGCCTTTAAGCTCATTGGCAGTGGAGCCATTTCCAGTTTGTGAATCCTGCTTGGAAGGTAAATTGACTAATAGGCCTTTCAAGGCAAAAGGGAATAGAGCCAAACAACTGTTAGAATTGGTTCACTCTGATTTATGTGGACCCATGAATATCCAAGCAAGAGGAGGTTATGAATATTTCATCACTTTCATTGATGATTATTCTAGATATGGGTACGTTTATTTGTTGCACCGTAAGTCTGAGTGCTTTGATAAGTTCAAAGAGTACAAAGCTAAAACGGAGAAGCGACTTAATAAAAGTATCAAGTCACTACGATCAAATCGTGGTGGCGAATACTTGCTTGGAGAATTTAGGGAATATTTATCAGAAAATGGGATAGAATCCCAGTTAACTGCACCAGGCACACCCCAGCAGAACGGTGTAGCAGAGAGAAGGAACCAGACTCTTTTAGAGAGTGTTAGATCGATCATGAGTTATTCAAATTTACCCAAGTCGTTTTGGGGACATGCCTTAGAGACAGCAGCTTATCTTCTGAACTTAGTACCTTCTAAGTCGGTTCCTAAAACCCCCTTAGAATTGTGGACCGGGGATAAACCGAGTCTAAGACATATTCGAATATGGGGTTGTCCAGCACATGTGCTGAACAAGAACGCGACTAAGTTAGAATCTCGTACAGAAGTAAGGTTGTTTGTAGGCTACCCTATGGGAACGAAAGGATATTTATTTTATAGTCCGAAGAATCGGGATGTCATTGTTAGCACCAATGCAAGATTCTTGGAGGAGGACTATATAATGAATCACAAACCCATGAGTAGTGTCGTTTTAGAGGAACTAGTAGGAGGGACAAATAATACCCATGAAGCTGTAGTACAAGTAGAACAACCACAACATAATGTACAGCCTGTCACTAATACCGCACCAGTGCCTCATCGTAGTGGGAGGGTTGTTCAACAGCCTGATAGATTCATGTTTTTGGGAGAGTCTTCAGACTTGGTCCCTGGTGAACATGATGATGATCCCCGTACATACAAAGAGGCAGTACAAGACAAAGATGCAGATCTTTGGCAAAAGGCGATGGAATCTGAGATAGAATCAATGTATTCTAATCAGGTCTGGGAGCTCGTGGAACCACCCAAAGGTATAAAACCTATTGGATGTAAGTGGATCTACAAGAAAAAGAGGGGATTAGATAAAAAGGTGAAATCCTGGAAAGCAAGACTTGTTGCGAAAGGGTATACTCAGAAAGAAGGTATCGATTATGAGGAAACCTTTTCACCGGTAGTCATGCTTAAGTCAATCCGTATTCTTTTATCTATAGCAGCTCATCTCGATTATGAGATTTGGCAAATGGATGTCAAGACAGCTTTTCTTAATGGAAGTCTTGAAGAAACCATCTATATGCAGCAACCAAAAGGATTCATTAAGGAAGGCCAAGAGCATCTGGTATGTAATCTTAAGAGGTCTATTTATGGACTTAAACAAGCTTCTAGAGACTGGAATATTCATTTTGATCAGGCAGTCCAGTCATATGGATTTGATCAAAGTCCAAGCGAATCGTGCGTGTATAAGAGAAGTGAAGGTAATGCAGTGGTTTTTCTAGTACTATATGTAGATGATATTTTACTCATTGGAAACAATGTTGAGATGTTGTCATCAGTAAAGGCATGGTTGTTCAAACAATTTGACATGAAGGACTTAGGTGAAGCGGCATACATCCCTGGGATCAAAGTTATAAGGGATCGCAAGAAAAGGATGTTGGCTTTATCTCAAGAGCCCTACATTGATGAAGTATTAGCTCATTTTAACATGCAGAACTCCAAGAAAGGTTTTTTACCTTTTAAGCATGGAGTTGCTCTATCTAAGAAGCAGTGTCCTTCGACACCTAAGGATATAGAGAGCATGAAAGCAGTTCCTTATGCTTCAGCATGTGGAAGCTTAATGTATGCTATGTTATGTACGAGGCCTGACATCTGCTTTGCTGTAGGCATGGTTAGTAGATATCATTCGAACCCAGGTCAGGAACATTGGAGTGCAGTAAAAACTATACTCAAGTACCTGAGAAGGACTAAGGAGTATATGTTAATTTACAAGGCCTCAGATCTATTTCCTTTGGGATATACTGATTCAGATTTCCAATCGGATAGGGATAAGAGGAAATCAACCTCGGGATATGTTTTTACTTTGGGAGGTGGAGCCGTTATATGGAAGAGTGTAAAGCAGAAATGCATTGCAGACTCCGCCATGGAGGCCGAGTATGTGGCGGCCTCTGAGGCTGCCAAGGAGGCTGTATGGTTCAGGAACTTCCTTTTGGACTTAGATGTGGTACCTAATTTGCCTAGGAGCTTGACGGTGTATTGTGATAACACTGGTGCTGTGGCAAATTCAAAGGAACCGCGAGACCACAAAGCAGCTAAACATATTGAACGTAAGTATCATCTTATACGAGGAATCGTAAAGCGAGGGGATATAGTTATGGCTCACATATCATCAGAAGACAACCGAGCAGATCCTTTCACAAAGAGCTTGCCAACCAAGGTTTTTGACAAGCATGTGGAAGCGATAGGAGTCAGATGGATGGACACATAGATTTTTATATAATAGTGGATTAAATAAACACTGATGTACACATAGAATATTTTGAGTATAAGTGGGAGATTGTTAGTGTATACTGAAAATATTTATTTGAAGTATGTACATTTATTTCTGACCAGTTTATTTGAGAATCATTTGAATATTTACATATTGTCTAATATTATATATTGTGAACAATCTAGTATCAAATGGGATACAGAATATTAGATTGTTAAATACAGTTATATAATATAATAAGGTTCACAGCACAGGTGGTGTTGGACAATCCACTGGTATGGCTGTAGTATTATTTAGATTAGTTTATATTGACTAATAAATAATACTAGTATAATTTGTGTATATTGAACAGGATCAAATTTAGAATTGTTCCTTTAATACTGATTAAGAAGGAGAACTAAGATTCTATGTTATTATTAATGCTTAGGTTCTTAATCCGGAAATAGTACTTGACACGTGTATATTATTTACATGCTTTGATTTATATATGAAATAATTCTTTTAAATTATATCATTATATTTTAGGTGATGGAATTATATACATGGTGGATATTATTTATTGAAGGAATCCATGTCCTGATAATATTCGGGTTAATGATGTCCCCTTGAAAGCTCAAAAAGATTTAATTATGTGAAACCCTGCAGGTGGAATTTATTCTGGTATAATTAAATAAAGGTTGAGTGGATGATCAATGATAAAAGATATTAATTAAATAAATTATCAGTAATTTATTTAATTAATGGATATATGATATTTTAAACATGGGGAATTTAATAAGCAAATAATATTGGAACCGAATTAATTAAATTACGGTATTAGGAAAGGTAGTGCAAATATTAATTCTTTAGTGGATTGAATTAATATTTAATTACATTGGGCTAGGCTCAAGATGTAATTAGAAGGCCCAACCTAATTATCCGTGGTCCCTATTGTAGCCTATATATATTCTTATTCTCTTCTTGCTTGGCAATTGTGTGAAAACATATTGTAGCCACCAAGGAGCAAGAAGAGAGGATAACTTGAGAAGACGGAGGCCACACTTCGCTCAAGGGAATTTGGGAATACAATAGAAGAGCGTGGAATCAACCATTAACAAGGTAATCCTCTTTTCGTAATCTTTATCGTAAAACGTAGTAACACCCTAAGTCCGTGGTTCCCAACACCATCCCCAACCAAGAAGTCGGGGGGCTAGGAAGATACTGAACCTCAAGGTATGAAGAAAAAAAAGGATAAGGAAGGAGGACAGAACAAGGACAAGGAATTCTGGGTTCTCTATTTTGATGGAGCATCAAAATCAAATTCTAGTGGAGCAGGGCTAGTTTTACAAAGCCCCAATGGATTCTTGATTGAATATGCTATAAAGTTAAATTTTCAAACTACAAATAATGAAGCCGAATATGAAGCTCTAATAGCTGGCCTTGGCCTAGAAGGAACATTGAGGGTCAAAAACTTGAAAGTCTGTGGAGATTCTAAGCTGGTGGTATCCCTGGTCAAGGGGGAATTTGAGGCAAGAGATGAAACTAGGGAAAAGTATGTACGCCTAGTGAGGGCCATAATGACCCAGTTCGATATATGCCATGTTGAACACATTCCAAGGGAAGAAAATGCTAAGGCCGATGCGTTATCCAAATTTGCCTCATCGGAAATAGAAGAAAGTTCTGGGAGCGTGTACTTTCGTGTTTTGAAAACAGGAAGCATAAATGTCAAATTAATTTCCCCCATAGGAATAGATGGATCATGGATAGATCCTATTAAGGCTCATCTACAAACCGGATGGCTTCCTAGTGATGTTGTGGAAGCAAGGAAGTTGACTGTGTGAGCCCTAAGATATTCTCTGATTGATGGGATTCGTTATAAAATGTCTTTTTTAGTTCCTTATTTAAGATGTCTCAGGCCGGATGAGGCTTGACTTGCTTTAGAGGAAGTGCATGAGGGTATATGTGGCCAACACTTGGGGGCAGGGCTTTATCCTACAAAATTACTCACTTAGGCTTCTATTGGCCAGAAATGATGGCTGATGGTAAAGAATATGTTAAGAAATGTGATCGTTGTCAGAAATATGCCCCTGTAATAAGGTAACCTCCTGAAATGCTGATTTCCATAAACTCCCCAATCCCATTTTCTATGTGTGGAATGGATATTCTCGGACATTTCCTAATGGCTCCTGCTCAAAGGAAATTCTTGATTATGGCAATTGACTACTTTACCAAATGGATTGAAGCCAAGCCCTTGGCAAAGATTACGACTAAGCAAGTCTCTCAGTTCTTATGGGAGAATATTATGTGTAGATACGGAATTCCCTGAATCTTGGTGACCGATAACGGAACACAGTTCAATAATGAAGAGTTCAGAAAGTATTGTGAAGAGAACGAAATTGACTTGAGGTTCACTTCTGTTGCTCACCCTCAAGCCAATGGGCAAGCAGAGGTTACAAATTGTATCATTCTAGATGGGTTAAAGAAGAGGATTAAAAAATCCAGAAATAATTGGGTGGATGAAGTACTGCCATTACTCTGGGATTACAGAACTACATGTAGAGTTACTACAAGAGCAACACCATTCATGCTAGCATATGGGGCAAAAGCGGTCTTTCCAGTGGAGATATCTCATTCATCTCCAAGGATCCAAGCATATAATGCTGAAGAAAATGAAGAGGCGCAAAGATTAGCCCTGGACTTTATAGATGAAGTACGAGATGCAGCGCATGCAAAGATCATGGAAAATCAGAAAAAAACCTCTATTAACTATAACCTGAGGGTGAAGGAGTGTTTCTTCAAGCAAGGAGATTTGTTCCTAAGGAAAGTGGAAGCTTCTGGAGTAGGGCAGAAAGGAAAGCTCGCCCCAAATTGGGAAGGGCCATATAAGGTTAAGAGCGTTCAAGATGTGGATCTTACAAATCAGAGATCATGGATTGGGAAGAAGTACCTCGGACTTGGCATGCTCAAAACCTGAAGGTTTACTATATATAGCTCGTACTTACTATGGTGGTAAAAAGGTTCAAAAGCACCTTGAAGCTTTCATGCTTAGGATTTTATATCTCAGATTTAATATGATTTACATTTATTTGGTGACTATTGTAACACCCCCAGATCCGGGGTCGAGGATCCAGGTCGTTACGGTCTTTCTTTCCACAATATCACTTAACTTAATTAATAATAAATAACCTTATGCTATGACCCCACACGAACACACACCACAACCCGTTATAGTCTCAGAGATGAAATTGAAATAAGTACAAGTCCTTGAATCCACAATTTAAAAGTTATTACCACCCAAAATGATTACTTGATAAGTTTACAGTTAATTGCCATTATCTGCCACAAGTTATAATTATACATAATTGGTTCCCAAAAGTAGAATGCCTGATCTACCAATAGATCTACCTCTGCAGCTATATCAGCTACAACATCAACGGGAAGACGCGGGACGCTTCCCATGCACTTGCGCTGGGTCTGCTTGAGTTTGGCCATCTTTCCTAACTGTTGTTGTGTGATGAAGAAATGAAGCAAGAGTGAGCATTACAACTCGCAAGATAATATATAGTGTAAACAATAATGCAAGTATCTAAATGGATAACTTACTGGAAACCTTTATCAAGTGTAAGGTAATTACTTACTGGATATAAGCTTAAAGGAAGATGAAGTTACCAATTACTTCACTATACTTATACCATTTTATAAAGCTACTTGAACTACCACTGTTCAAAGTATTATAGGTTTCAAAAGGTCATCCCATAGATGAGACCACAAGTTAAGACTTGAATAGATTCAATCTTTGATATATTATTGAATGAAATGAAGTTATGAGATACTTTATTTAGTCCCGATATATATATCCACATATATATCTCTTATACATTTCCTGGAAACCTCTGTTATGTAAAGTATGAACAGAGTTTGTAACATCCAATAAATTTTGGAAAGGAAAAGAATTTTGGCATAAACCCGATATCTTGCTGATCAGGCAAAGATACCAATAAGTAACCTTTTCTACTAGTAGATGGACGAATTCCCCACTGGTCATCACCTTGGCCACAATAGGACCTTATGCTGGACTGCCACTCAGCCACTTATGCATTTGATGGACTCCCACTGAGCCACTTACACTTTCATGGACGCCCACTGAGCCCATGTTGCTTATGCCGACTCAATAGATGGACTTACTTCCCGAACGTTGCGTAAGTAATCAATTCATTTATCAAAACAACAACCTCGTTGCGAATATAAAATACACCACAGAGCCGGATCCCTCAGGTTTTGAGAGAGTATTTAAATCCCCTTTGAAAGGAAGATCATAAATATAAAAATGAGTTTTGGGATCCGCTCTAACTTTTAAAATCATTTTGAAGACTCGAAAACATTTTTACGAATGTTTGGAGTAATGCGGATTTAATGAAATAAATCAGTCCCGATATATTAGAGAATATCTGAATATTATTATTTAAATAATAATATTCCCATAAGGATAATCTCTATATAAATAACTTGAAGTAGAAGTTTTAAACTCATACTAGAAATGAATATTAAATAACCAAAGATATACTTATACGAAAGTACTATCTTTATTTGAATAATCGAAAATAAGTTTGATTATCGAAACATTATTCTTTAATAAAATAAAGAATATTATTTAGTAAATAATCGGATTCATAAGTCCTCAAATGAATATTCAAATAATATTCATTAAATAATATAAACTGAATCATAAGTCCTCGAATGAATATTCAAGTAATATTCATTAAATAAAATAAAGTTATTGAATAAACCTTATTCAATTAATAGATTTGAAAACTATATATATATAAATATATATAATATACTCGGGAACATCGACTCCCGGTTTTAGAAAATGTTCACCTTTGGGTCCCCTATACTAAGGGTATACGCAACTAGTGCTTATCTCTAGCATAGGTATTATGCAACTTATAAGCATTTGAATCAACAATTAAATATCAAGATTACGAAACATGCATGAATATAAATATCATATCACATGCTCCAATATATCGCAAGACTTTGCTAATAACAATTATGCATTTATCACAAGATAATGCATATACATATACATCACAACAACAGTATAACGGGTAGAAAACTTGCCTAAGCGACTGGGGGTGGTAAAAGTCCTGGGATGAGTCTGGTAACCTATAAACCACATATAAGTTGGAATTAAACCAAAGTCGCTTAAGAATCTATACTTTAACCAATTAGACCCTAACGCTCGCTTTGCGCTTAATGATTCTCTTAAGTCGCTCGAGTACCCTCGGCTCCACCATTTTTAATAAATTAACCATTAAGAATTTTAAGGCGATTCTTTCGCGAGTACCTTACCAACTGCCTAATCCACTTTACATAAATGTTTCATACTCCAATTAGTCATTTAAGGTCTTTAACCAATGTTTCAAAGTAAGGCGAGGGGTAATGGTTCGTTCGCGAAACGCCGTTACTTAAAACGGTCGTTTCTCCTAAACCGTACATCGGATTCAAAAGAACCACATATCAAAACCAAGCTCGTAACATGAACTATCTAATCATGGCAATGGTCAAAACCTAACAGTGAGTTCACGGGTCCTAATGTTAAGAACAAAAACAGTCTAGGGTAATCGGATATTACGACGGCTATGTTTACGCGATTACCAATTTTATTCTACTCCAAATCAACCACAAATCAACCACAATTCAACCATACAACCAAAATCCATCCATACAATACTACAACAGCCCCAACAACTCAATATTTCCAATTTATACTACTTCCCAATCATGAACTAAAAGCTTACATAAGTTCTTTAAGTAATCAACAAGATTTACAACTCCAAACACATCACAAAACCAACACATCTCTAAATACACAATAATCAAGCTTCTCATGAACCATTACAAACACAAAAACTCTAAATATACAAAAGTAGGGCTAGGGTATGAGATTATACCTTCCTTGGTGAGTAAAAGTAACTAAGGAGCTTGGAATCACCCTTGAAAGTCCTTACCAAAGCTTAATCTAAACAAAAACTCAAGAACAAAATTTCAAGTTCTTGAAAAACACTATTCACCCTCTTCTTCCATGAATTTTAGGAAGAGATTGTGAAGGAATTTGAAGCTTAAACTTATAGGATATCTATATCTATGCACAAGGAACCTTAGATAATTACCTCACAAATTAATGAAGCTTGGAACTTGGATTTGGGTTTTTCTTTTCTTGCAAAATGGAAGAGGCCGAGAGCTTTTGCTTGAAAATGGGAAGTCAACTTTGTGTTTTTGGTGTTATGATTTGTTTGTTGGTTGTTTTTGCCTTTTGTTTTAATTAATTACCTTTAAACCATGGTGATTTTTGTGTGTCTTGAAATCAACCACACTTCCTTCCTTTTTGGTCATGCTTAGGTCATCATTCTTATGTCATCTTCCCATGCTTGTCCTCTTCTTATTGGTTTGATGACATCATCATCACTAACCTCTTTGATTAGCTCCTAATTACTTGGCTAATGACCGCTGATGTGCTATACGGTTCGCTTAACTTTCATTTTCGTTTATCGTTTGAGGGATCATACCCGGGATCTTATTACTTGGGTTCCTTAACCTTTCTCAATACATTATATTCCTTTTATGATCCTCTCTTATAATCCTTGAATTCAAATCCTTTTTATCCTGTCACCTTATACTCAATTCTTTCGGTATCTGGTGGATTTTCTGGAAAAATCAAAGTGTTCGAATTTGGATTCTGACGATCTTTACATACACTTATATACCATACAGAGTACTAATAAGCTCTCAGAATAACAATAAAAGAACCCCTACATAGGGTGGCATGAAAAGTTTTCTTATTCAGCATAATCAGCAAAAACACTATTCATAAGGGTTACAACAAGTTCAAAATTTTGGGGTTATTACAACTATCAGGGACAAACTCATCTTATGTAAGATTTTGAAAGCCAAGTTATGTTTCAGAATAAAAGTTATTCTAGACTTTGAAAAACTAGATTATGTTCTTGAGTTAAAGTTATTTTAAACTTTGGAAGACCAAGTTACTGATACATTGCCTACTGAGCAAAGTTATGCTCTGATAGACAAATAATGAATGAAAGAGAAATTCAGAATTTTCCCTCTTAGAGCTGTGTAGCTCGGTTTGCCAATCTATCTCCTTTAAAGTACAAACTCCAAAAGTACTTGGAAATTTAAAGGGACGCAGCTAAATAAGGAAAGGAAAATAACATAAATAAACCCTGAGGGGTAATAAGTTCGAGATATAATAAGTTAATACATAAATCTAGAAATAGATAAAAATCTACTCATCCCTAGAAGGATAATCCTTATCCTTCTCTCTTTCAGTGTGCCCCTTCTCTGCATTAGTAGAAGTCTCGACATTCTTTGCTGGGGAGACAAGAGGAGAAGTAGTGCTGGGATTGAGGATGCGATCTTCTTGCATAGGGGAGTCAAAGAGAGCGTCCAAGCTATCCTCAGTCTCTTGCTACTCGGGACTAATAAAATCCTTGGCTTTTATGAAGCTAGGGTGCTTCTCAGTCATGCCTTTCACTGCAGCATCCCAACCTTGCGTAAACTGGATGGGAAAGAGACCCTCATCATGAATGTTCAATAAATCCTTGAACTTCTGGGAGTCCATATAGTCGTCGATGAGAGTCTCCTTATCACTCCTAAACTTGACCAACTCGGCATGGGCCTTGGACAACTCCTCACCCTTTCTCTTCAGCTTCTTGTCAAAAGTCTCAACCCTCTCCTTCCATTTCTTCATCTCTCTCTCAAACTCATCAGAGTTATCCTTCCAGGATGTGGGCTGGTGGAGTGCAGCTTGGAAGAAGGCATACTCTGCGAAAGAAGGAGGAAAAATTCATATAACGGGCAATAACAAGAAAGGAAATGTAAAGGAAAATAAAAGGAAATAAGATTTACTGAAGCTTGAGCCTGGGAGCCCAAGTGTTCAATGGACTCAATATCACTCCCCGTAACAATTTCTGTGTAGTCCTGAGTGGAAAGACCAATCTTTCGCATGTTTTATGGACCCAACCACCGTGTCACCTCTTCTGAAGCCCCAATTGGGCATGTAGGTGTGCCCCTTGATTGGGGGATCTACGTCATCCCCCAGAGAAACCTGAAGGACGTGAGACTTAAGAAAAGATGGCCCGTCAGGCTTGCTTCTCGGGTCCTTGCTGAGCTTGGCCCTCTTTTGACGGCCCGATTCGCCTTCCTTGGGTTTGTTGAGATTGTTAATGGTCTCACAAGCTGAAAAATAAACATTAAAGTCAATGAGTGATTAATACATAATAGGATATAAAGAAAAAGACAAAGGAAAATGCAAATAAAATTACCTTTATCAGAGGCCTGAGAGAGGCCAACTTTCTTGAGAGAAAACTCCTATAAAAGAGTCCAGGTGTCTGTTTGGATGTTATCCACAATTAGGGCTTGATAAGCGGCCTCCTCCTCGACAGTTAGCCTAATGCTAGCCAGACTACCATCAACTATCTTGCAAAAGGGCCTACGAAATAAACTGGCCCAATCGCCTCTGCCCAAGTTAGCCTAAGGAACTCATCTCTCCATTTTGGGTTGTTCTCAACAATGGACTTTCTATCAAAAATATGTGGACACTTGGGCCTTTGACGGATAAAAACCCAGCCCGGTTGAGTTGAAGGACTATTATAAAATTGAAAAATTTTCCTAAAAAGGAGAACTAAGAGGGTGAAGTTATTCCTAAGGCACATAACCATAAAACATATGATATTCCTCCATGCATTTGGAGGGAGTTGGCAGGGGTTTATTTGAACGTTTGCGAGGAGGCGGGGGATGAATTCATGGAAAGGGAACCTAGGGCCGACAATTATGGTTCCTCGGTAGATAAAAAGGGTATCCCCTTCCCAATTGCATGTTCTATCTCCTGGGGTGGCCAGAGTTATCTTAAGGTATGAAGGAAGTTTGTACATGAAATTATAACTCTCTATTCTACCTTCTAATCCGTGGAATGTGTTACCGTGATTATAAGAATCTAACTCAGCAAGGGAAGGATATTCATCCCCCTTACTGTTAATCATATCAATTACAGATGTGTATGGAGAACAAATCTGAATGAGGGTACCTCATTTGGAAGTATTGATCTTCGCAAGCCTGGCAAGGTCTCGATCCGCCATTGATATGTTTAGGAAGAAGGCTTGAAAATGCAGAAAAAGCTTGAAGAACACCGGAGAAGATCAGAAACTAGGAGGAGGATTGCCGAAGATCGCCTTTCTAAAAGAGAGAAATGAGAGAGTTTTTTGAGTGATGAGTGAAATGAGAAACTCAACTTCACTCTAATCTTATATAGCACAGGAAATGGGAGACTAAATGACAAAAGCCCATAAAGATAAGGCCCAATTAAGGGAAGGTCCAGGAAAAGGAAGAGGCTGGAACAATCTGGAAGGTTCGAGGGAAGCCGAAGAGGATAGTTCGATCATAGTCCTAATCGATTAAAGGAGAATCCTAGTCAAATTTTCATTCGACATGGATGGTAAAACGTCCTATAGTTCGATCAGAGTCTTGATCGATTAAAGGAGAATATTGGTCGAATTTTCATTCGAGAGGGATGGTAAAAAGTCCTGTAGTTCGATCAGAGTCCTGATCGATTAAAGAAGAATCCTGGTCAAATTTTCATTTGACATGGATGGTAAAAAGTCCTACAGTTCAATCAGAGTCCTGATCGATTAAAGGAGAATCCTGGTCGAATTTTCATTTGAGATGGATGGTAAAAAGTCATGTAGTTCGATTAGAGTCCTAATCGATTAAAGGAGAATCCTGGTCAAATTTTTATTCAACATGGATGGTAAAAAGTCCTATAGTTTGATCAGAGTCCTAATCGATTAAAGGAGAATCCTGATTGAAATCGATCAGGAATCGTGGTCGATTAAGACAGAATCCTGGTCGAAATTTTCATCGACTAGGAGGGCAAAAATGGCAAAAAATTGACCAGAATCCTGATCAAAATCGATCAAGAATCCTGGTCGATTAAGGCAAAATCCTAATCGAAATTCGCATTGGACAGGGAGGCAAAATTGGCCAAAAATCGACCAGAATCCTGGTCGACATCGACTAGGAATCCTGGTCGACTAAGGTAGAGTCCTGGTTTAAAAATTCCAAAAAAAATAAAAAAAAATTCTTAAATTAAAGAAAATTCAAGAAATTAAAGAAAAATCCAGAAATTAAGGAAAAATACAAGAAAATTCCTAAAAATTGGAATAAGGTGAGAAAAATAATAGGAAAGTTCCAAGACATATCCTAAAGCCACGTATAAGGCAAATCGTTGTATATATGTAGGTCGTTCCACACTTTACGCAGAAAACGATACCCTGTAGGGGATTAAATGAACTTAACTTCTGTGAAATCTTTTACGGTTTCTCAGAAGTTGGGGGCAAATGATAGGGAGTAAAAAAACCCTGATTGCGTAATTAATATCATATTAATTATACCTGAATTGGGCTGACAATAAATCCCATTATAAAAGGCCCTAAATCCTAAATATTAATTAATTTCATAATTAATTAATATGGGATAAATCAGCTGATAAGTAAAGTCCAAATAAGGGTACGATTCCTTGAAGATTGGCCTCCAAGAAATCTCATAGGATAAGGAATCAATTTCCTGCATTATAGGACTCCAAAGTCCACTCTAAATCTGAGACTTGTTGTTAGTCGCTAAACACACGCTAAAATTCACGCAAGTACATGCGTTCGCAAGTAATATAGAATTATTTCTAGTTCATTCCCACATGGACTGTTTTAGATTAACTTGTGATTCATGCACTTATGCAACAATGATATGGCTATTATTCAATGCTAAGATGATTAACAAATTGGGTTTTAATTATACTACGATTAATTGTTGAGAATTATACTAAAGAACATTAACTATAGAGAGTAAAGAGAGTTGAATAATATATGACACAAATATGGGATTCTAACTTCATTAAGTACTTCATTCAATAGCCTTTTCATTCTTAACCTTAGCATGTAATGGTGATGACACTAATCAGATAACACGAAACTGATAAACACCAACTTTCATTGTACGAATACCATACTACCAGACATCCACAAAAGAGATAGAAGCTAAATAAACACCAATTATGTTGAGACTCTATATGTCTATAGAATTTGACAATATAACGGTTTAATGCACAAGTTATCTATCGTGATTACATAGGTCAAGTAAGATGGTTAAAATTACCTACGAATCATGCATAACAATAACACATGAACCTATTCTAGCATGACAAGTTCTAAATCCTTAAATTCACTTTCACTTCATTAAGAATTAACACACTATCTTAAAGGTTAACGACGCTCATAAGACGAATAAGCACAACCAATACTAGGTTATCATACAGTCACCACACACTAAGGCATTAAAATAAATCAACTAAAGAAATCCATAAATAAATCCGCTAAAACCCCATGATAACGATTAGCCCATAATCGGACTCATCATCAACGTGGGTCCCGATGAAAGCATATTATAAAAAATGTAGTCTTTATACTTAAATAAAATCAAGTACGAAACACAAGTAAAGGTTCAAGAATAAGAAAACTAGCATCCAACGTTACAACTTAAAACAAAGAATCTCAAGAATAAACTAGATCTTCTTCGCCTTGGTTGAATTATGCTCTCCGGTCTTCTTTACTCCTTTTCTTTAGCTTTTGTACGTCTCTCCTCTTGTAAAACGTCTTTATTTATGTATATATATGTTGTAGAATTGACCAGGGCTTCAAACTCTCAAAATCCTAATAGAAACAGAATTCTGCTACCCCGACTTGGCGCGGCCGCGCGCTTGACCAGTGCGGGCGAGCTGAATTTCTGTTCTTTGGGCGAGGCCGCACGCTTGACCAGCGCGGGCGCGCCACCCTTCTGAACAAAATTCTGACTTCTTTTCTTCTTCTTGCTGATTTGAGCCGGTCTTTTCACGAGTCTCTATTCCAATACCATCCAAACACCCAATTAGCACTACAACCATGCTAATTTACCTAATTTCCTGGAAAATGCCTGCAATGCAAAAACACTACAAAAACACGTAAAAAAACCATCAACTTGAGTACAAATACACCAATTCAAAGCTTTACGGAGCGTAATAAAATGTCATAAATGCCACTCAACATACCCCCAAACTTGAATCAATGCTTGTCCTCAAGCATAAACAGACTCAAAGAACAAGAAACAAAAATGCATGAATGTAACTAAATGAATACAACGATCTCCAATAGAATAACTAAACCAATCAACCAACAACATCTCAACAAATGCAACTATTCGCATAAAGACTAATCAAACCTTACAAATCAATCTACAAACCAGAGACGTGTGTGTGTGCAACTGCTTATAGATATACTACCGCAACTAGATCAATAATCTTGACTCACTACTCATCAAAGAAATTGCAAGGTTATAAATAGAATAAAATCTAGACTCAAAATAACTTATAACACTTCAATTCTTATTTTGGAGTTTTATATGGATTCATGCTCTTATTCACATCAAAACAACAAGTATGCTTATTTGACCGTGCAATGAGTGAGGTCCATAAAAGACTTATACAATAGTACCCATGTAGCGAGCGTTAGGTTAGCGAATCCCAGACTATAAAAGCCTTAGGTCACTAGGCACAAAATCCCCTAAGAACTTAATAACTCGAGTACTAAAGAGCCCACTCGTGATCAATTATACATAACATTTATTATTATTTTTCTTTTTCCTTTCATTTTTTCTCTTTTTCTTTTTTTTCACAAATTTCTGAACGAGTGTGTTTCGCTCCATCTCGATCAACCCTAGACTACTCATAATAATATGAGACGGCTACTAGCCATTTGACACCTAGCCACAACAACTAGAAATGAAATCCATTTTTCTCCAATTTTTTAAAAATTCATGCTATTCTATGATTAAGAGAATATCCTAAATTCTAAATATAAACAAGCAATTAAACCTCGACAAACAAACAAACCATGGCCATGATCTAGCACTCAAGCAACCTATAAGCCTTAGTGAAATACAATTGTCTCTAGCATGCAAATCAATTCGACAAGACTTAACATCACTAAATACGACATCACCACACTAGCATCAATATCACAAGTCGATCGGAAAAATCATCTAAGGGATCATGTTATAATGCAAATGCATGAAACTATATGAACAAACTATCATAAAAACTATCAAAAAACAAAAAAAACTACATGGCAAAATATGAAACTATATGCACTAAACTATCATGAATATACAAACTATATGCGACTCACACAACACATATTCCTTTAACTACTACCCCCAAACTTAAAATATTCAATGGTGAAGGTAATAGTAAGGAATCAGGCATACCTACTCAGAATCAGGTTCATCACCCTCAACGGGTGGTGTGTCAGGCATATCTGTATGTGGATACACGGAGTCCTCACCAAATACTGGCCACTGGATGTCAACACCTGCGGCTCTGAATACAGTTCCAAGTGCCTGGGTGAGATCACGTGCAAACCGACTATGGATGTCATGCATCGCATCCATCCTCCTCGCTAGACGCCTATACTGCGTCGTGCTCAAACCGGCTCCAACATCTGCTCCGACTTCCTTCTCCTCTTACTGCTGCGATGGACCAGCCTCACCCAACTCAGCTCTCGAAGCTGCCTTGCTCGCCTGCGTCGTGCCACCAGCATAAGCCTGAGGAGCTGGCCTTCCACCTGGAAGATGGTCATAAGAATATCCAAGCCCCTTACGATCGGGCTTCCCTCCATACCACTCTGTCATGTTTAACAGCGTCGAACTGTCGATAGGAGCACTGGAAAGCTGCAGCTGCTCATGTGCAGGCTAATGAACATCAACTGCCACGCACAGCTTCATCACAATGGACGCATAGGGTATAGAACCCATAGTAACTCCTCTCAAGAACCTCAAAATACCCTGGTAAATAACCATCCCAAGATCCATATAATCCCCTTAAAGAATACCCTACAACAGATGAGCACACTCCACAGTAATCTCATGCACATGAGAAGATGGCATGATGTTAGCACAGATAAACAAATTTCAAGCACGTGCAAACCTGTTCATGCATGAGGCAGGGAACGTGGAATAATCAGTCGTGCCCCTCTTGAACTTCCAATGAGTCTCAGGCACACACAAAGTAGCAACAATCAGATCCAGATCAAAGTCCTCCGGAGTCTTATCATTCCAAGTATCCTGACCGGGCTTCCTCGCTGGCTGCTCAATCACCCTCCTAATCGCATCAGCACTATACTCCACATTCATCCCCTAACCACAGTGAAGCCATTTTTCTCCGCCTTTGCATTATCATAGAACAATCGAGCAACACTTATGGGCACAGCAGCGAGTACCTCGCAAAAAGGAACTCAACCCATCTCCAGAATCATCTCCAACAACTTACCATCCTTCCCTGATGGCAAAAACCCTCTGTTAGTCCCTTAACAATATAGCAAGAATTACAGAAGGGGGTTGAATGGAATTCTTGAACCTTTTTCTTGAAATAAAAAATGTTCAACTCGATTATGGATATATTTGTTTTGATTAGCACAATGCGGAATGTAAACTTGAATGAATCAAAACATAAGTAAAAAAACAAGAGTCTTTAAAAACTTTCTGGTGGATTTAAACAATTCCACCAGAGATATATTTAATATATCGAGAGGACTCTGTGTGCAGAAATGCTCGCAGCTGCTTACAAAATAGAACTGCTAAAAACACAGGAAATGCTAAAGATAGTGCTTACAAAGATTTCTCTGTTGTTGTTTCTTAGCTATCTCAGTTATTTTTCTATTTGCTACTCTCTTGGTTTATATATTACCAAGATTACAAAGTCAAAAGAACTAACCAAATATAAAATCTAACAGTCTTCATCTTTGCTGCTTTTTGTCCTCTATTGCCCAGTTAATGGGCTTCCACAGTGTACTTGTATCCAACTCAACGGCTGTGTGTCAGCTTTCACTGTTCAACTGATGTTTGAATCTTGATATGATCATCTGTCGACTTTCAGATCATACGTCGATGACTTAATTGATCATCCATCGACTGCTATGTTAAACATCCGTTGATAGTCATTTGATCATCCGTCGAAGCTTTGTTAAGCATTCGTTGGTAGCTATTTTGGTCATCCGTCGAAGCTTTGTTAATCATCCGTTGGTAGCCATTTTGGCACTTGACTTCATTTCACTTATACAGAATTACAAGACATTGCTTATGTACAGTTAATCAACCTATTCTGCATATCTAGTTAAAGTCAACATGACTTATATGCTACTACAGATTCTATACAAAGGTGCATACAACACTGTGTTATAAACTTATTATTACATAAGCTACTCACTCGATGGATAATAAGTTAATCATCCGTCGGGACTATAATGAGTTATCCGTCGGGACTATAATTCTTATCCGTCGAGTGCTACATTATTTCACTAAGTAAAATCTACTTAGATGTTTTGTTTGGGTAATCATCAAGTACTCAACATATTCACAACAATCTCCCCCAATTTATGTCTACTGGAATTGTAGCCATAAATTAAGAGATACTTGATGATAACAAAACATCCTAAACATATATTTTTAAAGATAAGTAGATAGAACTGAAAGTGCTTCAGTTTAAACAAAAAAATGTACAAGGTTTGGCTCACAGTCAGTTCAAGATGCTCCTCTAGTCTGAGCAGATTTTTCTAGTTTCTTGAAGGTCTGGATCTTCTTCCAAGCTTTCTGTTGTTTTCTTCAATTTGATTCTGGAGCTGTCTGTGGAATTCTAATTCATCAGATTCTGAGAGATCGAATATTTCTTGTATTTCCAAGAGAGTCTCATTGCTAGAGATACTCAATTGGTCTTCTAATCTGAAGAATCTTCTCACACCCTTGTCATCCATGAATTCCATCAGCCAGTAGGGCCTTAGATGCACTCTTCTCCCTGTGTATGGGATGATAAGAGTTTTGGGTAGTGCATCTTTGGCTCTAACACTCCTTAGCTCTTCAATCTTCTTCAATACTAATCTTCTTGCAGTTACATTGAACCCAAAGTTTTTCTTGAAGGATGAATAGACTTTGATCAACACAGCTTGGCTTTCTTGAAGTAACCTTGTGAAGAGGCCACTGAATCTCCCTTCCCCCTTTGTACTTGAACACCAACCTTCCAAGTAGGTTTCTGTATGCATCAATTGCCCTTACCTCATCCAGCTCCTCCAGATAAAGGTTTAGATCTGAGAATTCTTTGATGTCACACAAGTACAAGTAGTCTCCCCTGTTGACCTTGGGTTGAGCTTTGACTATTGACTTGGATTTGAGAGGTGACAGCTTCACTTTCTTGACTGCCCTTGATTTTGTCCTTCTTGGCTTAGTAAGAATTGGCAAGTTGAAGTCAGGAATTGGTAATTTATCCCACTCTATTGGCTCATCCTTTGGCACAATAGGCTCTCTATGTATGTTCCTGTAGGGGTCCACCACCCTTATGTCTTCAAACACCACAGAGGGCTTTGATGCTTGAGTTTCAGCTTGAGTGGATTCCTTTGGAAATTGATCTTCCAATTCCTTGTCAAGAACATCCAACTTTCTTTTTGTTCTTTTAGCCAGTTCTTTCTTTCTTGGGGATTTCTTCTGTTCTTCAATCTTCTTCTCTGATTCAGTAGCTTGAGATGGTTGAGAGGGAATTTGTTGAGAAGAATTCACAGCCTGTAGCTTGGCCAAGATAGCAAACTGTTCTTTCTTTTATTTAGACTTCTTTGCATCTAGAGCAGCTTGCCTCTTTTCCTGCTTCAATCTGGCTTTTTCTTCTTCCTTTGCATGAGCAAATTGTGGATGTCCAGCTATCACACAAATTTCCTTCCCATTTCTGAATATCTTTGCAATTCTCTTTCTTGAGGCTGAATCAGCTGGATCTTTATAGAGGAGAATAGATCTTGACAGAAGCTTCTTTTCATCAGGCTTGGGTGTCTCATACACAGAATCTATAGGGTTCTTCAAAGATAACTTTGGATAGTTTGCCCTTGGTTTAAGAATTATCTCAGCCTTTGTAGTCTTGATGCAGGAAGATTGTCCTTTCTCCAGATAGTTCATGCTCATCTCATTCACATTGATTGGCTTGACATGAGAGTGATGGATGGCTGACTGATCTGGTTCCTTGACTAATTGAAACTTTTTCTGTATTTCCTCATCAATCTTTTTCCAGTTGATCAGAGTCAACTCTCCTTTATCCGCATCTTTCAAATTTGCTGCTGCTGCATTTATAAGATCTATACCATCTACAACTGGTGGCTTGGAGATAGTAATTGAAGGTACAATTACTTTGTTGATTTGAACTAGAAGTTTCTCCCCCTCAGTTGGACCTTTCTCCCCCTTACTTGATTCTCTCTCCCCCTTTTTGTTATCATCAAGTGGAGGAGTTAGGCCTTGTGCTTTAGCCAGTTGCATAAGAAGATTTGTCTGAGTCTGTTGATTTTGAAGAAGTAGAACCACTGAATTCTCAATAACCTGAACTCTGTTCTCCAGCTTGGCTATCTTCTTGTCAGAATCTGATTCTCTCCTTAATCATAGTAATAGATCATGCATGGTTCCATATGGCATTATTGAATCCAGCTTCTCAGAGTTATATGTCTTTAAGTCAGCTATCTCCTTTTTCAATTCATCCACACTGAGATTCTGTCTTGAGTGTTGGATCTTCATTAAATGTAAAGAGTCTAGGTGAGCTTGAAGAACAGCCTTGATACCAGCATCTGAAGCTTCCTAAAGGGCCTGCTGAATAGCTATTACTTGTTTTACCAAAGACACCTCAAATTGCCCTGGTGAAAATTCCTTTGCCCATGCCCATTTAGGTAAACTGAAAGCAGAACTTGGGCCTTCAGCTCCCCCTAAGTTCATGCTTCCATCCAAAGAACTAGGGTTATCATCATCAGAATTTACTCCAAATTCTTCAGATGGCTCTCCAGCTTGAGAAGGCATTCTGTTCACAGCAGTTTTATCTCTTTGAAGAGATTCTGTGGTGTGCACTAGATTCAAAGTCTGCTCTGCCTCCATATTGCCCTGAGTAGCCAACAGTTGATAGGCTGAAACAGGGTGAGTAAAAGTGTCAGCATCCAAGGAAATGTTATCAATTACAGCTTTGTAATGTTGCTGAAATTGTCTTTCCTTTTCAGCATCATCCACAATCATTGACTCACTAGCAATGGCTGGTTCCATCCTTATTTCTCCAGTACCTGCCTTTCTCTCATATTCTCTCTTTTGTTGCATCAGGGTCTCACCCTGGCTCCCCACCCTCACACTCTCACCTTCACCTACTAAGGTGGGACTCCTCTCACTCACTTTTGCCAATCCTGAATGAATGGATTGCTGAGATTCACTCTTTTCCTCTCCTTTTGCCTGGGAGCAACCCAGCCTCTCACTCAATGCACTCTCCTCTCTCAGTCCTAAGAGTGATTGTATTACCACCAAATCTTCTGCACTTGAAATTATTGAAGTTTGAAGTTGTGCAGAGACACTCGACGGATAAGTGATATCCGTCGGGTGAGTGGTAAAGCTATCCGACGGATAACTGCTGTTAAGCTTATCCGTCGGGATACAATCACTACTCGACGGATGAGCAATATCCATCGAGAGAGTAGAAATGAATGAGGTGGGAAGAGAAACTATTGTTGACTCTGTGTTGATTGAAGTTATTTGAGGCATAGATGTCACAATAGAATCAGAAAGAATTGGCAAGTGAGCCAACAAATCATCTAAAAGATGATGCTCACTTGCACTAGATTTTGGCTTCCCCAACAGAGTTAAAGAAGGGGAATCAGGAATTGAAGTGTTTATCATGTCCACTTCCAGTGAGTTAGTTGGTGAGTATTGTGTTTCTGTGGCTTCTATTATGAGAGATTTTGGATGTGACTCCACATTAATTGGAGCCACATCAATCTGAAATTGAGAAGGTGCAGGGACTGTGTCTTTAGCACCAGTTTGCACTAAGTGTGTGCCCTGTGCATCCCCAGTTGTTTTGGATTTCTTCTTTCTAGTGTAAGTTTGGTGTGAGCTTGTGTCCCTAACCCTCTTGGCCTGTGCTCTTGGATGAGAGCTTTGTTCAATAGCCACATCCTTTTGGGAGGATGCAGCTAGAAGTGAGCTTTTGTCCTTTTTAAGCACTACAGTTTATTGGGAAACTGCAGTGTGGCTAGGCTGGGATTCACTCAACTCTCCAACCTTATCCTTGGGGTTTCTTTGATGTTCACCCCTTCCCTCACCTATCTTAACCTCCTTCACACTCCCCTCTTTGACTTTGGTAGATTTTTGAACTGGTACCTTTTGAGAGATACCAGAGGGGGTTTTCTTTGATTTGGATTTAGAAATTGCAGTTGTTTTGGCAGCTTTGGTAGGCAACTGTTTGGTCATTGTCACAGTTGCCATAGCTATGCCTGAAGTCAAAGAAATAGAAGAGATTGGAATAGTTGAGTGTCTGGATGAACTTACCTCACTTACCTGAGGTGTCAGCATTACAGGAAAATAGAACATTGGCACATCCTTGTGATGGTTGGCTCTGTTCAAGTCTGCAATGATTCTTCTCTCTTGAACCCAACAAGCTAATTTGTTGTTTGGGTTCTCAAGTTCAATCTCTTAACAAAGATGGTTAGCCAAAAGCATAAAAAATCTAGCATAGTAAATATTCTTTCCTCTTTTGGCTAAGTCACCTAGTTTAAAACCTAACTCATACACAACAAGGTCACTGAAATTGTAATATTTATCTGTAACTAGCATGTATAGCATGTTAAGCATGTAAATGTTCACAGAATCAAAATTACTGATTTTTCCAGAAAAGACTTTAGTTACTACATCACACAAGTAACTCCATTCCTTCCTAAGACCTAGTCTTCTAATTTCACTTAGTTTTGCAGTAGGAAGTGCATAATGAATGGAATTGAGCATATTGACAATATCAGTGTCAGTGTGTGGTGCAGTTAGATTATCATCAGGAATCTTGAAACATGCTTTTATTACATCACTATTGATACAGAAATCATTACCTTTGATGGTCAGAGTGATTGTTTTGTTAGTAGAGTTGTAGATTGCTATTGTCCACATCTCCTCAACAACTTCACAATAAATTGTGGGTGATTCCAGCATTGCAAAACTTAACTTGCAGTTTTTCACGAAGTCCATCATCTTATGACAGTCTTCAGATTGCTGAATCCCCTTATTGACCAAAGCAGTGAAGTTGTTCTTCTCATAGATGAACCCAGTCTGTGACATGATCTTTACTACGGGTGCCATTGTTAGAGAAGAAAACCTTGAAGAGAAAGAGGATTTTTGCTTGAGAGAGAATGAAATAACACAATTGAATTTGAGAGTGATAAAAGAAAATGATTAGAATGAAATAAGCTTTTATACTTTACTCAAAATCAACGGATAAAAATAATAAAGAGAAGTAAATTACCCAAAAGAAATTGTCTAAAATAGCCATTTTTAAAACAAACTGTAAAAATTCTACCCATTATCCGTCGTGTAATGCTTACAAACTGTAAGTATACTCGATGGATAATGTTCAGGGAATTAGCAGTTAAGATTTAGACACTTCGACGGATGAGGATAAGCTGTTATCCGTCGAGCTTTAAATACTCCAGAAAAGTAATTAATTTTTATTTACAATTTGTATATCGACGGATGACTCAACTCGATGGATAATGGTCATCCGTCGAGATGCAAATTTTGACTTAGCCAAAATTTTCATCCAAGACTAAAAATTAGTTAAATTTATGGCTACTTTTCAACTTGCAAAATAATTCAGATAAATTTAAGAGTAATTAAGCATACCTAACTCACTTACCAACCTAGAAAAGGTGGATTCATCCAGTGGCTTGGTAAAAATATCTGCAAGTTGCTTCTCACTTGGAACAAAATGTAACTCTACAGTACCATTCATTACATGTTCCCTTATGAAATGGTACTTGATGTCTATATGCTTTGTTCTTGAATGTTGCACTGGATTTTCAGTGATGGCAATTGCACTTGTGTTGTCACAGAATAGGAATCCTTTCAACTTGCAAACCATAGTCTAGCAATTGATTTTTCATCCATAAAATCTGTGCACAGCAACTGCCAACAGCAATATATTCAGCTTCAGCTATAGAAGTAGAAACTGAATTTTGCTTTTTACTGAACCAGGACACAAGCTTGTCTGCTAAAAATTGACAGGTTCCCGTTGTGCTTTTTCTATCAATTCTGCAACCTGCATAATCTGCATCTTAATAACCAGTTAGATCAAAACCAGAATCTCTAGGATACCAAATGCCAAGGTTTGGTGTTCCTTTGAGATATCTGAAAATTCTCTTAATAGCTATCAATGAGACTCTCTAGGATCAGCCTGAAATCTAGCACATAAACATGTAGCAAACATTATATCTGGCCTACTAGCTGTTAAGTATAGAAGTGAGCCAACCATGCCTCTATAACTTGAAATATCCACAGACTTTTCAGTAGTGTTTAGTTCAAGCTTAGTTGCAGTGGCCATGGGAGTTTTTACAGATGTGCAATCCATTAGATCAAACTTCTTTAAAATATCAAAAATATATTTAGTTTGACTAATGAATATTCCATCACTAACTTGCTTAACTTGTAAACCAAGAAAGTAAGTTAGTTCTCCCATCATACTCATTTCATACTTGCTTTGCATCAGTTTGGCAAACTTTTTACAAAGTTTCTCATCTGTAGAGCCAAAAATAATATCATCTACATAAATTTGAACAAGTATGCTAGAGCCATTCACATTTCTGAAAAGTAAAGTTTTATCTACAGTACCTCTTGTGAAGTGATTTTCCAAAAGGAACTTTGATAAAGTGTCATACCAGGCTCTAGGTGCTTGCTTCAGTCCATAAAGTGCTTTCAGTAGATAATAGACATACTCTGGGAAATTTGGATCTTCAAAGCCAGGAGGTTGACTTACATACACTTCTTCCTCCAAATTTCCATTCAGAAAGACACTTTTGACATCCATTTGATAGACCTTGAAATTGGCATGGGCTGCATAGGCTAAGAAGATTCTGATGGCTTCAAGTCTTGCAACAGGAGCAAATGTTTCATCAAAATCTATTCCTTCTTGCTAACAATAGCCTTTAGCAACCAATCTTGCTCTGTTCCTTACTACTATGCCATTTTCATCCATCTTGTTTCTGAATACCCATTTGGTGTCTATTGGATTCTTTCCTGTAGGCTTGGGTACCAGCTTCCATACTTCATTCCTTTCAAATTGGTTTAGCTTCTCCTGCATAGCTAAAATCCAATCAGGATCTAACAAGGCTTCTTCTACCTTCTTTGGTTCTTCCTTAGACAGGAAGCTGCTGTATAGACATTCTTCTTGAGTTGCTCTCCTGGTTTGAACTCTGGAAGAAACATCACCAATAATCAGTTCAAAGGGGTGATCTTTTGTCCATTTTCTTAGTTGAGGTAGATTAACCCTAGATGAAGAGACCTCAATGTTGCTTTGATGTGTAATTGAGTTTTGATTGCTAGAAAATCCCCATGAGTTTGTGGATCTTTGATTTGAGATTGGGGTGCTTTCTATGGGTGATCTGCCTTGACTTCTTGCTCCTTTTGATAACCCGACGGATGGTGAATTTTGAGTACCGACGGATGAGGCAGGTTGTCTTCCGACGGATAATACAGATTGCCTTCTGACGGATGAAGCGTTATGTAACTCGACGGATGTTTAGTTTTGTGCTTCATTTGTAGTAGATTTGTCTGCATTATCCTTAGACACTGTTTCTTGATCACTCTCATCATCACTTTCATCACTGACCATCTCAACATTGTCAAATTTGAGGCTCTCATGGTAATCTCCATCTTTTAGTCCTTCAATCTTTTTATCATCAAACACAACATGTATAGATTCAACAACAATGTTGGTTCTTAGATTGTAGACTCTATATGCTTTACCAACAGCATATCCAACAAAAATTCCTTCATCTGCTTTAGCATCAAACTTCCCCTTTTGATCAGTTTGATTTCTCAGAATATAGCATTTACAGCCAAAGACATGAAGAAAGTTCAGAGTTGGCTTCTTGTTCTTGAACAATTGATAAGGTGTCATGCATCTTGCTTGATTAATCAGAGAGATGTTCTGAGTGTAGCATGCAGTATTTACAGCTTCAGCCCAGAAGTATGTTGGTAGTTTTGATTCTTCAAGCATTGTCCTTGCAGCTTCAATAAGAGATCTATTCTTTCTTTCCACTACTCCATTCTGTTATGGAGTCCTTGCTGCTGAGAACTCATGCAAGATTCCATTTTCCTCATAAAATGCTCTCATGACATAGTTCTTGAACTCAGTTCCATTATCACTCCTGATTCTTCTAACTTTGAAATCAGGATGATTGTTAACTTGCCTTATGTGATTGATGATGATTTCACTAGCTTCATCCTTGGACTTTAGGAAATAGGTCCAAGAGAACTTTGAGAAATCATCTACAATTACTAGGCAAAATCTTTTGTTTGAGATTGACAATATATTGACTGGTCCAAACAAATCCATGTGAAGCAGTTGTAGAGGCTCTTCAATTGCTGAATCAAGTTTCTTCCTGAATGATGCTTTAATCTGCTTCCCTTTTTGGCAGGCATCACACAGTCCATCCTTTGTAAACTCCACCATAGGAATGCCTCTAACTAGCTCTTTCTTTACCAGCTCATTCATGGTCTTGAAGTTCAAGTGGGATAGTTTCTTGTTCCATAACCAACTTTCATCTTGACTTGCTTTACTGAGAAGACAAGTTACAGATTCTGCTTTAGTTGAGTTGAAGTCAGCTAGATACATATTTCCTCTTCTCACACCAGTGAGAACCACTTTGTTGTTTTGATTATTAATCACATCACAGGTTTCTTTGTTGAAGGTTACTGAGTTGCCTTTATCACAAAGCTGGCTGATACTCAACAGATTGTGTTTGAGACCATCCACTAAGGCAACCTCTTCAATGATGACATTGTCCTTTGAAATCAGGCCATATCCCACTGTATAACCTTTGCTGTCATCTCCAAAAGTGATACTTGGGCCAGCTCTCTCTTCAAACTCTGTGAGCAGGGTAGAATCACCAGTCATGTGTCTTGAACAACCACTATCCAAGTACCAAAGATTCCTTCTGTTTCCCTGATTGCTTGAGGAACTTGTCTCTGTTTCATCAGACTTGGCCATAAGGGCTAGATTGACATAGCTGACATCCTCATCTTCATCCAAACCATCAGCTGCCCAGTCATTCCCTTGTGTAATAAAAGCCCTTTCCTTCTGTTTGAGTAGATCAATGTATTTCTGCTTATAATCCACAGACTCAAATCTTTTCTTACTGGAATATGACTTTCTACACTCATTTGCAAAATGCCCTGCCAAGCCACATTTGAAACACTTGAATTTTGATTTATTCACCATGTTTCTATTTGGCTTGGCAGCTCCAAAGTTCTTCTTGAACTTGAGCTTGGCAAATCTTCTTGAAAGGAATGCTAGGTGCTCATCAATGTCCTCCATGTCATCTTGACTCAATGAATCTTCACTCTCTGCAGCTAGCCCTTTACCCTTGCTTTCACAGGCCTTTGAAGTTGATTCCACAGCTTCCATCTTCACTTCCTTCTCCTTTTCCAGTTCAGCCACTAGTGCTATGGATCCTCCTTTCTTCTTTCCTCTCTCCATTCTTTCATCCTGCTCTATCTCAAGCTCATAGGTCTTCAGAATGCCATACAGTCTCTCCAAAGTAAACTCCTTATAATCTTGTGAGTTTCTCAATGAGACTGTCATTGGTTTCCATTCCTTTGGAAGAGATCTGAGAAATTTCAGATTGGAGTCTTTGGTCTGATAGACTCTTCCATGCAATTTAAGAGCATTTAGTAGCTTTTGGAATCTACTAAAAATGTCAGTGAGTGACTCACTTTCTTCATTGTGAAAATGCTCATATTGCTGAATCAGGAGCTGCATTTTATTTTCTCTTACTTGCTCAGTACCATCACAGATTATCTGTATTGTGTCCCAAACTTCCTTGGTAGTCTTGCAGTTGATGATGTTATCAAACATGTATGCATCAACACCATTGAACAGAATGTTCATGGCCTTTTTATCTTTCATGACTTGTTCAATATCAGGATCAGACCATTCATGCCTTGGCTTTGGAACAGATGGTTCATTTCCTATTGCAGCTCTCATTGGAACATGAGGGCCTCTTTCTATGCAGTCCACATAGGCCTCATCTTGAGAAAGCATGTGAAGATGCATCTTTACCTTCCAATGATGGTAATTATCTTTATCAAGAAAAGGAATCTTGACTCCAACATCTTTCTTGTTCATCTTGCTGAATTATTTTGATCTTTAAACTCTTTGTAAATTAAGAGCTTGCTCTGATACCAATTGTTAGTCCCTTAACAATATCGCAAGAATTACAGAAGGGGGGTTGAATGGAATTCTTGAACCTTTTTCTTGAAATAAAAAATGTTCAACTCGATTATGGACATATTTGTTTTGATTAGCACAATGCGGAATGTAAACTTGAATGAATCAAAACATAAGTAATTAAAAACAAGAGTCTTTAAAAACTTTCTGGTGGATTTAAACAATTCCACCAGAGATATATTTAATATATCGAGAGGACTCTGTATGCAGAAATGCTCACAGCTGCTTACAAAATAGAACTGCTAAAAACACAGGAAATGCTAAAGATAGTGCTTACAAAGATTTCTCTGTTGTTGTTTCTTAGCTATCTCAGTTATTTTTCTATTTGCTACTCTCTTGGTTTATATATTACCAAGATTACAAAATCAAAAGAACTAAACAAATATAAAATCTAACAGTCTTGATCTTTGCTACTTTTTGTCCTCTACTACCCAGTTAATGGGCTTCCACAGTGTACTTGTATCCAACTCAACTGCTGTGTGTCAGCTTTCACTGTTCAACTGATGTTTGAATCTTGATATGATAATCTGTCGACTTTCAGATCATCCGTCGATGACTTAATTGATCATCCGTCGACTGCTATGTTAAACATCCGTTGATAGTCATTTGATCATTCGTCGAAGCTTTGTTAAGCATCCGTTGGTAGCTATTTTGGTCATCCGTCGAAGCTTTGTTAATCATCCGTTGGTAGCCATTTTGGCACTTGACTTCATTTCACTTATACAGAATTACAAGACATTGCTTATGTACAGTTAATCAACCTATTCTGCATATCTAGTTAAAGTCAACATGACTTATATTCTACTACAGATTCTATACAAAGGTGCATACAACATTGTGCTACAAACTTATTATTACATAAGCTACTCACTCGATGGATAATAAGTTAATCATCCGTCGGGACTATAATGAGTTATCCGTCGGGACTATAATTCTTATCCGTCGAGTGCTACATTATTTCACTAAGTAAAATCTACTTAGATGTTTTGTTTGGGTAATCATCAAGTACTCAACATATTCACAACACCCTCGCTCCTTCGCTATAGGCTTCGAGAGAAGCCTCGTGTACTCCGCTTCAGCCTCGGGAGTTGAAAACCTCGGCCACACACCACCTGCACTCGAAGAATCGATGGTGCTGCTGCTTACTTGAGTTCTTTGTTTCTTAGGTGCCATTGGAATTGAATAAGAGAGAATAAAAGCTAAGTTCTTGAGAGAGAATTGTGTTTGAGAATTTGTGAAATGGTGGAGAAGTTTGTGTATAAGTGTATGTATATATAGGAGGTGAGAAGAGAATTAGATATGGAATAGAAGTGGGAATTGATTATGGGAATAGTGGGAATAATGGGTTTAATTTGGAGAGGGAAATTTGGGATGTGGAAGAGTAAAATCGGGTGGAAATTGATTTTCTATTAAAAACCCTGATTTTCTCTTCATAAACTGCTGTTATTTTTTTTGATTCGGGACCCCAGCGCGGCCGCGCGCTAGACCAGCGTGGCCGCATGCTAGACCAGCGTGGCCGCGCGCTAGACCAGCGTGGCTGCGCTCACCTTCTGCCAAATCGGCACGCGCTCGCTGGATCAGCGCGGGCGCGCTTGGTTTCTGGAATTTAAGCACGGCTGCGCGCTAGATCAGCGCGGGCGCGCCCAACTTCTAAAGTTGGCCCTGAAATTTTCTGTTTTTCTGATTTTTTTGTGTTTTTCTCTTTTCTTCTTGCTTCCTCTACCTACTAATGTACAACAAACTTGGGTTGCCTCCCAAGAAGCGCTTGTTTTACATCGTTAGCTCGACGTAGAAATGCGAGATCAAATAAACAATAAAACAGCACTAACCACCTCGCGGTTTTCCGTGTCACCATAGTAATGCTTCAACCTCTAACCATTTACCTTGAATGCTTGGCACAGATCATTCTCAAAAATCTCCACCGCTCCATGTGGAAACACAGTTTTGACAACAAACAGCCCTAACCACCTTGACTTCAACTTTCTAGGAAAAAGACGGAGATGAGAGTTAAATAAAAGAACTCGTTGCCCTGGCACAAATGATTTGAGCACTAGACCCCTATCGTGCCACCTCTTGACTTTCTCCTTATACATTTTGTTGTTTTCATAAGCTTGAAGTCGAAACTCGTCGAGTTTATTTAATTGAACGGTCCTCTTCTTTCCAGCTGCATCCAAGTCTTGATTCAACTTCTTCAAAGCCCAGTACGCTTTATGCTCTGGCTCCACCGACAAATGACACCCCTTACCATAAACCAACTGAAACGGAGACATTCCCAATGGAGTCTTGTATGCTGTTCTATATGCCCAAACAGCTTCATCAAGCTTCAAAGACCAATCCTTCCTTGATGGACACACAACCTTCTCTAAAATGCGCTTGATCTCTCTATTAGATACCTCAACTTGACCATTCGTCTGAGGATGATAAGCCGTAGTAATGTGATGATTCACATTATACCTCTGCATCATAGCAGTGAACTTGCGATTGCAAAAATGCGACCCCTCATCACTGATTATGACTCTTGGAGTTCCAAATTTTGTGAATATCTGCTTGTGAAGAAAATTAAGCACTACTTTCACATCATTCGTTGGCAACGCCTTAACTTCAACCCATTTCGACATATAATCAACTGCCAACAAGATATACTGATTGTTACAAGATGAGACAAATGGCCCCATGAAGTCAATTCCCCAAACATCGAAGACTTCAACCTCGAGAAGCACATTAAAAAGAATCTCATCCCTCTTGGACATATTACCCCCACGTTGACATCGATCACATTTCAAAATGAACTGATGAGCATCTATAAACAAGGTCGGCCAAAAAAAACCTGCTTGAAGAATACGAGCTGCTGTCTTCTCTCCACCATAGTGTCCTCCATAAGCCGTTGAGTGGCAATCTTGCAAGATCCCCGCCCCCCGGTTTCGCTGTAAGGAATACATCTCTTGATGATTTGTCAGCTCCTTGTCGAAAAAGAAACGGCTCATCCCATATATATCACTTCATTTCATGCAGAAACTTCTTCCTTTGTACATATGTCAAGTCGGGAGGCATGATATTACTCACAAGGTAGTTCATAATGTCTGCAAACCACGGTTCTTCCTCTTGCTCTCCAAACAGCTGCTCATCGGAAAAGAACCCATCTGATCAATCTTTATGAAAAGCAGAAGGCATCTACTTTATGAAAAGCAGAAGGCATCTACTTTATGAAAAGCAGAATGCATCTACTTTATGAATTATTAGAAGACGACTAGTCTTGTAATAGAATCTCTTCCTTACTCTATAAAAGGGAAGCTAAGTTTTAGGGAAGATCATCTTGTAATTTACAACGAAGACACTATCTTAATTCCAGAGAGAACCAGTAATGTATTTTGGGTAGTAACCCCAACGGGGTTTTAAGCTATGTATTATGTAAGGGTTTGAGAAATAAATAATATTTGCCTATTTTGACAAAACTTATGAAGTATTCCGTATTTTGGTATCAGAGCCTTGTTGTTTATTTATTTTTTCAGTATCAAGGTTTGATTATATCCTGGAGGGAGTAAGTCATAGCGATGTACCGTTTAGGCAGGTGGCCATTGAGGGAAGAAGCAGGTGCATCGTTGGAGTAATCAACACCAGGAAAGCTACAGAATTGAATGAATACTTGGATCATATCTTACAAAGACTCAGGTATGTCAAAAATTAGGTATTATATTATTGAACCTTACTACAAATACAAATGCTTAGAACTCTGTATTTTTAATAAGTTTTAAATCCTTTTAAAATCTTCTCATTTCATGAGTAGCAATAATCATCCGTGATTAGTAAACATATCTGGTAGTGCCATGATTTCCATGAATAACTATCAGTACTTAGAACACCTTTTACAGGTTTCTAGAAAGATTGTCACTGACAAAGACAATAGAAAAATTAGATTTCTTATCTGGGATCTAGAAGAATTTAAAACTGAAAAAGTTCGATTTTATAATAGATATTCTATGCAAATAGAAAGAGAGATATCTTCTCTTAAAAGAATTCTCAGTTATGATCTTATTAAGAATCCGTAAATGAGTTTTTAGCAGAAAAACTTCCTGAGGAAACTCAAGACGAAAAAAATTTGGAAACCAATTTTTCAGAAAATGAAGAAGGTTTTCAAGCAAGCTTTTTGATAAAGCAAGAAATTCTTTCTAAAATCAAAAGAAGCAGACTCGATTTAAGAAAAGAAAAAATATTTAACATTCCTATGTTAAATTGTTTTAAAAGGAAAAACAATATCTTTTATTATATCTCTACCAAAGAAATGCATGTAGATATAAAAGATACTACAGGTTTAGTTTGTCTGCCTTTAATCACTAAGGAAGAGATAAGCAAAAATTTGTTGAAAATAGACTCTAAGATAAGATCTACTATCAGTGTAGTTCACTTAGGTGCTATAAAATTTTTGCTTAAAGCAGAATTTCAAGAAGGAATAGATTCTCCTATTAAAATGGCTTTAATAGATAATAGAATCAATGACCGAAGAGATTGTATTTTAGGTTCTGCTAGAGATAATTTAACATACCAAAAATTCATGTTTACTGTCTATCCTAAATTTGGTTTTAGTTTAGAGACTAAAAATATTGATCACATATTATCGTTCGTGCATGACTTTGAGAGACATAATCTGATGAATGCAGGTGATAAAATATTTAGCTTAACTTATGTTGTTGCTTATGCTTTAACCAATAGACATCATAGCATTGACTATAAGAAAAATGAATATATCGAATTGGAAGATGTATTCTCAGAAATAGGATCTGTAGAAGAAAAACAATTTTTAGACATCAGTCCTTTAGATAATTCTTGGGCAATTGATATTGCAAAGAATAAGCCAATTCTAGGAAAAAAATCTAGAATGAGTTTTAGAGGAAAAACCTTAGAGGTTGGTGAATCTTCTAATACCTCTAATAAAGAATTACTTCATAGCATGTCCAGAAGAGTTAATGACTTATGTCAGAAAATGGATCATCTATAGTTGTTTTAAATACTAATATGCACCCGCGTATTTATAAAAAAGGAAAAATTCTAGAGTTTAAGAAATTAAATGAAGGAATAGACCTTGAACCAAGGAAGTACGTCTTCAGTGGTGTTGTAGGAAGTAATAGCCTTAATACTATTATTTCTTCAACGAATAATCTTAACCAGATTACAGGAAGATGTTTACTAGGAATCTACAACTTATTGTCCTACTTCGGACTAAGTAAAGATCCCAGTGAAAAATTTTCAAAATCACCTAGTATCTTCAACATATATTCTACTTCTTTGAGAGGGGGAAGTAATGTGGAAATAGAAATTCTTAGAAACATAAAAAGCTCTTAGTAAAAAAGAACGCTAATATTGAAAAATTAGAAGTTCAGTTGTCACAGCTTAGAAACACTAAGTGTGATAATGAAGTTATTGACTGCAAGTTCAATGAAATCATAGAATACCTTAAGAAAATCTTAGGATGACCAATAAGGAATTACTAGAGGATTTCGATAAAAATATTAAGCCACAAATAGGAGAAATCCTTAGGTTGCTTAAAAATCAGCATGCTAATCATGTTACAGATAAAATTGAGGCAACAGCAGCAAAGATTATTACTAAATTGAAAGCATCAATTCAAGAATGTCCCTGAAACCATGAAATCCTTGAAGCCCTGAAAGAAAGGTAGCAGAAAGGAAAAGAAATCATCACAACAGATGAAGATCCTGAGCACAAATCAAGGATCCGGAAATATAGATATCCCACCTATAGTATCGGTAACGAAGAGCTAGGAACTAGAAAAAATCCTGGCAGTCTGACATGGCCATTCGGTGTTGATAAGAAATCAACATGAATTACATAAAAATAGTAGAAAAATTCTTATGGGATAACATAAAAGAAGAAGAATTACAAGTGAACGATGACAACTATAAAGTCCTCGAACAAGCAATCAGGTTAATGGAGTTAGATGATGAATCTAAAGCCAACTAAAAATAGAAGCCAATAACGAATTAAAATCTTTATTTGGTTTTAATGATCACAACATTCTTAACACAATTGAAAGTTTCAGTTCTGAAGAACAGGAAGACCTTCAAGAAACAGAAGTTGATAGTTCTGAAGATGAGGAAATAGAAAATCTCAGTATGAACACTCATCAAACTTCAGCACCTCCTTCACGAAAAAGAGAATCAGGAGAAACATCAGGTACAAAGAAACCTGAAGGAAACAGAAAAAGGAAAGGTAATTTCTATCCTTTTAATAATTCTGAGGCTAATGGAAATTCTAATATTTTTGGTAATAATATCTTAAATATTGATGGAAAGCCAAATAGGAAAGAGCTCATAGACGCTTGGGCAAAAAAAATTAGTCTTATTATTCAGACTAACAAAGACGCTTATGATGATCAAAATACAGTTTTATTATTGATCGAACATAAGACTTTAGGTGTTGTTAATCCTTTTATTAAAAACACCATTTGGGAGCCAGTCATGAGCCCCGTTACAGCCTTTGAAAATGTATTAGATGGCATCTATACAATGTTCTTAGGAATTAATCAAGCTTCTGATAAACTGGAGGAGTTATTAAGGATAAAAGAAAAAGCAAGAACTAGGATCACTAATATGCAGCTTTGCGATATATGTTTCCTAGATCAATTTTTCTGTGATTATAAAAAATATCTATACCAGTTAGATGACCAAGCGGAATATGTGAAGTATGTAAAATGCTATCTCCTCAAAATTTTACTGGTAGGATTAAAAGCTCTAGAAAGATTTAATCTAGAAGCTACTGGTCCAGCAGAGTATAGTTTAGCCTATGCTCAAAGAATAGTTAAAGAGGAAATCTAAAAAATTTGCGATTTAACAAAGAAACAAAAGCAGCTAAAATCTTTTAGCCAACAATGTTGTGAAAAGATTATTGAAAAACCATTTGAGTATGGATGTAGGAAATCTTCTTACAAAAAGCACAACAGGAAGAAGTCTTATAAACATAAGACTACTTACAAGTTTATCAAGAAGAAAAAGCCTTATAAACCAGGTAAGTATTTCAAGAAAGAATCGTCAAAGAAATTTTCTAATGATCAGAAAAAGTTTTGCCCGAAAGGCAAGAAAAATTGCAGGTGTTGGATCTGTGAAGAAGAAGGACATTACGCAATTGAATGCCCTAATAGGAAGAAGCACGATGGCAAGGTCCAAATGCTAGAACAAGTTTATTCTTTAGGATATATTCCTATTGAAGACCCTTATGAAGATACTGAAGAAGTATTGTCAAAATACTTCATAAATATTGTCAAAATAGGCAAATATTATTATTTCTCAAACCCTTACATAATACATAGCTTAAAACCCCGTTGGGATTACTACTCACAATACATTACTGGTTCTCTCTGGAATTAAGAAAGTGTCTTTCTTGTAAATTACAAGATGATCTCCCCTAAAACTTAGCTTCCCTTTTATAGAGTAAGGAAGAGATTCTATTACAAGACTAGTCATCTTCTAATAATTCATAAAGTAGATGCCATCTGCTTTTCATAAAGTAGATGCCTTCTGCTTTTCATAAAGTAGATGCCTTCTGCTTTTCATAAAGTAGATGCCTTCTCCTTTTCATAAAGTAGATTCCTTACTTTTTCAAAAAGATAAGATGCTCTATTAAAAACGATGTCCTGGTTATGCTTTGAGCAGTATTCCTGCTTTAGGCAAAAGTCCTTTATCTTCTGCTGAAGTGGAGGGGTCCTCCATTATTCTTTTTCCAGATTCTTTGTCTAGATTGGTGATACCGCAGATTTGACATTCGAGATGGATTCCAAATTTGCTTATTTCCTTTTGCTTTTTCTTGCAAAAGATTTCTTGATGCGATCCAACAACATCTTTATGTAATAATTGCCTTCTGAAAGCGACAACTTTGTTGTAGTCATCTTCACTTAATCCTTTATGGGAATAAGAGGTCATTAAGGCATGCGTTGTAGCTAAATTGACTTTTAGCTTATCTTCCTTTTGAACACTAAATAACTTATTGATTAAAATCAATAACTTATTTTCATCCAGTGCTCTTAAATCATTCTTCTCCAGTGTAGGTTCCATTGCTTGGCTTGGAGAATAGATCTTTTCCTTGGCAGGACCAACCTGTATATAATGTAAAGGTTGATTAGGAGGACAATCATATTCTTCTTCATTTTTCCAGCATATAACGGTACTAGTGGTTTTGATGAAGAGGTTGATCTCTTTTCCTTTAAGACAGTTGTTTTTAAATGTCTTGACTGCCTTTCTAAATTCCTTGGGGAACCTAGAAATTTCCAAAAGGTTATTAGTAGGATAATCTTGTGCTAATAGTCTATATTGGTATGCTTCATAGACCATGTCTGGATTAGCATTTGGATAGAAATTGAAGTAGCTAGCATTCTTCTTGTCTGTGGTGAAGAAATGTTCACAACAAATTCCTTTTCAGTGGCTATCTTCCATATTGATAAAGATAATTAAATCCTAAAAAATAAAGTTCAATGGTATCTTCTTCCGTCTGTATGAATAGCTGCTGAGATTTTGGGATGTTTCCCAAAATAGTTTTGCTAGAACTTTCTTTTAGGTGAGTTATTGCCCCCGCATAAGTTGGATGTAATGCTTCTACAAAATTAATCAACTAGAGAGGTGGCTTGAATTCTTGTGTAGTATAAATATTTGATGCACCTTTTGCTTCAGCAAAGGATTTGTACTTCTTATGTTTGATGCCTGAGAATCCTTTTACAGCTTTCTCAGTTATATCCCATGTAGTGTATATTCCTGCATTAGGACCATTAAACACCACATAATAGGTTTTAGGGCCTTTCTATCTGTTCGGGACAGCTGAAGTTTAACCTTCAGTCTTTGTAGGGATTTAAATTCCTCCGTTAGGCCTCAAATTTGAATTAGAGGTTTTTCTAATGTTATGGAGGTTGGAACCTCAGTCTTGCTTTCTGTAAAAGCAACAGCCTTTAACGGATTTGTTATTTCTTTACCTGGAGTCGTTTGCTCAGGAATAGACTTATCTTTGTTCATTTCTGAAGATGGTGATGAAGTAACCATTTGTTGTGAGGTATAAACCTCAGTCTGGTTTTTACCAAATCCACAGGTGTCAACGGATTTGTTGAGCCTTTACCGGTAGCGGTTTGCTCTGGGCTAGTTTCAGAATTGTTCATTACAGAAGAAGGTTCTGAAATAACCTTTTGTTGTTCAGAAGGTTGAAACTTTCTTACAAATTCCATTTCAGCATGAATTATATGAAGTTCATCTTGTAACAGCTGAATTTTCTTCACAACAATAGCTTCTTGCATTGCTAGTTTATCCATAGCTACAAGCTTATGGTAATCTCAAAGAAAGAGATGTATGTAGGCAAAGAAGCCTTATATGTATTCAAGGTTTGGAATAAAGATTTGTTGGTGCTTTCTTTACCCTGAATTCCTCTGTATTTATAGCCTGAAAAGTGGCTTTGGATTCCTGAAAAATAGTGTAAAACAGCGTAAAACATCACATCGTTATAATAATGTGTTTACCAGATCTTTCTGAAATTCTCTTGTTAAAAAATCTGCTAAACTGTAGCGAGATAACCATTGCTGCCATCTTACTAATCTTCCTTGCTTATTATCTCCCTGTAACTTAATACGAAGAAAATAAGTGCAGTTTCTATTATCAGTCCTTACCAAAAATTTGACCGGAGTTAGATAAATAGAAAATTTGTTAATTACTCTAATGACCGCCAGATATTCTTTTTCATTTGAATGATATTTTTTCTCGGCATCTTTAAAGCCTCATGAAGCATATCTACATATTAATTCTTTATCAGAATTAACTGCTTTGAGAACTCCTCCCCAGTATTTGCCTGAAGCGTCCGTCTCAATGATAAGCTTGTCATCCGGCTCCGGATGATAGAGTTTAGGAAAACCCTTGAGATTCTTTTTTACCTTACAAATGTAATCAGTATATGAATCTTTCCATTCCCAAGAAATATCTTTCTTGAGCTTAACTTGCAAAGGTGCACGAATGGCTGCAAGTTTTGGAATATAATCAGATGCATAAGTTAATATACCTAAAATACTTTGCAACTGTTTTTTATCTTCAAGTGTGTTAGGAAATTTATTATTATGTTCCAGAATATGAGCTTGAGGATAGTGCGTTCCTTGATCAATTTCTAACCCTAAGAAATTAATCTTTGTTTTAAAAAGTTGTGCTTTCTTCTTGGATAAAATTATGCCAAGATGTTGACATCTCTTTAAAACTGCTGCTAAATGCCTTAAATGATCCTGTTCATTATCACTAAAGATTAGGATATCATCAACATAAACGCAACAAAATGATTCAAATGACCTAAATGCATCCTGCATGTGTCTTTGAAAAATGGAAGGAGCCTGTTTAGGACCGAATGGCACCACGATCCATTGATAATGTCCTTGGGGACATGTAAATGCTGTCAGTAACTATGATTCTTCGTCTAGCAATACCTGCCAAAAACCAGATTTACAGTATAATGAACTGAACATTTTCTTACCTCGGATAAGGGTGAGAAGTTCATCCTTATTTGGTAGGTTTTGGCTCCCTCCTATTGTAGCCTCATTGATTGCTTTATAGTTGACTACCCATCTTCTCTTCTCAGCTTCATTTTCTACAAGAAATGCTGGAGACATATAAGGTGATTTACTGGGTATGATGATCTTCATATCCACAAAGCTCTTAAATTTGTATGCCAAATTCTTTACGATCTTGTGGGTTGTACTTCATAGGTCGAACCTTGATTACAGTTTAGGATCTCTGAGTTTGATTGCCGCTTTCATCCATTTCTTGCTCTTTGTAGGATCCATTGGATTTTCTGAGCAGATAGAGTCTAATAATCCTTCAATTATAGTCTTCTTTTCTATATCAAGAATTAATTTTTTATAATCATTTAATTCTTTTAATCTTCTAATAACATCCTTCCCCCTCTGTAAAAGAAATATTTTATTAGTGTTGATATTAATAGAATCAGGTTTTTTTGTTTTAGAATTCTTTTTCATTGTTTCTAGAAAACCTCGAACTCCAACTTTACGAGCTGTTGTTATTTTTCTGATATATACTTCTTAACCTGAAAGGGTTAGTATAATCATTTTTGTATACTGAGTGAATGGTTCATATAATGGGCAAAAATTATTACCAATTAAAAAATCTATTCCAGCTTCCTGTTGGTAAAGAGTAGGAATATAAAATATTTCACCTGCTATCAGTATATTAAGGTCTTTACATACCTTGCTGATTGTAATGGTGCTCCCATTAGCAATTTTAGCTTGTATAGGTCTTTCTGCGTTAATCCAATGTTCTGGTGGAATAACATGCTTACTTGCTATGCAAAGTCTGGAGCCTGTATCAACATAACAATATAATTCAATCTGTTTATATCCTGTAAATTTTAATTTGCCTGAGATATAAATAGAGTTTGGATTAGTGATGTTGGTCATCACTTCTTCTTCTTCAGTCGGATTTTGAGGAAGTTGATTCATTAGAATCTGACTCTATTGGTCCAGTGTCCAATTCTTCAATTGAATATACTTCTTCAGTATCTTCATAAGGGTTTGCAATAGGAATATATCCTAAAGAATAAACTTGTTCTAGCATTTGGACCTTGCCATCATGCTTCTTCCTATTAGGGCATTCATTTGCGTAATGTCCTTCTTCGTTACAGATCCAACACCTGCAATTTTTCTTGCCTTTCGGGAAAAACTTTTTCTTATCATTAGAAAATTTCTTGGATGATTTTTTCTTGAAATACTTACCTAGTTTATAAGGCGTTTTCTTCTTGATAAACTTGTAAGTAGTCTTATGTTTATAAGACTTCTTCCTGTAGTGCTTTTTGTAAGAAGATTTCCTACATCCATACTCAAATGGTTTTTCAATAATCCTTTCACAACATTGTTTGCTAAAAGATTTTAACTGCTTTTGTTTGTTAAATCGCAAATTTTTGAGATTTCCTCTTTAACAATTCTTTGAGCATAGGCTAAACTATACTCTGCTGGACCAGTAGCTTCTAGATTAAATCTTTCCAGAGCTTTTAATCCGACCAGTGGAATTTTGAGGAGATAGTATTTTACATACTTCACATATTCCGCTTGGTAATCTAACTGGTATAGATATTTTTCATAATCACAGAAAAATTGATATAGGAAACATATATCGCAAAGCTGCATATTAGTGATCCTAGTTCTTGCGTTTTCTTTTATCCTTAATAACTCCTGCAGTTTATCAGAAGCTTGATTAATTCCTAAGAACATTTTATAGATGCCATCTAATATATTTTCAAAGGCTGTAACGGGGTTCATGACTGGCTCCCAAGTGGTGTTTTTAATAAAAGTATTAACAACACCTAAAGTCTTCTGTTCGATCAATAATAAAAATATGTTTTGATCATCATAAGCGTCTTTGTTAGTCTGAATAATAAGACTAATTTCTTTTTCCCAAGCGTCTATGAGCTCTTTCCTGTTTGGCTTTCCATCAATATTTAAGATATTATTACCGAAAATATTAGAATTTCCTTTAGCCTCAGAATTATTAAAAGGATAGAAATTATCTATCCTTTTTCTGTTTCCTTCAGGTTTCTTTGTACCTGATGTTTCACCTGATTCTCTTTTTGGTGAAGGAGGTGCTGAAGTTTGATGAGTGTTCATCCTGAGGTTTTCTATTTCCTCATCTTCAGAACTATCAACTTCTGTTTCTTGAGGATCTTCCTGTTCTTCAGAACTGAAACTTTCAATTGTGTTAAGAATGTTGTAATCATTAAAACCAAATAAAGATTTTAATTCGTTACTGTCTTCTATTTCTTGGTTGGCTTTAAATTCATCATCTAACTCCATTAACCTGATTGCTTGTTCGAGGACTTTATAGTTGTCATCGTTAACTTGCAATTCTTCTTATCCTATGTTATCCCAGAAGAATTTTTCTACTAATTTTATGTAATACATGTTGATTTCTTATCAACACCGAATGGCCATGTCAGACTGCCAGGATTTTTTCCAGTTCCCAGCTCTTCGTTACCGACACTATAGTTGGGATAACTATATTTCTAGATCCTTGATTTGTACTCTGGATATTCATCTGTTGTGATGATTTCTTTTCCTTTCTACTGCCTTTCTTTGAGGGCTTCAAGGATTTCATGGTTACAAGGACATTCTTGAATTGATGCTTTCAATTCAGTAATAATCTTTGCTGCTGCTGCCTCAATGTTATCTGTAACATGATTAGCATGCTGATTTTTAAGCAACCTAAGGATTTCTCCTATTTGTGGCTTAATATTTTTATCGAAATCCTCTAATAATTCCTTATTTCTTATCCTAAGATTTTCTTAAGGTATTCTATGATTTCATTGAACTTGCAGTCAATAACTTCATTATCACACTTAGTGTTTCTAAGTTGTGACAACTGAACTTCTAATTTTTCAATATTAGCATTCTATTTAACTAAGAGCTTTTTATGTCTCTCAGAATTTCTATTTCCACGTTACTTCCCCCTCTCAAAGAAGTAGAATATCTGTTGAAGATACTAGGTGATTTTGAAAATTTTTCACTGGGATCTTTACTTAGTCCGAAGTAAGACAATAAGTTGTAGATTCCTAGTAAACATCTTCCTGTAATCTGGTTAAGATTATTCGTTGAAGAAACAATAGTATTAAGGCTATTACTTCCTACAACACCACTGAAGACGTACTTCCTTGGTTCAAGGTCTATTCCTTCATTTAATTTCTTAAACTCTAGAATTTTTCCTTTTTTATAAATACGCGGGTGCATATTAATATTTAAAACAACTATAGATGATCCATTTTCTGACATAAGTCATCAACTGTTCTGGACATGCTATGAAGTAATTCTTTATTAGAGGTATTAGAAGATTCAACAACCTCTACGGTTCTTCCTCTAAAACTCATTCTAGGTTTTTTTCCTAGAATTGGCTTATTCTTTGCAATATTAATTGCCCAAGAATTATCTAAAGGACTGATGTCTGAAAATTGTTTTTCTTCTACAGATCCTATTTCTGAGAATACATCGTCCAATTCGATATATTCATTTTTCTTATAATCAAAGCTATGATGACAATTGGTTAAAGCATAAGCAACAACATAAGTCAAGCTAAATACTTTATCACTTGCATTCATCAGATTATGTCTCTCAAAGTCATTCACGAAAGATAATATCTGATCAATATTTTTAGTCTCTAAACTAAAACCAAATTTAGGATAGACAGTAAACATGAATTTTTGGTATGCTAAATTACCTCTAGCAGCACCTAAAATACAATCTCTTCGGTCATTGATTCTATTATCTATTAAAGCCATTTTAATAGGAGAATCTATTCCTTCTTGAAATTCTGCTTTCAGCAAAATTTTTATAGCACCTAAGTGAACTACACTGATAGTAGATCTTATCTTAGGGTCTATTTTTAACAAATTTTTGCTTATCTCTTCCTTAGTGATTAAAGGCAGATAAACTATACATGTAGTATCTTTTATATCTACATGCATTTCTTTGGTAGAGATATAATAAAAGATATTGTTTTTCCTTTTAAAACAATTTAACATAGGAATGTTAAATATTTTTTCTTTTCATAAATCGAGTCTGCTTCTTTTGATTTTAGAAAGAATTTCTTGCTTTATCAAAAAGCTTGCTTGAAAACCTTTTTCATTTTCCAAAAAACTCAATTTCCAAATTGTTTTCGTCTTCAGTTTCCTCAGGAAGTTTTTCTGCTAAAAAACTCATTTACGGATTCTTAATAAGATCATAACTGAGAATTCTTTTAAGAGAAGATATCTCTGTTTCTATTTGCATAGAATATCTATTATAGAATCGAACTTGTTCAGTTTTAAATTCTTCTAGATCCCAGATAAGAAATCTAATTTTTCTATTGTCTTTGTCACTGACAATCTTTCTAGAAACCTGTAAAAGGTGTTCTAAGTATTGATAGTTATTCATGGAAATCATGGCACTACCAGATATGTTTACTAACCACGGATGATTATTGCTACTCATGAAATGAAAAGATTTTAAAAGGATTTAAAACTTATTAAAATATAGAGTTCTAAGCATTTGTATTTGCAATAAGGTTCAATAATATAATACCTAATTTTTGACATACCTTAGTCTTTGTAAGATATGATCCGAGTATTCATTCAATTCTGTAGCTTTCCTGGTGTTGATTACTCCAAGGATGCACCTGCTTCTTCCCTCAATGGCCACCTGCCTAAACGATACTTCACTATGACTTACTCCCTTCAAGATATAATCATACCTTGATACTGAAGAATTAAATAAACAACAAGGCTCTGATACCAAAACACGGAACACTTCATAAGTATTGTCAAAATAGGCAAATATTATTTATTTCTTAAACCCTTACATATTACATAGCTTAAACCCCGTTGGGTTACTACTCACAATACATTACTGGTTCCCTCTGGAATTAAGAAAGTGTCTTCGTTGTAAATTACAAGATGATCTTCCCTAAAACTTAGCTTCCCTTTTATAGAGTAAGGAAGAGATTTTATTACAAGACTACTCGTCTTCTAATAATTCATAAAGTAGATGCCTTCTGCTTTTCATAAAGTAGATGCCTTCTGCTTTTCATAAAGTAGATTCCTAGAAAATCATCTTGTAATTAATAAGTATTGTCAAAATAGGAAAATATTATTTATTTCTCAAACCCTTACATAATACATAGCTTAAAACCCGGTTGGGGTTACTACTCATAATACATTACTGGTTCTCTCAGTAATTAAGAAAGTGTCTTCGTTGTAAATTACAAGATGATCTTCCCTAAAACTTAGCTTCCCTTTTATAGAGTAAGGAAGAGATTCTATTACAAGACTAGTCATCTTCTAATAATTCATAAAGTAGATGTCATCTGCTTTTCATAAAGTAGATGCCTTCTGCTTTTCATAAAGTATATGCCTTCTGCTTTTCATAAAGTAGATGCCTTCTGCTTTTCGTAAAGTAGGTTCCTTACCTTTTCAAAAAGATAAGATGCTCTATTAAAAATGATGTCATGGTTTTGCTTTGAGCAGTATTCTTGCTTTAGGCAAAAGTCCTTTGTCTTCTGCTGAAGTGGAGGGGTCCTCCATTATTCTTTTTCCAGATTCTTTGTCTGGAGTGGTGATACCGCAGATTTGACATTCGAGATGGATGCCAAATTTTCTTATTTCCTTTTGCTTTTTCTTGCAGAATATTTCTTGATGCGATCCAACAACAACTTTATGTAATAATTGCCTTCTGAAAGTGACAACTTTGTTGTAGTCATCTTCACTTAATCCTTTATGGGAATAAGAGGTCATTAAGGCATGCATTATAGCTAAATTGACTTTTAGCTAATCTTCCTTTTGAACACTAAATAACTTATTGATTAAAATCAATAACTTTTTTTCAGCCAGTGCTCTTAAATCATTCTTCTCCAGTGTAGGTTCCATTGCTTGGCTTGGAGAATAGATCTTTTCCTTGGCAGGAACAACCTGATTATAATGTAAAGGTTGATTAGGAGGACAATCATATTCTTCTTCATTTTCCCAGCATATAATGGTACTAGTGGTTTTGATGAAGAGGTCGATCTCTTTTCCTTTAAGACAGTTGTTTTTAAATGTCTTGACTGCCTTTCTAAATTCCTTGGGGAACCTAGAAATTTCCAAAAGGTTATTAACAGGATAAACTTGTGCTAATAGTCCATATTGGTATGCTTCATAGACCATGTCTGGATCAGCATTTGGATAGAAATTGAAGTAGCTAACATTCTTCTTGTCTGTGGTGAAGAAATGTTCACTAACGAATTCCTTTTCAGTGGCTATTCTTCCATATTGATAAAGATAATTAAATCCTGAAAAATAAGATTCAATGGTATCTTCTTCCGTCTGTATTAACAGCTGCTGAAATTTTGGGATGTTTTCCAAAATAGTTTTGCTAGAACTTTCTTTTAGGTGAGTTATTGCCCCCGCATAAGTTGGATGTAATGCTTCTACAGAATTAATCAACTGGAAAGGTGGCTTGAATTCTTGTATAGTATAAATATTTGCTGCAACTTTTGCTTCAGCAAATGATTTGTAATTCTTATGTTTGATGCCTGAGAATCCTTTTACAACTTTCTCAGTTATCTCCCATATAGTGTATATTCATGCATTAGGATCATTAAACACCACATAATAGGTTTTAGGGCCTTTATATCCGTTCGGGACAGCTGAAGTATGACCTTCTGTCTTTGTAGGGATTTGAATTCCCCCGTTAGGCCTCAAATTTAAATTAGAGGTTTTTTTCTAATGTTATGGAGGTTTGAACCTCAGTCTTGCTTTCTGGAAAAACAACTGCCTTTAATGGATTTGTTATTTCTTTACCTGAAGTCATTTGCTCAGGAATAGACTTATCTTTGTTCATTTCTGAAGATGCTGATGAAGTAACCTTATGTTGTGAGGTATAAACCTCAGTCTGGATTTTTACCAAATCAACAGGTGTCAACGGATTTGTTGAGCCTTTACCGGTAGTCGTTTGCTCCGGGCTAGTTTCAGAATTGTTCATTACTGAAGAAGGTTCTGAAATAACCTTTTGTTGTTCAGAAGGTTGAAACCTTCTTAAAATTCCATTTCAGCACGAATTATATGAAGTTCATCTTCTAACAACTGAATTTTCTTCATAATAATAGCTTCTTGTATTGCTAATTTATCCATAGCTACAGGCTTATGTTAATCTCAAAGAAAGAGATGTATGTAGGCAAAGAAGCCTTATATGTATTCAAGGTTTGGAATAAAGATTTGTTGGTGCTTTCTTCACCCTGAATTCCTCCTTATTTATAGCCTGAAAAGTGGCTTTGGATTCCTGAAAAACAGTGTAAAATAGTGTAAAACATCACATCGTTATAATAATGTGTTTACCCGATCTTTCTGAAATTCTCTTGTTAAAAAATCTGCTAAACAATTTTTAACTCCTTCGATGTGCTCTACATCAAAACTGTAGCGAGATAACCATTGTTGCCATCTTACTAATCTTCCTTGCTTATTATCTCCCTGTAACTTAATACGAAGAAAATAAGTGAAGTTTCTATTATTAGTCCTTACCAAAAATTAGACCGGAGTTAGATAAATAGAAAATTTGTTAATGACTCTAATGACCGCCAGATATTCTTTTTCATTTGAATGATAATTTTTCTCGGCATCTTTAAAGCTTCCTGAAGCATATCTACATATTAATTCTTTACCAGAATTAACTATTTTGAGAACTCCTCCCTAGTATTTGCCTGAAGCGTCGGTCTCAATGATAAGCTTGTCATCCGGCTCCGGATGATAGAGTTTTGGAAAACCCTTGAGATTCTTTTTTACCTTACAAATGTAATCAGTATCTGAATCTTTCCATTCTCAAGGAATATCTTTCTTCAGCTTAACCTTCAAAGGTGCACGAATGGCTGCAAGTTTTGGAATATAATCAGTTGCATAAGTTAATATACCTAAAAACCTTTGCAACTATTTTTTGTCTTCAAGTTTGTTCGGAAATTTATTAATATGTTCCAGAATATGAGCTTGAGGACAGTGCGTTCCTTGATCAATTTCTAACCCTAAAAAATTAATCTTTGTTTTGAAAAGTTATGCTTTTTTCTTGGATAAAATTATGCCAAGATGTTGACATCTCTTTAAAACTGCTGCTAAATGCCTTAAATGGTCCTGTTCATTATCACTAAAGATTAGGATATCATCAACATAAACGCAACAAAATGATTCAAATGAACTAAATACATCCTGCATGTGTCTTTGAAAAATGGAAGGAGCCTGTTTAAGACCTAATGGCACCACGATCCATTGATAATGTCCTTGGAGACATGTAAATGTTGTCAGTAACTATGATTCTTCGTCTAGCAATACCTGCCAAAAACCAGATTTACAGTCTAATGAATTGAACATTTTCTTACCTCGGATAAGGGTGAGAAGTTCATCCTTATTTGGTAGGTTATGGTTGTCTCCTATTGTAGCCTCATTGATTGCTTTATAGTTGACTACCATTCGTTTATTCCCCCTTCTTTTCTCAGCTTCATTTTCTACAAGAAATGCTGGAGACATATGAGGTGATTTACTGGGTATGATGATCTTCATATCCAGAAGCTCTTGAATTTGTATGCCAAATTCTTTATGATCTTGTGGGCTGTAGTTTATAGGTCGAACCTTGATTACAGCTTTAGAATCTCTAAGTTTGATTGCTGCTTTCATCCATTTCTTGGTCTTTGTAGGATCCAGTGGATTTTCTGAGCAGACAGAGTCTAATAATCCTTCGATTATAGTCTTCTTTTCTATATCAAGAATTAAATTTTTACAATCATTTAATTCTTTGAATCTTCTAATAACATCCTTCCCCCTCTGTAAAAGAAAAATTTTATTAGTGCTGATATTAATAGAATCGGGTTTTTTGGTTTTAAAATTTTTTTCATTGATTCTAGAAAACCTCGAACTCCAACTTTACGAGCTGTTGTTATTTTTCTGAAATATACTTCTTGACCTGAAAGGGTTAGTATAATTTTTTTGTATACTCAGTGAATGGTTCATATAATTGGCAAAAATTATTACTAATTAAAAATTATATTCCATCTTCCTGTTGGTAAATAGTAGGAATATGAAATATTTCACCTGCTATCAGTATATTAAGGTCTTTACATACCTTGCTGATTGTAATGGTGCTCCCATTAGCAATTTTATCTTATATAGGTCTTTCTACGTTAATCCAAAGTTCTGGTGGAATAACATGCTTAGTTGCTATGCAAAGGCTGGAGCCTGTATCAACATAATAATGTAATTCAATCTGTTTATATCCTGTAAATTTTTAATTTTCCTGAGATATAAATAGAGTTTGGATTAGTGATGTTGGTCATCACTTCTTCTTCTTCAGTCGGATTCTGAGGAAGTTGATTCATTAGAATCTGACTCTATTGGTCCAGGGTCCAATTCTTCAATTGAATATACTTCTTCAGTATCTTCATAAGGGTCTTCAAAATGAATATATCCTAAAGAATAAACTTGTTCTTGCATTTGGACCTTGCCATCATGCTTCTTCCTATGAGGGCATTCATTTGCGTAATGTCCTTCTTCGTTACAAATCCAACACCTGCAATTTTTCTTGCCTTTCGGGTAAAACTTTTTCTTATCATTAGAAAATTTCTTGACGATTTTTTCTTGAAATACTTACCTTGTTTATAAGGCTTTTTCTTCTTGATAAACTTGTAAGTAGTCTTATGTTTATAAGACTTCTTCCTGTAGTGCTTTTTGTAAGAAGATTTCCTACATCCATACTCAAATGGTTTTTCAATAATCTTTTCACAACATTGTTTGCCTACAAGATGATTTTCCAGGAAATCTCAAAATAGGCATCTTCCCTAAAACTTAGCTTCCCTTTTATAGAGTAAGGAAGAGATTCTATTACAAGACTAGTCGTCTTCTAATAATTCATATAATAGATGCCTTCTACTTTTCAAGAATTAAATTTTTACAATCATTTAATTATTTGAATCTTCTAATAACATCCTTCCCCCTCTATAAAAGAATTTTTTAATTAATGTTGATATTAATAGAAGGCTTCGAGTCTTTCTTTGAGATGAGATATCGAATGGTAGCGTGATCAGTGAAAACTGTCACCTTCGTCTCAAGCAGATAAGATCGAAAGTTCTCAAAACCATAGACAATAGCCAAAAGTTCTTTCTCCGTAGTAGTATAATTCATTTGAGCACCATTAAGAGTCTTACTAGCATAGTAGACTACATGAAATATGTTATTCTTTCTCTGCCTAAGAACTGCTCCAACTGCATAGTCATTTGTATTGGACATCATCTCAAAAGGTTCACTCCAATCAGATGCAGTTTTGACAGGTGTCGTAATTAAACTCTTCTTTAAGAACTCAAAAGCAGCCACACTGTAACACCCCCAGATCCGGGGTCGGGGATCCGGGTCGTCACGGTCTTTCTTTCCATAATATCACTTCACTAAATCAATAATAAATAACCTTATGCTGTGACCCCACACTAACACACACCACAACCCGTTATTGTCTCAGAGATGAAATTTAAATAAGTACAAGTCTTTGAATCCACAATTTAAAAGTTATTACAACCCAAAATGATTACTTGATAATTTACAGTTAATTGCCATTATCTGCCACAAGTTATAATTATACATAATTGATTCTCAAAAATAGAATGCCTGATCTACCAATAGATCTACCTCTGCAGCTATAGCAGCCACAACATCATCGGGAAGACGCGGGACGCTTCCCACGCGCTTGCGCTGGGTCTGCTGGAGTCTGGCCATCTTTCCTAACTGTTGTTGTGTGATGAAGAAATAAAGCAAGAGTGAGCCTTACAGCTCGCAAGATAATATATAGTGATAACAATAATATAAGTATCTAAATGGATACTTACTAGAATCTTTTATCGTGTGTAAGATAATTACTAGTATATACTTACTAGTATATGAGCCTTCTCATAGTACTCATGAAAGTCTTGGTCAAAAGAAATGAACCAAGTTTGATATCTTAATGCGATGAAGTCGCAAAATATTCAGTATATATACATATATACTTTTCAAAATATTGGAAGTCCTCTTCCATGCATAATATACACAAAATCCCAGTGTATAACTGTATATATAAAAAAAATATCGTTGCAAGGTGATCTCATACATCTAACCTTGTCTCAACGTTTTTCTGAAAATCTTTGTCATTCATAAGACAATTATTAACTAGATATAAGTTTAAAAGATGAGGTTACCAAATACCCCAATATACTTATATCTTTCCCAATACTACTTGAACTACCACCGTTCAAGTTATAACCAGTTTCAAAAGTTCATCACATAGATGAGACTACAAGACAAGATTTGAATAGATTCAATCTTTGAAATATTATTGAATGAAATAAAGTTACGAGATACTTTATTTAGTCCCGATATATATATATCCACATATATATATCTCTTAAACATTTCCTGGAACCTCTGTTATGTAAAGTATGAACAGAGTTTGAAACATCCAATGAATTTTGGAAAGGAAAAGAATTTTGGCATAAACCCGATATCTCGCTGATCAGGCAAAGATACCAATAAGTAACCTTTTCTACTGTAGATGGATGAATTCCTCACCGGTCATCACCCTGGCCGCATTAGGACCTCGCGCTAGACCGTACCCCGGCCCCTCACGCGTTGATGGACTGCCACCCAGCCACTTACACAATAATAGACCGTACCCCGGCCTGTCGCTTATGCCGACTCAATGAGATGGGCTTACTTCCCGAACGTTGGGCAAGTAATCAATTCATTTACCAAATCTGCAACCTCGTTGCGAATATAAAATACACCACAGAGCCGGATTCCCCAGGTTTTGAGCGAGTATTTAAATCCCCTTTAAAAAGGAAGATCTTAAATATAAAAATGAGTTTTGGGATCCGCTCTGACTTTTAAAAATCATTTTGAAGACTCGAAAACACTTTAAAGAGTGTTTGGAGTAAGGCTGATTTAATGAAGTAAATCAGTCCCCAGAATATTTAGAAAATGACTGAATATTATTATTTAAATAATATTCCCATAAAGAATAATCTTTATAAAAATAATTGAAGTAGAAGTATTAAAACTTATACTTGAAACGAGTATTAAATAACCAAAGATATACTTATATGAAAGTATTATCTTTATTTGAATAATCGAAAATAAGTTTGATTATTAACACCTTATTCTTTAATAAAATAAAGAATATATTTCAGCACATAATCGGAGTCATAGATCCTCAAATGAATATTCAAATAATATTCATAAATAATATAAAAGAGTCATAAGTCCTCGAATAATATTCGAAATAATATTCAGATAAATAATAAAAGAGTCATAAGCCCTCGAATAATATTCGAAATAATATTCAATAATAAAATAAAGTTTAAAGTTATCGAATAAACCTTATTCGATTAATAGTTTGGAAAACTATAACCATATATATATAAATATATATATATATATATATATATCCATATCCATATAAAATCTACTCGGGATCCTCGACTCCCGGTTTTAGAAGATATTTTCACCTTTGAGTCCCTATACTAAGGGTATATGCAAGATACCGCTATCCTCTAGCATAGGTATTATCAACTGAACCAACAGATATATATTTCAAGAATATGAAACAGGCATGCATATATACCATATCACATGCTACAATATATCGCAAGAATTTGCTAAATAACCAACATGCATCTATCGCAAGATAATGCATATACAAGTGTATACATCACAACAACAGTATAACGGATAGAATACTTGCCTGAGTGCTCCCGGATAGACTTACGCTTAGAGTGGGTCCGATAACCTATGAACAACAACATAAGTCGGAATTAAACCCCGGTCGCTTAAGAAACTAGACTTTAACCATTTAGAGTCCTAATGTTCGCTTTCGCGCTTAACGGTTTACTTAAGTCGCTCGAGTACTCTCGGCTCCACCATTTTTAATAAATTAACCATTAAGGGTTTTATGGAGATTCTTTCGCGAGTACCTTACCAACTACCTAATCCACCTTACATAATTGTTTCATACTCCAATTAGTCCTTTAAGGTCTTTAACCAAGGTTTCAAAGTAAGGCGAGGGGAAATGTTTCGTTCGCGAAACGCCGTTACTTAAAACGGTCGTTTTTCCTAAACCGTACATCGGAATCAAACGAACTACATATCAAAACGAAGCTCGTAACATGAGCTATCTAAACATGGCAGTGGTCATAATCTAGCAGTGGGTTCTCGGGTCCTAATGTTATGCACAAAAACAGTCCAAAGAAAATCGGACATTACGACGGCTATGTTTACGCGATTTCCCAAAATTTTACCAACCAATTCAACCACCAATCAATCCCAATTCACAACCCAATCAAAACTCCATCCATACTTTATCATAACAGCCCCAACAACTCAACATTAACAATTTATACTATTCTTTATCATGAATTTAAACTACACTTAAGTTCATTAATCAACAACCAAGATTTACAACTCCAAAAACAACCCAAAACCAACTAATCTCTACATACACAACCATCAAGCCTCTCATGAACTATATTACTCATATTATGCTCTTAACATTCAATAACAAATCTTGGTTAAGAGATTATACCTTCCTTGAAGCTTTTAATCCATGAAAGATCCTTGGAATGTCCATGGAAGCCTTAATATATGCTTAAGCTACCTTGACCTTGCAAATAAAATCAAGAATCACAAATTTGTTCTTGAAAGTTACTATTCACCCTAAACTAAAATGATTTGTTTGAGATAGAAAACCTTTGATTCAAGCACTCAAACTACTTGCTCTTCTTAGTTATGAAATATAGGATCCAAAGAAACAAACCTTATAATTTTCCATGGAGTATAGCTTGTGTTTTGAATTTCTAATTCACCATTTTGGTGAAAAATTCGAAATGAAGAAGATGAAAAGGGGGGAGAGAGAAGCTTGCTTTGTTTTCTTGATCTTTGTGCATAAAAAGCTTGGTTGATATCCTTTTGTTTTGTTAATTACCTTTTAACCATGGTAAAATTTGTGTGGCTTGAAATCAACCAACAATACCTTCCCTTTGGTCATGCTTATGTCATCCTCCTATGTCATCTTCCCACACTTGTCATCTTCTTGTTGGTGTGGTGACATCATCATCACTAACCTCTTTGATTAGCTCTTAATTACTTGGCTAATGACCGCTGATCTGTTATACGGTTCACTTAACTTTCGTTCTCGTTTATCGTTTGAGGGATCATACCCGGGATCTTATTACTTGGGTTCCCTTAACCTTTCTCAATACATTATATTCCTTTTATGATCCTCTCTTATAATCCTTGAATTTAAATCCTTTTAATCATGTTACCTTATACTCAATTCTTTCCGTATCTAGTGGATTTTCGGGAAAAATCAAAGTGTTCGGAATTGGATTCTGACGATCTTTACATACACTTATATACCATATAGAGTACTAATAAAATCTCAGAATATCCATAACAGAACCCCTACATAGTGTGGCATGAAAAGTTTTCTCATTCAGAAAAAACACTATTCATAAGGGTTTCAAAAATTTCCAAAAATTGGGGTTATTACAGTCTCCCCTCCTTAAAAGGATTCCGTCCCGGAATCAGATAGAAAACGAATGGGGATACTTTCTTAGCATTACACTTTCTAACTCTCGAGTCAATTTTCCCACATTGTTGTTCTACCACCAAACTCTGCCTAGTTTGATAATCCTTCTCCTAAGCACTTGTTCCTTTTCACTCTATAACCCTTCCTGGTGCTCCATATTGGTTACGTCGGGTTGCATATCTATGCGCTCATATGCCTCTATTTATCTGGCATCTGAATTACACTTCCTTAACATTGATACGTGAAACACGTTACGACCTGCTACATGTTCGGGGTTAGGGCTAGCTCATATGCTAACTTCCCAAACGTCTTAATATATCCAAGGGTCCAACAAATTGTTGACTTAGCTTTCCTTTCTTTCCGAACCTCATCAATCCTTTCCAAGGGATACCTATAACATTACTAGGTCCCCTATTTCATACTCTTTATCCTTTCGTGTCAAATCAACATACTTATCATGTCCATCTTGGGCTACTACCAGCCGTCCTCTGATTAGATCTATCATATCCTTGGTCCTTTGGACTACTGCGGGTCCGAGCATCTTTGCGCTCTACAACTTCATCCTAACATAAGGGAGATCGACATTGTCTTCCCTCAAGGATCTCATAAGGCGACATCTCGATAATGACATATGATCTATTGTCGTGATATAACTAAATCCGCGTTAAGTGATCATTCCAAATTCTTTCAAGTCTATTGCACAGACTCTCATTATAGCATTTAGCATTAGAGCTTTTGCTTCTCAATACCCATTCTTTTCTAGTTCGTAATCGCTACAACCTTCCGTTCCTAATATTATACTAGTTATACTTTTGCTCGTTAGCGTTCTATAACCTTTTAATGACCATGACAACCTTAGTATCACGAATGTGTTCCCATTCTGCATACTACCACCACTTTATTACTCCTTTTTCAGTTGTTTCTATTTTCCAAAATTTGATCAATCAAATAGAAGTAAAGGAATTTGTTGAGAGATCACTAAGATCATGAACACTTGTTATATCGCATAGTTAGTACAGAAGGTGGCCAGCCTTTAGTACTTGACAAGCAATTAAACAATAGATGGTATCCTACTAGGCTTCTATCACACAGATAGATAGTCATTCGGCAATACCTCCCCTTCTGGAAGGGTTGTTCTTCTCAGATTACATGAAATGAAAAGAAGAGAAAAGAACGAACTGAAGAGAATTGTATATATATAAAAAATATATATATATATATATATATATATATATATATATATACTGCCACAAAATATCTGGCTTGGAACCTACCTCTGAATTATAGAGGTTTGTCATAGGAGAACAAAATATAGACGTATTTATATCAGCATCAAGTATTATAGCATCGTATTTCACGTGCCTAAATATTTTCGCTAACCCGTCCATCATTCTATGGACCCATGCCCTTCCTCGAGCTTATACACAATTACCTTTGAAACTCCCTCGACATCGAAAATCGAACCTGGGATCTCATTCTAGACATCATCGTTACTAGAATTCTTATGCTTGCACCGCAACCTTCCTCGTATAATAATACGACTCTCTATTGATAAGAAAGAATAATAATTCACTAGGTAGATACTCTACTTAATTAGTCTATCAATGATAACTTATACACTACCACGACCCGAATAGTGATACTCAATCTCAACACCCATTCCAATACAACCCTCACGGTTGTAATCAGCTCATTACTCGCAGAATCATTGCTGCCTTACTATGGTCCACCACTGACCTACTGTAGTCATTCATTTCCATGAAGTCTTAATAGCTAACCATACGGAGTCCATACATCTCGTATCTAATTCTCCTAAGGAGTTAACATAACCACCAATCACAATTCATGAAGAACACTCCAAACTCTGACGTACTTTCATGACATGAAGCAGATAAAATTGCAGAAGAGTTTCAATCAAAGCAATGATAGCAGGTTAATACCATTCTTAATCATATGCCTTAAATAGAAGACTTAACTCAAGGGTTCATCTAGTCCTTTTTGAAACATGGTCCTGGCTTATCTCAAGATAGGACCTTCTAAGATAGATAGCCCGTTCATGGCGATTACACGAATTAAACCTTTACCAACTACTATTACGGTTGGGTATTGCACAGTCAACAGAAGGAATGTCAATCTTCCAAACCATAATTCAACCTTCACATTTTTTTTTAACCATCATCACTGTATTCTTTTGGCACACGCGCCTATAATTATCCACTTACCTTTAAAGTGTCGGCCACCTCTTTGGCCTTTCCTGATAGTACAATTTCCTTATAGTCAATGTCATTTTAACCACCTCCAAATAATTTTCTACCTCATTTCAATCACAGCTTATGTGAAGATGTTTTCCTTAAAATCTGATGAGTAAAAAAAATCACCATTTTTCCATAAGTTATTGCCTCAGTCTTTAGAGGTTAATCACTGTCATGACTGACTCTCAATTATACTTAGAGCATCTTCTATCTTAAGTCCTAATTGCCCTGAACAATTTCGACCATTACTGGTTCGATCCATACCTTCTCGTGGTTTAACACGTGCCTCACTTGACATCAATATAATTACGTCATATTTCCTTTATCAACATTTCTATTCTTGAGAATTTTGAATATTACCTTTTTCCTTATAAAACCTCTAGGGTTATCCTTGAATCGTTCCTCCTGTATTCCTTAGATACAGGGCATATCAAAATACCATTTACTACTACTAGAACCATTGTCTATATACTTCTGAAAAAAATTCTCCACTGATTCTTAAAGGTTGTTATTACCTTAATCCTTTCCAATTCATCCTGTCAAAACTCATACTGTCCCTATTAAGGGTGACATGCCAACCTTTATGCAGTCCCCTAGGATTCATTTTAAATTACCAATGTTCTATCCTTAATTCCACCTTTAAAAGGTACCTGCATCCTTCTATGGATAACCCAAGTCATATATCCCTGATAAGGGTGTCCTATTCAATCATTCCCACCTCGATAGTCTATACCTAACTTCATAATAACATCCTTATTCAAATTGAGGTCAATCCATATGGCCTCCAAAAGATAACAATGGTCATCCGCTTTTCTTTCCTGATTTGGTAATGATAACATGGATGTTCTGGAAGATATTGGTCATGTTCAACGTGAACCTCTTCTTAATAATTCCTTATTTACTTTTGTTGTTTATCTCCACAGTCATCTCAGTGTTGGGATATCTCTCATACCTGGCGTCTCCCTTTCTGGGTATCGAGCCACCGGTCTTACATTTCACATTATTGAAGGTCACTTCCTTCATCCAAATTTTTTTTTTTCCTGATTTCTTACTTTCTTGTCTCCTCAGTCTATCCGTGTCTCAATATTTATCCTTCGAACTATCTCAAGGTTTCCTCGAATCCTCCCAACTTAAAGGGGGTACAATATATGTATCTCTTATGCCTTCAACCATCAATTTTAACTCATGGTGGATCATCATCATCCTGACGATTACATACTTTTCTATTTCTATTGCTATGAGTCTTTAGGGTTTCCTCATACCCGACTCCCTTATCATACCTCAAACTCTTTTGCCTTTATATCCCTTTCCACTTCAGTCCCTTTTTATTTCCCTTTCTCTTATCATTATTTCATGAACCAACACAACATAAGCATTGATTTCAAACATCCCGTCATTCCGGATTCGTGTCCTTAGAACGAATCTTGACAACTTTTACAACTTAAATTCATATTTTCATCATACTCGTCTGCCTTTGTTCTGGCTCTAAAGCTTTTACACTCTCTCCATAACCTTGGGAATTACTTTCCCGAAAACAATTGGCTGAACTTTAATCAGTTTATCATAACCTCTGGCTCCGTACCTTTCTTGGTCTTTCACCAGCGGGTGGCCTCTCTCTTAGGAGGGTAAGTGACAAAAACAGTCCTTTGTGGTTCGTCAATCATTTAGAATCTCAAATGATTCCTATATTTCCTTTAGCCAGGCTCTTGCCTCGACTAGGTCAACTTGTTCCTTGGAACTCTGAGAGCTTAACGCTTTAAAGGTCATGAAAGAATTTCCTGCCGCATTGTCCCCTCAGGGTGGTGGTTGGGGATAATAGTCTAAGTTCTCTTTAGACAGGTCCATGAATTGCCATATTGGAGTACCGTCTCGGGTCTCCTTTCCTTACTCGACTTTCCATTTCCTTAGTATGGAATGTTTCATCCTTCGCCCATACTTGGGGTTATCTTGTACGTTAAAATCCTCATTTTCCACTTCATTATGTTATGGGTTCCTTCTATCTTGATGGCGTCCTCCCTGACTATCACATTCAGGGTTTGCTCTAACTCTTATTCCTCAAACTAGCTTTCATCTAAGATTTCATCTTTAAGCTCTTAAACATTTGGAACCCCAAATTCTATAGGAATACCTCATTATTCCCTTACCATCTTTCTCGATATTAATCTTTTATCTAATTGTTGGCTCTCTGCCTTCATTCATAACTTTTTCTGGCACAATATGATCTTTTCCAATAATTCGGGCTGTATTGCAATCTCAAACAGCTTTTCGGTACCGGCTCCGGTTACCTTCACTTTTATTTCCATTTTCTCAAAATCTCTTATAAACTCTCCAAAAGACATTATCATCTTGAGTCTCTCCTTTTTACTAAGGGCATCAGCCACCATATTGGCTTTCCCCGAATGATAAAGAATCTCCCAATCATTATTCTTGATTAGCTCTAACTGCCTCCTCTGGCATATATTGAGCTCTTTCTACGTAAAAAGGTACTAGAGCTCCTATGGTTTGTGTAAATCTTGCACTTCTCTCCATACAAGTAGTGCCTCCAATCTTTAGGGTAAAACTATTGCCACGAGCCTAAGCTCATGGGCGGTGATATCAAATTTCATATTACCTTAATTGTCTTGACGCAGACGCGATTATCTTGCTGTGCTAAGAAGCACCCTAATTCCTTATGCGAAGCGTCACTTACAAATCACAAAATCTCCTTTTTCCCTCCGGCAACGCCAACATAGGGGCCGTCACCAACCTTTGCTTCAGTTCTTAAAAGTTGTTCTCGCATTTCTCTGCCTATTCGAACTTCTCAGTCTTATGAGTAAGCCGCGTTAAAGGGGCTACTGTCTTTACAAACTTGAACGAACCTCTGGTAGTGACCGACCAATCCTACCTCTGGTAGTCGACCTAACCATGGTCATCAATTCATCAGTGTTCCTTTATTCATTCTTGTCAGGATCCTCCACAGGATCCTCCTCAGCAACAATCCCTTCTAGGACAACATCCTCAACCGCTACATCCTCAATATCAACATCATCCGGTCCTGCATTAGGACGCTCTATTGGATCCACAATCTGATCTCCAATTAGTAATAAAACATCATCGCGTTGATGTTCCTCAACTTCAGGGTTCGGAGTCCCGCTACCATATACGATAACGAACTACGCTTCTATCGCTACATTTATAAGGGTTCCCATAAGGGTTTTAACTGTCAGTACTACGTTAGGTAGTCCGACTATGAACTTGGCAAGAGTTCTTATTATCTTAGTGAACTTATTATCTTAACGTCCCATCATCTCTGAGGTTTATAACGCTTAGCTCTGATACCACTTCTGTAACACCCCCAGATCCGGGGTCGGGGATCCGGGTCGTCACGGTCTTTCTTTCCATAATATCACTTCACTAAATCAATAATAAATAACCTTATGCTGTGACCCCACACTAACACACACCACAACCCGTTATTGTCTCAGAGATGAAATTTAAATAAGTACAAGTCTTTGAATCCACAATTTAAAAGTTATTACAACCCAAAATGATTACTTGATAATTTACAGTTAATTGCCATTATCTGCCACAAGTTATAATTATACATAATTGATTCTCAAAAATAGAATGCCTGATCTACCAATAGATCTACCTCTGCAGCTATAGCAGCCACAACATCATCGGGAAGACGCGGGACGCTTCCCACGCGCTTGCGCTGGGTCTGCTGGAGTCTGGCCATCTTTCCTAACTGTTGTTGTGTGATGAAGAAATAAAGCAAGAGTGAGCCTTACAGCTCGCAAGATAATATATAGTGATAACAATAATATAAGTATCTAAATGGATACTTACTAGAATCTTTTATCGTGTGTAAGATAATTACTAGTATATACTTACTAGTATATGAGCCTTCTCATAGTACTCATGAAAGTCTTGGTCAAAAGAAATGAACCAAGTTTGATATCTTAATGCGATGAAGTCGCAAAATATTCAGTATATATACATATATACTTTTCAAAATATTGGAAGTCCTCTTCCATGCATAATATACACAAAATCCCAGTGTATAACTGTATATATAAAAAAAATATCGTTGCAAGGTGATCTCATACATCTAACCTTGTCTCAACGTTTTTCTGAAAATCTTTGTCATTCATAAGACAATTATTAACTAGATATAAGTTTAAAAGATGAGGTTACCAAATACCCCAATATACTTATATCTTTCCCAATACTACTTGAACTACCACCGTTCAAGTTATAACCAGTTTCAAAAGTTCATCACATAGATGAGACTACAAGACAAGATTTGAATAGATTCAATCTTTGAAATATTATTGAATGAAATAAAGTTACGAGATACTTTATTTAGTCCCGATATATATATATCCACATATATATATCTCTTAAACATTTCCTGGAACCTCTGTTATGTAAAGTATGAACAGAGTTTGAAACATCCAATGAATTTTGGAAAGGAAAAGAATTTTGGCATAAACCCGATATCTCGCTGATCAGGCAAAGATACCAATAAGTAACCTTTTCTACTGTAGATGGATGAATTCCTCACCGGTCATCACCCTGGCCGCATTAGGACCTCGCGCTAGACCGTACCCCGGCCCCTCACGCGTTGATGGACTGCCACCCAGCCACTTACACAATAATAGACCGTACCCCGGCCTGTCGCTTATGCCGACTCAATGAGATGGGCTTACTTCCCGAACGTTGGGCAAGTAATCAATTCATTTACCAAATCTGCAACCTCGTTGCGAATATAAAATACACCACAGAGCCGGATTCCCCAGGTTTTGAGCGAGTATTTAAATCCCCTTTAAAAAGGAAGATCTTAAATATAAAAATGAGTTTTGGGATCCGCTCTGACTTTTAAAAATCATTTTGAAGACTCGAAAACACTTTAAAGAGTGTTTGGAGTAAGGCTGATTTAATGAAGTAAATCAGTCCCCAGAATATTTAGAAAATGACTGAATATTATTATTTAAATAATATTCCCATAAAGAATAATCTTTATAAAAATAATTGAAGTAGAAGTATTAAAACTTATACTTGAAACGAGTATTAAATAACCAAAGATATACTTATATGAAAGTATTATCTTTATTTGAATAATCGAAAATAAGTTTGATTATTAACACCTTATTCTTTAATAAAATAAAGAATATATTTCAGCACATAATCGGAGTCATAGATCCTCAAATGAATATTCAAATAATATTCATAAATAATATAAAAGAGTCATAAGTCCTCGAATAATATTCGAAATAATATTCAGATAAATAATAAAAGAGTCATAAGCCCTCGAATAATATTCGAAATAATATTCAATAATAAAATAAAGTTTAAAGTTATCGAATAAACCTTATTCGATTAATAGTTTGGAAAACTATAACCATATATATATAAATATATATATATATATATATCCATATCCATATAAATTCTACTCGGGATCCTCGACTCCCGGTTTTAGAAGATATTTTCACCTTTGAGTCCCTATACTAAGGGTATATGCAAGATACCGCTATCCTCTAGCATAGGTATTATCAACTGAACCAACAGATATATATTTCAAGAATATGAAACAGGCATGCATATATACCATATCACATGCTACAATATATCGCAAGAATTTGCTAAATAACCAACATGCATCTATCGCAAGATAATGCATATACAAGTGTATACATCACAACAACAGTATAACGGATAGAATACTTGCCTGAGTGCTCCCGGATAGACTTACGCTTAGAGTGGGTCCGATAACCTATGAACAACAACATAAGTCGGAATTAAACCCCGGTCGCTTAAGAAACTAGACTTTAACCATTTAGAGTCCTAATGTTCGCTTTCGCGCTTAACGGTTTACTTAAGTCGCTCGAGTACTCTCGGCTCCACCATTTTTAATAAATTAACCATTAAGGGTTTTATGGAGATTCTTTCGCGAGTACCTTACCAACTACCTAATCCACCTTACATAATTGTTTCATACTCCAATTAGTCCTTTAAGGTCTTTAACCAAGGTTTCAAAGTAAGGCGAGGGGAAATGTTTCGTTCGCGAAACGCCGTTACTTAAAACGGTCGTTTTTCCTAAACCGTACATCGGAATCAAACGAACTACATATCAAAACGAAGCTCGTAACATGAGCTATCTAAACATGGCAGTGGTCATAATCTAGCAGTGGGTTCTCGGGTCCTAATGTTATGCACAAAAACAGTCCAAAGAAAATCGGACATTACGACGGCTATGTTTACGCGATTTCCCAAAATTTTACCAACCAATTCAACCACCAATCAATCCCAATTCACAACCCAATCAAAACTCCATCCATACTTTATCATAACAGCCCCAACAACTCAACATTAACAATTTATACTATTCTTTATCATGAATTTAAACTACACTTAAGTTCATTAATCAACAACCAAGATTTACAACTCCAAAAACAACCCAAAACCAACTAATCTCTACATACACAACCATCAAGCCTCTCATGAACTATATTACTCATATTATGCTCTTAACATTCAATAACAAATCTTGGTTAAGAGATTATACCTTCCTTGAAGCTTTTAATCCATGAAAGATCCTTGGAATGTCCATGGAAGCCTTAATATATGCTTAAGCTACCTTGACCTTGCAAATAAAATCAAGAATCACAAATTTGTTCTTGAAAGTTACTATTCACCCTAAACTAAAATGATTTGTTTGAGATAGAAAACCTTTGATTCAAGCACTCAAACTACTTGCTCTTCTTAGTTATGAAATATAGGATCCAAAGAAATAAACCTTATAATTTTCCATGGAGTATAGCTTGTGTTTTGAATTTCTAATTCACCATTTTGGTGAAAAATTCGAAATGAAGAAGATGAAAAGGGGGGAGAGAGAAGCTTGCTTTGTTTTCTTGATCTTTGTGCATAAAAAGCTTGGTTGATATCCTTTTGTTTTGTTAATTACCTTTTAACCATGGTAAAATTTGTGTGGCTTGAAATCAACCAACAATACCTTCCCTTTGGTCATGCTTATGTCATCCTCCTATGTCATCTTCCCACACTTGTCATCTTCTTGTTGGTGTGGTGACATCATCATCACTAACCTCTTTGATTAGCTCTTAATTACTTGGCTAATGACCGCTGATCTGTTATACGGTTCACTTAACTTTCGTTCTCGTTTATCGTTTGAGGGATCATACCCGGGATCTTATTACTTGGGTTCCCTTAACCTTTCTCAATACATTATATTCCTTTTATGATCCTCTCTTATAATCCTTGAATTTAAATCCTTTTAATCATGTTACCTTATACTCAATTCTTTCCGTATCTAGTGGATTTTCGGGAAAAATCAAAGTGTTCGGAATTGGATTCTGACGATCTTTACATACACTTATATACCATATAGAGTACTAATAAAATCTCAGAATATCCATAACAGAACCCCTACATAGTGTGGCATGAAAAGTTTTCTCATTCAGAAAAAACACTATTCATAAGGGTTTCAAAAATTTCCAAAAATTGGGGTTATTACACACACACTCGTCATCAAACTTAAACGGGACATCTTTCTCCAGAAGATTACACAATGGTTTAGAAATTTTTGAGAAGTCCTTGATGAAACGCCTGTAGAAGGCCGCATGACCAAGAAAACTGTGAACCCCCTTAACAGAAATTGGTGGGGGATGATTTTCGATGACCCCCACTTTGGCTTTGTCCACCTCAAGACCCTTACTGGAGACCTTGTGTCCAAGAATGATGCCCTGTCACACCATAAAGTGATATTTCTCCCAATTGAGAACTAGATTGGTCTCAACACACGTCTTGAGAACGTCACTTAGATTCTGCAAGCACTCATCAAATGAATCACCAAACACAGAGAAATCGACCATGAACACCTGCACATTCTGACCAATCATATCAGAGAAGATAGCCATCATGCATCTCTGAAATGTGGCCGGTGCTCCACATAGTCCAAAAGAAACTCTCCGAAAGGCGAAAGTACCAAACAGACAAGTAAAAGTAGTCTTCTCCTGATCTTCTAGAGCAATGCATATTTGATTATAACCAGAATAACCATCCAGAAGATAGTAATACTCATGCTCAGCCAATCTGTCAAGCATCTGATCAATAAATGGCAGAGGGAAGTGATCTTTTCTTGTGGCCTTGTTCAACTTCCTGTAGTCCATGCAAACTCTCCACCCCGTGACTGTTCGAGTAGGAATGAGCTCATTCTTCTCATTAGCAACCATAGTGATACCTCTTTTCTTAGGCACACACTGAACTGGGCTCACCCATGATCTGTCAGAAATATGATAGATGATCCCTACATTCAGCCACTTAAGAATTTCCTTCTTCACCACCTCTTTCATGATCGGATTTATCCTTCTCTGCTGCTCAACAGTAGGCTTGCTTCCTTCCTCTAGCAGAATTTTGTGCATGCAATACAAAGGACTGATTCCCTTGATATCTGTTATAGTCCAGGCAATTGCTGATTTGAATTCTCTAAGAATTCTCAAAAGCTTCTCCTCGTCGCTACCTGAAAGGTCAGATGCAATAATAACATGCAAAGTAGATGCATCACCTAAAAATGCATACCTTAAATGTTCAGGTAAAGGATTAAGCTCAAGAGTAGAAGCTTCCTCAATTGATGGCTTGAGGCGCTTAGGATCTTTATTCAACTCCTCCATTCCCAGATATTCAAAAGGCATATCAATCTTCCTTTTCCAAGGAGAAGCATTCAGAAATTGCAACTGTTCATTTCCTTCATCATCTTCACTATCGGAATTCCCCAACAAGGCCTTCTCTAAGGCATCAGACCTTAGCAATTGATCAAATTCTGAAGTAACCACATAATCAACCAACTCCACTTTTAAGCACTCCTCATTTTCCATAGGGAACTTCATGGCATTGAACACATTAAAAGTTACATCCTGATCCATCACTTGCATTGTTATGACCGACATTTTGTGTAATATTAATTATGAACTCTGTATAATATTAGAGTCGATTATAAATATACTTATTGATTGTACATTTGTGTGAATGGAATTTGCTGCATTATAAATTGCTTTATTTAAAATATGAATTTTTTTTCAAAGCGAAAGTTTTATTAATTGCTCTTATTTTTAACTTATAAAGAATATTCTTTATCATGGAAAAATTATCTTTTAAAAATTATTTCATTCACAAATCACAAAATTGATTTCATAAAATTTCTAAAAATCCAAGTTATTTTATGGTACAATTTTTATAATTTTTGAATGTTTATTTTATTTTATAAAAGTAAATCTTTGAAAATTAGTTTTTTAGTAATTAGCAATTTACATGAATACCCTTGCATGCAAATACCCACCAATTCAACTTGAAGGGCTAAAAAGACAATTCCAACCCCACTAACTCTCATTTTACTAGCCAAATTACCTCTTTGTCCTTGCATGCAGATTTACCCAACTTTTTCTAGAAGGTTACTCTTGTCAATTACTAATTCCACTCACATTTAGTCAAATAAAAAGCATAAAAACAAGCACAAGTATCATGATCACTTCATTTTCACTCCACCACTTCACTCTCCACTTTTCTCCTCCCTCCCCCTCTCGGCTCCTCCGTCTCGGCCTTCCCATAGCCGAAGCCCCACCCCCCTCTTTTTCTTCATTTTTTATTCAAGCATCTATCTTCCATTCAAGTAAATGTTACTTCCTATATCTTGATCATTCATAATCCAAAATATTTAGAGTGAAAAACCTATGTTTTGACCTTGTATGGTGGTGTTTTGTTAAACTCAAAGTGAACACCTTTGATTCTTGTGAATCTAAGGTTTTCACCATGAGTTATATTATCATAGGGATGAGAATGGCTAGACATGAGTGTGTTACACTTATGCAAATGTTGTTTTCACCCTAATCCATTCGGCCATGACTTGTTAGGAGCCGAATGGATGGTGTTTTGTTGCCTTGTTCAATTTTTGTGTGTTTTTGTGATAATAGCATGAATTTTGTAGCAAAAACTTGATAAAACCCTTTGCATGCTAAGTGATCATTTAGTTATAGTCTATGTTAGGCTTGCATGTTGATTTTATGATAAAATTTATTATGGAAATCATATGATTTTGGCTTGTAAAATTCGAAGGCATGCATGCATGGAATCAACTCATGATTTTTGAAAGTTCTTGATCATTTGGATTAATAATTGTTAATAGGCTTTAATTTTAGTTGAGTTATGATATTGATTTTGGATTTGTGTTCCTTGATATGTGATTTTAATTCGAATATATATATATAAAGGATATAAGTTGTTGAGGTTTAGAGTGATATTTGACCTTGTCATTGTTGTGCACTTTGAGGCCCAAGTCACCAGAAGCTAGCACTAGGAGTATACATTAGGTTTTAGGTGTTTGTTAGAGGTTTGTAAGTCGTTTGGTTAGGTGCACGAGTGGAAACACAAAATCTGTCCAGCAGGGGACAACTTTGTTATAACTTAGAAATGGGAAGTTTTGACCATATCATAGGTAGGCCCTCATTAGTCCCTGTTGGGCCTTAGTTAGAGGGAGTGTCAGAGGAGTTTTTACAGCCATAGTTCATAGGATTTGAATTAGAATCATGTGTCATAAGATAGTTCAAATCAGAACCCTTTTCTGCCCAGAAAACAGGGGAAATGTGGACTTTAAGCTTAGGCCTAGGGAGGCCCAAGCTAGGCCTTTGAGCCACACCAAGTTTGGGAGTTTACTTATGATCAGAAGAGTCTAGTGTAGAAGTTTTAGAGGTAAACTTGAAGTGTAAGAGTGTCATAAGCACCCGAGAAACCAAAGATGTCATCTTGAAATTTACTATAATGAGCACATTCACTTATCACATAGTTTTTGAACACTTATGAGTGAAGATTTGGTTGACCACCATAGTTGAAAGATAGCTTAAAGCCATTAGAGTGAAAGGCCCAAGTCAGGGTCAATAGGAATTGGATGGTTTAGTAAAGGCACTTCGAGTTAGGAGGCCAAAATTTGGAGTTTTATCTAGTTTAGCGACCAAGAGACTGAAGTAAGTGGAGTGAGATCATCCAAGCTTAGTGATGCAATATAGTATGTGTTATAGTATTTTGTACTTAAATATGGTATGTGAGCATAAGTGGCTATATGTATTAATATACTAATAAGGTGTTTGTAAATATGTGTGTATATAGGCCTAAGTGCCATTGTGTTTAATTTTAGTTTGCAAATAGGTTGAGTTGGTGAGAACATATTATAATGAGGTTATTATTATTTGTGTAGGATCTCGAGACGAGGGTAAACTTGCCATTAAAGTCGAGTAAAGCTTCCAGTTGCTCCTACCTGCCAGTCAAGTCAAGCCTTTCTCAAGGCAAGTGATTCAACCTATCTTTTTATTTACACTGCAAGTGTGCGATAACTAGTTCTTATATATGATACAAGTATTCTAATTCACCTTGATATACATGAACCAAGTGGTTTCAAATCTATCTTTGTATTATATGAAAATGACATGAACCCTCTAGTATTTATTGCAAGTAGTTAAACTTTACTTGAAGATTACTATGCAAGTAAATCGAAAGTCATACCATGCTAGTATACCAAAGTAATTATGATGTTGAACCATGTGCAAGTTATACCCAGTAACCTTGTCTTGATACCTAAAAGTCAGTTATTCCTTAACGATTGATCATAAGTGTTTGATAACCCTATCCTTACCCTAAAGCATGATACTTTGTTGTACCTTGAGCTGATGCTCACTTTCTCTATATTTTAATACCTAAATCTTATCTGGAACCATTAATGATCACCTTATTTATATTTTAATACCTATGTCTTATCTGGAACCATTACCTTGGACCTAGTTTGACTTTGTTCCTCATACTATCCGATAACCATGCTAAATCTCCTTGTCAAAATCCTTGTATATATAAAACTTACAATTCCCTTGATAAAGTATAGTCTAGTTGATCATGGCCTTGAAATTTAGTGGACCTATTCCCTGTGCTTCAAAGTTGATCTAGAAACCTTGATAAAGATGCTCACAGTTTAAGAAATTAACCGTCACTTGGCATCAGTTTTTAATAAAATAAAAAAAAATTGAATTTGATTTTCAGTCCCAAAGGGGGACAAATAATTTTCTTTAGATAGTGGATCTGGACTGAGACGCAAGTCTTTTCCGCTCTTAAATTGTAGGCTTAAAAGTTGCCTAGGGATCCTATTAATGTTCTAGAATCCAGCGAGGTTCGGGAATACTTCGCGGCTGATCACCGGCTGTAATCCGTAGCGTCATAAAATGGTTTTTGATAAAGAAATGGTTTTGAATGGTTTTGTTACAATTAAATGATGCCATCACCCAAAAGTTTATTCCTTGATATTATTAGCTCTTCCTTCACATTGTTAATTCCTTTATGTTGATCTATGTATTGTTTTGTATAGAACTTGTTGAGCATTTGGCTCACTACTTGCTTTCACCATGATATTACAGCTAGCAGATATGGTTAGATTCAAGCAGACAGCGCGTAAGTCTTGTGATGCCGATGCGTATATTCGAGCTCAGGTAGATTAAGTGATCGGTTTGTGTGAGGACTCGATATTAAAAATTAGGTTGTAATAGTTAACAGTGTTGGGCTGTTCCAAACCCTAAACTGGAAGATCTTGGATTCAGATGTATTTACTTTCTTTTGTTAGCTATTGTAATAATTTGTATAATATATATTGTTAAGTCGGGGTGTGACAGGTTTTGGTATCAGAGCTACGTTTTAGAGTCCCTGGACAGCCCAAATAGGTTATAGGATATATGTATAAGTTATAGGATATTATGCGAGAGAGTAGGTAAAACAGATCTATCATTAATACTCCTATTATATAGATCTATGTATTGTCTGTCAGCAAAGGGCGCATTCCTCATCATCCTTTGGGCCGACTGACACAATTCATTTCTCTGTGTATGCTGATTCGAGGGGCGAGTTCGACATGCTTCAGGGAAAGTACGACCGACTGTTAGACGGATTAAAGAACGTGTATCCGGACAGCCGAAACTATGAAGGAAAGCCTAAGGAGCAGATGACTGCGAGACTTGAGTCTTTGGTTCAGTACGTCAACGCTAAGCTTGATGAGATGCCATCACAACGAGACCGTACAAGCCAATATATCATCTAGATGGTTGCAAACGAGCTCCAGAGTATTGTGAAGACGCTTCGAGAGGATAAGACTACCAAACCCCGTTCCGACGGGGTGGAGCCTTAGTTCTTTCCATCATCTACCTCTCATGTTGTTGTATTATTGGACTTTGTAGAATTCCCTGTTGTTTCCTTTAAATAAGCATGTTATTCTTAGATTCAGACTTTATTCTAATCTTGATGTACCTTGACCGTAAAATTTCAATTATTATGCACTATCTTTCTATTTGCTTTCAATTGTTTTTACGCCTTTATATGCATCACCCTTATTGTTTAATTTGAAACCTGACCACATATGTGAACAAGAATGCCATGTGACACCCTACCCTCGAATTTTCTTATTGTCTATACCTATTTTGATATAACTTTTATTTCAGGATCATGCCACCCAAAAAGAAGAACCCAACAACTACATCTACCACATATCCTAATATTCTTCGATTACTGGAAACCTTACAACAACAAACAAATGATATAGCTCAACAACAAAGAACTCTTCAACAATAATTTGAAAACCAAGATAACCGTGATCCACACCAACCACGTGATCCACCAGTGCCACCTTGACAAGTTTTCAATTTCAAGGCTTTTCAGAATATGAATCCACCTGCATTTCATGATACCACTGACCCAGTAATAGCTAACACATGGATTAGGGAAATGGAAAGAGCTTTTGAATTGGTACAGTTAGGGGACAATCAGAAGACACCATATGCTACTTACTTCCTGAAGGGCGAAGTCATTTATTGGTGGGATTCAGTGAAAGCTATGGAGGCAAATCAACAAGTTTCTTGGGAAAGGTTTAAGAAGTTATTTCTGGAAAAGTACTACCCTAAGTACATGCAGAATCAGATGGAGCTTAAATTTCTTGAATTGAAGCAAGGGAGTATGACTGTACTGGTGTATGAGAAGAAGTTTACAGAGCTGTCAAGGTTTGTGACAAAGTATACCAACAGTGAGGAGGAAAAAGCAAAGAGATTCTAACAAGGGTTAGAGTCTTGGATCAGAGATAGAGTGGCTATGTTTGAGCTTGATACTTATGCAGGAGTAGTACAGAAAGCTACTCTGATTGAGAGTAATGGGATGCAATCAAGGAAGGAAAGGGATAACAAAAAGAGAAAGGTTCCATTTTATGGAGAAAAGTCTGAAGATGGAAGCTCACAAGACTGGAGTGTGAAAAGGATTGGATTCCACAAAGGTGGAAATTTTTAGAAGAAGGGAAATTTGAATAAAAGACAAGAATCAAAGGGGAACAACCAGGCAAGCCAAGGGCAAGTTGGAGAAAATAGATTTCAGAGATCAGAATGCAAGCATTGTGGAAAAAGACACCCTGGAGTGTGTAATAAGCTGAACATGACATGCTATAGATGCAACCAGAAGGGACACTTGGCTAACGAGTGTAAGATGCCGAAGCCGGGAATCACATGCTAGAAGTGTGGAAAGACTGGACACATAGCTAGGGAGTGCAAGTCAACCGGACAAGTCAAAGCTTTGATGAATGTGGCAAGTACAAGTGCTAGCATGCCCGCTGAGGTATTGGCATTACCCCCCCCACCTACAACCACTTTGCAAGCAATGGCAAGGACATTCAATTTAAAAATGAAGGACGCTGTTAAGAATTCTGAGGTGATAGCAGGTCCACTTTTATTAAATAATGTCGAAGCTAAAGTATTGATTGATTTTGGAGCGACGAGATCTTTTATATTGGAAACTTTTGTTGATAAACTTCAATGTGATAAAATGGCTATGAACGAGGTAGTAAATATGGTAATTGCGAATCAAGAGAAGATTCCTGTGAGTCAACTATGTCCTAAGTGTGAGATTGATATTTCAGGGCATAAATTTTCGGCCGACTTGATACTTTTCAAGTTGGGGGAGTTTGATATAATCTTAGGCATGGATTGGTTAGGTGTTATGGATTAAAAACTAATATATATAATTGCTGTATTTAGTACTAAGGAACGTGAGCTTCAAGGCTCGATTTGACTGCTCTTGTGTTTTGTGACTCAATCTGCCTTAACAAGATGCCTACGTACCTTGCTGATTGCCAAAGATCAAGTTAAAAAACGTAGTTCTGATTTGTGGGGTGAGGCCCCTTATATAGATGTGGGAGTCCTTGAATTGGACTTGGTATATGAGACTTGGTGGTCAAGCCTCTGAATTAGGATAGACTTAGGAGTCCTAGGAAGTAGGAAGCTGATTCCTTATCCCATGAGGTTCCTTGGAGGTCAATCTACAAGGATTTATATCCCCACTAGGACTTACCTTAATAGCTGTTTTTCTCCCTTATTTATTAATTACGAAATTAATAAATAATCAGGGTTTTTGGGCCTTCTTTGTTCCATCAGGCCTGATCTGGTCCATCAGGCCTGATCAACATGTTAACCTTTCTGGTCTGAATGTCATACATCTTCTTATTGGGCCTTGCAGCCCAAACTGTAATATTTAATTATGTAATCAGGATTTATTTATCCCTATCATTTGCCCCCCCCCCAACTTTTGGGAAACATTGATTAGGTTTCGTAGAAGTTAAGTCTATTCATTCCCTTACAGGGTTTCGTTTTTGCGTAAAGAGTGGAGCGACCTACACGTTTACAATGATTTTTCCTTTTATTCAGGAATTATCTTAATTTCTAGGAATTTTTCCCTTAATTCCGGGATTTTTCCCTAATTTTCTGGATTTTTCCCTTAATTTCTGGATTTTTCCCTTATTTTCTGGGACTTATCCTTAATTTTCTGGATTTTTCCCTAATTTTCTGGGATTTATCCTTAATTTTCTGGATTTTTCCCTAATTTTCTGGGATTTATCCTTAATCTTCTAGATTTTCCCTAATTTTCTGGGATTTATCCTTAATTTTCTGGATTTTTCCCTAATTTTCTGGGATTTATCCTTAATTTTATGGATTTTTCCCTTATTTTCTGGGACTTATCCTTAATCTTCTGGATTTTTCCCTAATTTTCCGGGATTTATCCTTAACTTTCTGTAATTTTCCAGGATTTTTTTCTTCTTTTTCTTCCCCCTTTTTCCTCTTTTTTTTTTATTTTTTTTATACAGATTTCATCCAGGAATCCTGTTCGACCAGGATCCTGGTCGAATTAACCTCTGTTGTGCCTTGGTCGAAGGCTTTTCTAGGAGGAACCATTCGAGCAAGAATCCTGGTCGAATTTCGGCCAGGATTTTTTTCTATTTTTTTTGTATTTCGAGCAGGATTTTTCTTCGACCAGGATTCTATTTCGATCAGGGCTTTCTTCCTTCGGCCAGGATTCAACTTCGATCAGGAATTTCGGTCAGGGTCTCTACTTTTGACCGAATTATCCCCTTTTTGATTGCCCAGGTCGACGAAATTTCGGGCAGGGCTCGTTCGACCAGGATTTTTTCTGGATTTCTAGTCGAATGGATCTTCTTTCTGGTCGAATTAAGGTTGTCTTTTAGCCTTGGTCGAAGAAAGTACGACCTCAATTCATTCGACTAGGATTCTATTACAAGTCCTGATCGAATTGGGTCAGGAATATAAGTATTTTCCCTTCTTGCAAATGCTTGGATTTGGGCCCTTAAATCTGGGCTAAATTTCTTCCATCCTGAATTTTGAGCCCATGAACTGGATTTGTTTTGGGCCAAATTTTTAATGGGTTAAAACTTAGGCCCTCTTCAGGTGCTTTTGTCTTATTGGGCCTATTTTACACAGGCCTTCCAATTGGGCCCCTAGTTCTGGGCTTTCAATTTGGGCCAACACTTTGGGTTTGAACTTAGGCCCATTTTTTTCTTAAAAATCAAGTGGCCCTCATACAGGGCTTTTTTGTTTTTTTTTGACCTTGGTATTGGGCCTTGGTTTTTCTGAGGTGGGCTAAGCTAAGAAGCTTCTAGAATTTTGAGGAATATTCCCAAAACTTTCTGGATTTCTCTAGAAAATCTTTCCAAATTCTTCCAATATTTTGTAGATCATTCCAGAAGGTTCCTGAACTTGGGCCCAAATGGGCTTTTCTAGGCCCATTTTCCCCTTTTTCCTCCTATATAAAGGTGGGGGGGAGTGTTCTCACTCACACTCTTCACTCCTCATTTCATACATTTCTAAAATTCTCCAACCTTCTCCTCTCTCAACTTTCCTCCCTTAGCTTCCAGCCCTCTTTCTTTCAAAGTTTCCAGGCTTTTCCAGCTTTGCTAATGGCTAACAAGAGTTCCGAGAGGGCGGCCAAGATAGCCTCAGCTTCAAAACGAGGTAAGGATATCGAGATCCGTTCTTCGTATATGTCTTTAATCGATGTGATTAACACTAGGGGGGATGAATATCCCTCTACTGCACATCTTGATTCTTTTAATCATTGTAACACTTGGCACAACATTGATTTCGATAAACTAAATGCACGTTATAACGTACTTCCTCCTCTTAGATTAGTTCCAATCTCTGGTGGTGACCGTACTTGCCACTGGAGACCTGACACTCTCTTTATTTACACTGATGCCCTTAATGCTGGGCTTAGGTTTCCTTTCCACCCTTTTATTCCTCATCTTTTAGCTGATTTAAAAATCAACCCGTGTCAGCTTCCTCCAAACGCTTGGAGGAACATTTTATGTTTTATGGTCTGCTGCCTTAGGGAGGGTTTTCCCCTTTTCGTAGCTATTTTTAGGAAGGTCTTTCAGTGCTATAATAGCTCTTCCAGTATTTGTGGTTGGTTCTATGTTAAGCAAAGGCCCAAAAGTAAACATATCTTTAACAGCCCCTCCATTCCTGATAACAACCAAAACTGGAGGAATAGTTTCGTTGGGTTACATTGGGAAAATGGTGACTGGGGCACACTCTTCCGATCTTCCTTCGGGAAGGTCAGTGATGGTAGCCTCAAATCCATTCACTTAACTCCCGAGGAAACTATTATTTATAATGGGCTTACTCAGGACGATGGCACTACTACCAGCTGGACTCTCTTAGAGGAGTTTTCCCTCATTCACGTGGGACTATCCTCTGTTTCTCGACAGGGTATTTTTCTTCCCTTCTCAACTTTATTTCATTTCATGCATTATTAACATCACTTATTTTGTATTTTGCTCTATTTCGCAGCTGCTAAGGAGATTAACGAGGACAAGGTTCCTCCTGTTGAAGAGACTGCTAGGATGAAGAAAGCTCGGCTCGCAGGCCTAGACACTCGGGGAAAGGCGACAGAGCCTATCTTCTTGAGAAAGCACAAGGAGCCTATGGGGGAGGCTTCAACTGAAGGAGCTGAGGGCCATAATGCTCCTATCACTGCTGCTGCCCCTACTGCTGCTGCTACAGGCGCCTTTCAGCCTCTCTGGGGATTCCCCCGAGGGGATACCGTGGTTGGTTCTACGAAGCATGCTTGGGATTGGTCCTACTATAGCATGACTCCCAAGGACTTTACTGACGTGGTGGCCACCCTTGATCTTAAGAGGATTAAGCTCATGGGAGCTCAGTCTCTGGCTTCGGTATGCCTCCTCTCTTTTGAACTTATCTTTCATTCTTGTAGCATTTTCTTGCCTTATACTTTGTTGATTGCTTTATTTCAGTCTAACGCCTATTTTCAAGGCGCTGTGAGGCAAGCCGAGTCATGGAAACAGGCTTCTGATAAGGCCGATAATGCCCTTAGGAGGCAACAGAAGAAGTACGCTACCCTGGAGAAGAAGCTCAAGCGCAAGGAGGAAGAACTCGGGGAGTCTAACGCCGAGCTGGTGGTACTTCGGGCGGAGAAAGATAAAGCTATAGACAACTATCTGGACTCAGAGGAATTTGCCCAGTCCATGAGGATTAGGGATGATTCAGTCTTTCCCGGGTTTTTTAGGACTGGTTGGGACACGGCCCTTGGGACCGTGAACGAGGCTTGTCCTGATATTATCCCGGCGGATTATGTTTGCCCTGATGACGAGGCTTTGCTACAGAGGTTTCGTACCCGAGTAGTTGTCTCAGATCATATTCCTCAGGATCCACTCCTTCCTCCTCCCGAGTCTTCTTCCAGACCTGCTGAGGACGATAGCTCTTCATCCTCCTCCGAGACGACAGAGACATCCAGCGAGAGCGGAGAGGACGATGATATGGATGCCGAGGGTACCTCAGCTCCTTAAAGCTTTTTCAGCCCTGCGTGGCTTGTTTTCTTTATCTTATTTTCGAGACTTTATTTATCGAACTTCTTGTAATATTTATCCGATCTATTTTATTTATCACCTTTTATGCTTGCATCCATGCATTTGGTTTTTACTTGTTAGGCCATAAATATACTTTGAAGAACTCATGAATTTCATAAATTATCTGGGATTTGTCCCTTACACAAGTCTTAATAAACTTCGTAATAAAACTAGAACATATAAATCCTAAGCAAGCAAAGCTTCAAGGTGCTTTTCAACCTACTCGTCATCCTGACAAGTGAGAATCGTATCCAGCTACCCTACACATAGTAAACCTTCAGGTTTTGTGCATGCCAAGTTCTCGGGACTTCAAAACCATCCATAGTCTCTAGCTTGTAGGTTCCTCTTCCCTGAACACTCTTGACTCTGTACGGCCCTTCCCAATTCGGGGCAAGCTTCCCTTTTTGTCCTACACCGGATGCTTCTATCTTCCTTAAGACTAGATCACCTTGTTTGAAAAACCTTTCTTTAACCCTTAGGTTGTAGTAGAATGAAGCCTTTTTCTGATATTCTACTATCTTTGCATGTGCCTTATCTCGCACTTTATCGATTAGATATAGGGCTAACCTCTGCCCTTCTTCATTTTCTTCTGCATTGAAAGCCTGAATCCTTGGAGAGGAATGTGATATCTCCACTGGAACTACTGTTTCTGCCCCATATGCCAACATGAAGGGAGTTTCTCCTGTCGTGACTCTACAGGTAGTCCTATAGGCCCATAATATGGGAAGTATCTCATCCACCCAATTATTTTTTGACTTCTCGATCCTCTTCTTTAGTCCATCCATGATTATCTGATTTGCTTTTTCTGCTTGCCCATTGGCTTGTGGGTGAGCCACAGAGGTGAACCGTAACTCAATTTCATTTTCTTCACAATACTTCTTGAATTCCTCGTTGTTGAATTGTGTTCCATTGTCAGTGACGAGGATACGGGGAATTCCATATCGGCACATAATGTTTTCCCACAGTAATTGTGCAACCTGCTTAGTTGTGATTTTGGCCAAGGGTTTGGCTTCAATCCACTTGGTGAAATAATCAATGGCTACAATCAGAAACTTCCTTTGTGCCGTGGCCATAGGGAAAGGCCCTAGAATATCCATCCCCCACATAGCAAAGGGAATAGGCGAGTTGATAGAGGTCAGCATCTTGGGGGGTTGTCTAACAACTGGTGCATGCTTCTGACAGCGATCACACTTCTTCACATATTCTTTGGCATCAGCCATCATTTCTGGCCAATAGAAGCCTAAACGGGTTATCTTATGAGCCAAGGCCCTGCCCCCCAAGTGTTGTCCACAAATACCTTCATGCACTTCTTCAAGAGCCAAGCGTGCCTCATCGGGCCTGAGACACCTTAAGTAAGGAACCACGAAAGATCTTTTGTACAGAATCCCATCTACCAAAGTGTACTTTAGTGCCCGAACAGTTAACTTCCGTGCTTCAGCTGCATCGCTTGGCAACCAACCGGTTTTTATGTGAGCCTTGATGGGATCAATCCATGACGTCCCCAGGCCTATGGGAGCCACAAGCTTAACATCTATGCTTCGTGTCTTCAAAACACGGAAGTACACGCTTCCTGAACTTTCTTCTATCTCAGATGAAGCAAACTTTGATAACGCATTTGCCTTAGCATTTTCTTCCCTTGGAATGTGTTAAACATGGCATTCATTAAATTGGGTCATCACAGCCCTTACTAGGCGGACATACTTAGCCATCATATCATCCCTTACCTCAAATTCTCCCTTTACCTGGGATATGATCAGTTTCGAGTCTCCACGGACCTTTAAGTTTTTGACTCTAAGTGTCCCAGCTAGGCCAAGGCCAGCTATCAAGGCTTCATATTCTGCCTCATTGTTTGTGTTTGGGAAGTCTAGCTTCATAGCATACTCAATTAAGAACCCATCAGGGCTTTGCAATACCAATCCTGCTCCACTGGAGTTTGTTTTTGATGCTCTATTAAAATAGAGAACCCAATACTCTTTCTCCTTATCATCCTTCTCTCTGTCTCCATTATCGACTCCCTTATCTTGCGGTATGGTATCTTCCTGCCCCTCGACTTCTTGGTTGGGTATGGTACATTCTACCACGAAGTCAGCTAGCGCCTGGGCTTTTATTGCCATTCACGGCTTATACTTGAGATTGAACTCCCCCAGCTCTATTGCCCACTTAATCAATCTCCCACTTGCCTTGGGACTGTGAATGATATTTCTCAGTGGCTGATTTGTTAGCACCTCAATCTGATGAGCCTGAAAGTAAGGACGCAGCTTTCTCGAAGCCATTACCAAGGCTAGAGCAAATTTCTCAATAGTTGAATAATTCAATTCAGCACCATGCAAAATTTTACTGACATAATATACGGGTTTCTGGACTTTCAGCTCCTCCATAACCAACACCGCGCTCAAGACGCTCTCTGAAATAACCAAGTACAAGAATAAAACTTCATTCAAAGATGGTTTGGCCAATAACGGGGCCTGAGCCATATACTTCTTTAACTCTTCTAATGCCTTCTGGTTTTCCTCATTCCATACAAAGTCTTTGATGTTCTTTAGTGACTTGAAGAATGACAAACACTTGTCTCCCGACTTGGAGATGAATCGTCCTAGCGCAGCAACCCTTCCTGTGAGCTTCTGAACATCCTTGATGGTTTTTGGTGGTTCCATGTCTAGGATTGCCTTTATTTTGTCGGGGTTAGCCTATATCCCCCTCTTGGAGACCATCAATCCCAAAAATTTTCCAGATCCTACTCCGAAAGCACATTTTGTAGGATTTAACATCATCTTGTGGTACCTCAGGACCTCAAAAGCTTCCCTCAAATGGGTTATATGATCAGTCTTTACTAGACTCTTGACTAACATGTCATCAACATAGACTTCCATAGTCTTACCAACAAGATCCTTAAAAATTTTATTTACCAACCTTTGATAGGTGGCTCCTGCATTCTTAAGACCGAATGCCATGACAAGATAACAATAAACACCAAAGTCAGTGATAAATGATACCTTTGGAATGTCATCCTTGTGCATCTTAATCTAATTATATCTGCTAAATCCATCCATGAAACTCAGCATCTCATGCCCAGCAGTGGCATCAATCAAAGTATCAATCCTTGGCAATGGAAAACAGTCTTTAGGGCATGCATCATTCAGGTCAGTGAAGTCTATACACATCCTCCACTTCCCATTAGCCTTCTTCACCATTACAGGGTTTGTTAACCATTCCGAAAATTGAATTTCCTCAATGAAACCAGCCTCTAAGAGCTTTTCTACTTCCTGTTTTATAGCCTCTTATCTTTCGGGGGCAAAATTTCTTTTCTTTTATTTCACTGTCTTCCTGCTTAGATCTACGTTTAACTTATGAGTAATCAGCTCCGGGTCTATGCCTGTCATATCAGCTGCTGACCATGTAAAAACATCACTATTTTCTTGCAAAAATTTCACCAACTTCCCTCTAAGAGGCTCCTCTAATGTGGCTCCAATGAAGGTCATCCTTTCAGGATTCTCGGGGTCTAAAGGAATTGAAACCAAGTCTTCTGCTGGCTTTCCTCTCTTCTCATCATTTTCTCGGACATCCATATCTTCAATAGGAAGAACCTGCCCCCCGAATCCATCTGCCCTCAAAGAGGCCACATAACAGCTTCTAGCCATTTTTTGATCTCCTCTCTCTTCTCCAATCCCGTTCCAGGTGGGAAACTTCATGACTGAATGGTAGGAAGAAGGGACTGCCTTGAAGGCATGTATCCCTGTTCTTCCCATGATACCATTATAGGTTGAACTAGCTTTTACCACCACAAAGTCCAACATCTGCGTTGCTTTCCTTGGTTCCGTACCTATGGTGGTTGGCAACTTGATTATCCCTTCTACAAGACATTCTACTCCAGCAAATCCATATATCGGCATGTCGGTCGGTGTTAACTGGGAGTCGTTATACCCCATTCTTAAAGAGGCGTCATGGAGAAAGATATCCACAGAAGCACCATTATCCACAAGGACCCTCTTGACCGGGCTATTTCCTATTACCGGTGTTATGACTAGCGGGTCGTCATGAGGAAACTTCACACCCTCTAGGTCGGAATCATCAAAAGCCAATGTTACTTCTATCCTAGCCCTCTTCGGGGCTTCTCCAACAATATGCATAACCTCTCTAGTATATGCCTTTCTGGAATTTTTGGACAATCCAGCAGCAGTTGGACCTCCAAAGATCGTGTTTATCACAGGCCCTCGAGGTCTCGGCCTTCCATAAATGGTGTTTATAACTGGTCCTCTAGGCTGGGGGTTTCGCCCCTGATCGTCTTGGTCCCTCCTACGATCCTCAAAGTTCTTCCTTCCATTATTATTCCTGTCCCCTCCTTCTCCAGTGTATTTGTTCAATCTTCCTTTTCGAATGAGGAACTCAAATCTTTCAACTGCCTACACTCATCGGTGTCGTGACCAACATCTTTGTGAAATATGCAATATTTGCTTTTGTCTAGCTTGGCAGGATCAGCCTTCAGGGGCTTAGGCCAACGAATATCTCGATCTTTCTCGATTTCCATCAAGATCTGGCTTCTAGGAGCATTCAGCTTAGCGTATTCGGTGAACTTTTTCCCAGGTCCTCCCTTCTTGGGGGTTGAATCAGGGTTTTGCTCGGTTCTAGGATACTTGTCCTTAGCGATATACTCCAGATCAATTTTTCGCTTCTTGCCTCCAGTGGGCTCATTACTTACTACGGTCTTCCTCATGCTTTCTTCAACTTTGATATACTTCCCTGCCCTCTTCTGGAGCTGCAACATGCTTTCAGGGGGGCGTTTGGCCAAGGACATCTTAAAAAACTCATCCCTAGTTCCTTGTTACAGCGCTATCATGGCTACCTTATCATCAAGGTCTGGGACTTTTAAAGCCTCCTTTGTAAAACGATTCAGGTAATCTCTCAGGGATTCCTTTGCCCCCTGCACAATGCTCATAAGAGATGCAGAACTTTTCTCATGAACTCTTCCACTGATGAATTGCTTAATAAAAGCCTGGCTTAATTCTTTGAACGACCCAATAGAGTTTGGGGGCAAGCGACTGTACCATCTTTGAGCCATACCCGACAGGGTTCGAGGGAAGGCCCGACACTTTATAGCATCATTCACGGGTTGCAACAGCAATGCACTAGAGAATGTCCTAACATGATTAGTGGGATCTCCCGTGCCATCATAGGCTTTGATGGTTGGCATCTTAAACTTCCTTGAGATATGGGCATTCATTATCTCTTCAGTGAAGGGCGGAGTAGGATCATCAGGATCTCCAAGGGGAAGAAGATTGCTTGGATCAGTTCTTGGTACAACAGCCCTTCTCCTTACCGGACCATCCAGGTCTATGACAGGAGGAGGATTTCTCCCCCTAGGAGGTATCTGGGGCCTGGTGGCCTGGTGCGCCTCCAAGTCGCGCCTCAGCCTTTGGATCTCAGCCTCATGAGCCCTGATCCTTTCCTGCACTTCTTGGGGATTCGCCCCTTGGGTGCTTTGAGGGCGTTCTCTTCCATTGGCCATCGGCTCTTTTCCAGGACGCCTTCTTCTTGGGGCCACTTCATCATCCGAAGATTCGGAGTCTCTCTCAGTATAAGGACCAGAAAATTCCCGATCCTCGGGGATAGGAGCCAAACCTCGTATATAGGGGGTGATTGCCCTCGTGCTTCGCTTCGCCCAGCATATCCACTTCCTCCAACCTCAGGGTAAAGGGGCATCCCATAAGGGGGGTTAGTAGTAACAACAGTTGAATATTCATACCCGACGGGTCGAGAAGTCACAGGTACATGTACTTGTTGAACTTGAGGATTCGTACCTTGAATAGTCGGGGGAGTCGTCCCTTGTGGCTGAGGTTGAGTTGCCCCTATCTGGGCTTCCCCTTGAGTAGATGCATAATTTGAGTGGGGAGGAATCTCCACGATTGACGAAATCACCTGGGTTGTCCCTGATGGTGTTCCTTCCTCCAGAGCTCTAATTGTTCTCCATGTTCTCGCCATGGTTGTTGTTGTGCTTCCCACAGACGGCGCCAAATGTTATGGATTAAAAACTAATATATATAATTGCTGTATTTAGTACTAAGGAACGTGAGCTTCAAGGCTCGATTTGACTGCTCTTGTGTTTCATGACTCAATCTGCCTTAACAAGATGCCTACGTACCTTGCTGATTGCCAAGGATCAAGTCAAAAAACGTAGTTCTGATTTGTGGGGTGAGGCCCCTTATATAGATGTTGGAGTCCTTGAATTGGACTTGGTATAGGAGATTTGGTGGTCAAGCCTCTGAATTAGGATAGACTTAGGAGTCCTAGGAAGTAGGATGCTGATTCCTTATCCCATGAGGTTCCTTGGAGGTCAATCTACAAGGATTTATATCCCCACTAGGACTTACCTTAATAGCTATTTTTCTCCCTTATTTATTAATTATGAAATTAATAAATAATCAGGGTTTTTGGGCCTTCTTTATTCCATCAGGCCTGATCTGGTCCATCAGGCCTGATCAACATGTTAACCTTTCTGGTCTGAATGTCATACATCTTCTTATTGGGCCTTGCAGCCCAAACTGTAATATTTAATTATGTAATCAGGATTTATTTATCCCTATCATTAGGGAAGAACAACGCTCAGATAAATTATAAGTCCAAGAAGGTGTACTTAAAGACGGAGAGTGGAGAGAAAGTAGTATTTAAGGGACAGAGGCAAGAGCGACTATTTCTTACAATCGTCCAGGCTAAGAAATTGCTTAAGAAAGGTTGCGAGTCATTCCTAGCTTATGTGGTAGATTCAGAAAGAGACAGCCTCAGCATAGAAGATATTCTCGTAGTCAACGAATTTCCAGATGTGTTTCCAGACGAACTACCAGGTTTACTGCCAGATTGACAAATCGAGTTGGAGATCAACCTAGCTCCAGGAACGGAACCAATTTCGAAGGCCCCATATAGGATGGCACCAACAAAACTGAAAGAGTTGGCGAACCAGCTACAAGAATTGTTGGACAAAGGAGTGATATGGAAAAGTACGTCGCCATGGGGAACACCTGTTCTGTTCGTAAAGAAGAAAGATTGAAGCATGAGGTTATGTATAGATTATTGGGAGTTGAATAAGATGACAATTAAGATCGATACCCGCTACCAAGAATAGATGACCTATTTGATCAGCTGAAAGGAGCAAAATGCTTTTCAAAGATTGACTTAAGATCATGATACCATCAATTAAAGATCAAAGAAGAAGACATCCCAATGACAACATTCAGGACAAGATACGGGCATTATAAATTCTTAGTACTGCCTTTTGGGTTGACTAATGCTCCAGCAGCATTTATGGATCTGATGAACCGGGTATCTAAAAAGTATTTGGACAAGTTCGTAGTGGTATTCATTGGTGACATTCTTATCTATTCAAAATCGGAAGAAGGACATAAGCAGCATCTATGGATAGCACTGGAGATACCCCGACAAGAGAAGTTGTATGCCAAGTTTTCCAAATGTGAGTTTTGGTTAAAAGAGGTACAATTTTTGGGACATGTTATTGGAATTGAAGGAGTTAAAGTAGATCCGGCAAAGATTGAGGCAATTATGAGTTGGGAGAGGCCAAAGACACCTACGAAAGTGCGAAGTTTTCTAGGATTGGCAGGATATTATAGAAGATTTGTCAAAGATTTTTCGAAAATCGCCACGCTATTGACTAAGTTTACTAGGAAGAATCAAAAGTTCGAATGGAATGCATAATGTGAGGATAGCTTTCAAGAGTTGAAGCATAAGTTGGTTACAGCTCCAGTGTTAGTATTACCAGATGATCAAGGAAACTTTTTGATTTTCAGTGATGCTTCACATAAAGGACTGGGCTGTGTGCTAATGCAACATAATAAGGTGATTACGTATGCGTCAAGACAGTTAAAACCACATGAATTAAAATATCGTACGCATGACTTGGAATTAGAAGCCATAGTATTTGTACTTAAGATTTGGAGACATTACCTTTACGGAGAAAAGTGTGAGATCTACACGGATCACAAGAGTTTAAAGTATATTTTCACTCAGAAGGAGCTCAACATGAGGCAAAGGAGATGGTTGGAATTGATTAAGGACTATGATTGTTCGATAAATTATCATCCGGGAAAGGCGAACGTGGTAGCTGATGCTTTGAGTAGGAAGGAAAGATTGAATATGATAGCAATACCAAAGGAATTGTCTGAAGAGATTAAGAGATTTGAATTGGAACTTTGTGATTGGGGAATAGTTGAAGAAGTTTTTCGTACTATGACTTTCCAGCCAACATTATTGGGGAAGATAAAGAAATGTTAGGAAGAAGTAATGAAGCAGGGGAGTAATCAGCTAACCGGAGAAGAGATTGGTACTCAAAGGGAAGAGCAAGGTATACTAAGGTTCTCCTCAAGAATTTGGATCCCTCATGTACCTGAATTGAAGAATGAGATATTGCAAGAAGCCCACAATTTAATATTTTCAATCCATCCGAAAGCACCAAGATGTATCAGGACTGGAAGCAGAACTTTTGGTGGCCAAATATGAAGCGAGAAGTGGCAGAATGGGTTGCGAAGTGTTATACTTGTCAGAAAGTGAAGGCAGAATATCAAAGACCAAGAGGATTAATTCAGCCCCTAAAGATTCCAGAGTGGAAATGGGAAGACATTGCTATGGACTTTATAGGGGGACTACCGCGAACGAAATCTGGACATGACGCTATATGGGTCATAGTTGATCGCCTTACGAAGTCGGCACATTTTCTTCCAATTAATGAGAAGTCTTCACTGGACAGATTGGTCCATCTGTATGTGCGTGAAATTTTATTAAGACATGGTGTACCCGTATCGATAGTTTCAGACAGAGATCCCCGATTTAACTCGAGATTCTGGAAGCAATTTCAAGAAAGTCTTGGCACAAAGTTAAACATGAGTACGGCATATCATCCGCAGATAGACGGTCAAAGCGAAAGGACAATTCAAACAATCGAAGACATGTTGCGCAGTTGTGTAATTGAATTTGCGGGAAGTTGGGACGAACACCTGCCATTGGTAGAATTCTCCTATAACAACAGCTATCACTCCAGTATTGGCATGCCACCATACGAAGCTTTATACGGACGGAAATGCAGATCACCAACTAGTTGGGATGAAGTGGGAGAAGGAAAGATTCTAGGCCCAGAATTGGTACAACAATTGCATGAGGCAGTCAAATTAATTTAGAAGAGATTACTTGGTGCTCAAGATAGGCAAAGAAAGTATGCGAATCCAGTGCGTAAGGATGTCAGATTCCAAGTGGGTGAAGCCGTTTTGCTGAAAGTGTCACCGAGGAAAGGATTATCTAGATTTGGCAAGAAAGGGAAGTTAATGCCTAGATATATTGGTCCTTTTGAAATTTTGAGTCAAGTGGGGAAGGTGGCTTATGAGTTAGCCTTACCGCCTCAGTATCAGCATGTGCATAATATGTTTCATGTGTCATTACTTAAGAAGTACAATCCTGATGCCAACCATGTGATAGAATATGAACCTATAGAAATTCAGGCAGACCTGTCATTTGTGGAGCAACCTGTGAAAATACTCAACTGGCAAGCAAAAAGTCTTAGAAATAAGTCGGTGAAGTTAGTAAAAGTACTTTGGAGGAACCCCAAGGTCGAAGAGTCAACTTGGGAGTTAGAGTCTGATATGTGTTACCGGTATCCTCATCTGTTCTCTTAGATTCTGAGGACAGAGTCCTTTAAGGGGGAGAGGATGTTACGACCGACATTTTATGTAATATTAATTGTGAACTCTGTATAATATTAGAGTTGATTATAAATATACTTATTGATTGTACATTTGTGTGAATGGAATTTGCTGCATTATAAATTGCTTTATTTAAAATATGAATTTTTTCAAAGCGAAAGTTTTATTAATTGTTCTTATTTTTGACTTATAAAGAATATTCTTTACCATGGAAAAATTATCTTTTAAAAATTATTTCATTCACAAATCACAAAATTGATTTCATAAAATTTCTAAAAATCCAAGTTATTTTATGGTACAATTTTTATAATTTTTACATGTTTATTTTATTTTATAAAAGTAAATCTTTGAAAATTAGTTGTTTAGTAATTAGCAATTTACATGAATACCCTTGCATGCAAATACCCACCAATTCAACTTGAAGGGTTAAAAAGACAATTCCAACCCCACTAACTCTCATTTTACTAGCCAAATTACCTCTTTGTCCTTGCATGCAGATTTACCCAACTTTTGCTAGAAGGTTACTCTTGTCAATTACTAATTTCACTCATATTTAGTCAAATCAAAAGCATAAAACAAGCACAAGTATCATGATCACTTCATTTTCACTCCACCACTTCACTCTCCACTTTTCTCCTCCCTCCCCCTCTCGGCTCCTTCGTGTCGGCCTTCCCATAGCCGAAGCCCCACCCCCTCTTTTTCTTCATTTTTTATTCAAGCATCTATCTTCCATTAAAGTAAATGTTACTTCCTATATCTTGATCATTCATAATCTAAAAGGTTTAGAGTAAAAAACCTATGTTTTGACCTTGTATGGTGGTGTTTTGTTAAACTCAAAGTGAACACCTTTGATTTCTGTGAATCTAAGGTTTTCACCATGAGTTATATTATCATAGGGATAAGAATGGCTAGACATGAGTGTGTTACACTTATGCAAATATTGTTTTCACCCTAATCCATTCGGCCATGACTTGTTAAGAGCCGAATGGATGGTGTTTTGTTGCCTTGTTCAATTTTTGTATGTTTTTGTGATAATAGCATGAATTTTGTAGCAAAAACTTGATAAAACCCTTTGCATTCTAAGTGATCATTTAGTTATAGTCTATGTTAGGCTTGCATGTCGATTTTATGATAAAATTTATTATGGAAATCATATGATTTTGTCTTGTAAAATTTGAAGGCATGCATGCATGGAATCAACTCATGATTTTTGAAAGTTCTTGATCATTTGGATTGATAATTGTTAATAGGCTTTAATTTCAGTTGAGTTAAGATATTGATTTTGGATTTGTGTTCCTTGATATGTGATTTTAATTCGAATATATTTATAAAGGATATAAGTTGTTGTTTTCGAAAATTTGATGACTTGTAATTAGTGTAGTGTGTTAACTTTTGTTTTTGATATGTTGCACCTTAGGTAAGGATGATCTCCACTAAGCCAATATTGAGTGTAGGAGAGTTAGTTCAGTATATTCCCTTGGTTGAGGGTTGGTTTGGGTTTTTGGTTAATGTTTGGTTGAGTTTGTCAAGTGAGAATCATGGTGAAAGGAGAGCATTAAATTCTAATCAGTTTGGTACCATGAGGTTTAGGGTGATATTTGACCTTGTCATTGTTGTGAACTTTGAGGCCCAAGTCATCAGAAGCTAGCACTAGGAGTATACATTAGGTTTTAGGTGTTTGTTAGAGGTTTGTAAGTCATTTAGTTAGGTGCACGAGTGGAAACACAAAATCTGTCCAGCAGGGGACAACTTTGTTACAACTTAGAAATGGGAAGTTTTGACCATATCGTAGGTAGGCCCTCATTAGTCCCTGTTGGGCATTAGTTAGAGGGAGTGTCAGAGGAGTTTCTACAGCCATAGTTCATAGGATTTGAAATAGAATCATATGTCATAAGATAGTTCAAATCAGAACCCTTTTCTGCCTAGAAAACAGGGGAAATGTGGACTTTAAGCTTAGGCCTAGGGAGGCCCAAGCTAGGCCTTTGAGCCAAACCAAGTTTGGGAGTTTACTTATGATCAGAAGAGTCTATTGTAGAAGTTTTAGAGGTAAACTTGAAGTGTAAGAGTGTCATAAGCACCCGAGAAACCATAGATGTCATCCTGAAATTTACTATAATGAGCACATTCACTTATCACATAGTTTTAGAACACTTATGAGTGAATATTTGGTTGACCACCATAGTTGAAAGATAGCTTAAATCCAGTAGAGTGAAAGGCCCAAGTCTGGGTCAATAGGAATTGTATGGTTTAGTAAAGGCACTTCGAGTTAGGAGGCCAAAATTTGGAGTTTTGTCTAGTTTAGCGACCAAGAGACTTAGGTAAGTAGAGTGAGATCATCCAAGCTTAGTGATGCAATATAGTATGTGTTATAGTATTTTGTACTTAAATATGGTATGTGAGCATAAGTGGCTATGTGTATTAATATACTTATAAGGTGTTTGTAAATATGTGTGTATATAGGCCTAAGTGTCATTGTGTTTTATTTCGGTTTGTAAATAGGTTGAGTTGGTGAGAACATATTATAATGAGGTTATTATTATTTGTGCAGGATCTCGAGACAAAGGTAAACTTGCCATTAAAGTCGAGTAAAGCTTCCAGTTGCTCCTACCTGCCAGTCAAGTCAAGCCTTTCTCAAGGCAAATGATTCAACCTATCTTTTTTTACACTACAAGTATGCGATAACTAGTTCTTATATATGATGCGAGTATTCTAATTCACCTTGATATACATGAACCAAGTGGTTTCAAATCTATCTTTGTATTATATGAAAATGACATGAACCCTCTAGTATTTATTGCAAGTAGTTAAACTTTACTTGAAGATTGCTATGCAAGTAAATCGAAAGTCATACCATGCTAGTATACCAAAGTAATTATGATGTTGAACCATGTGAAAGTTATACCCATTAACCTTGTCTTGATACCTAAAAGTCAGTTCTTCCTTAACGATTGATCATAATTGTTTGATAACCCTATCCTTACCCTAAAGCATGATACTCTGTTGTACCTTGAGCTGATGCTCACTTTCTCTATATTTTAATACCTAAATATTATCTGGAACCATTAATGATCACCTTCTTTATATTTTAATACCTATGTCTTATCTGGAACCATTACCTTGGACCTAGTTTGACTTTGTTCCTTCATACTATCCGATAACCTTGCTAAATCTCCTTGCCAAAATCCTTGTATATATAAACCTTGTAATTCCCTTGATAAAGTATAGTCTAGTTGATCATGGCCTTGAAATTTAGTGGACCAATTCCCTGTGCTTCAAAGTTGATCTAGAAACCTTAATAAAGATGCTCACTGTTTAAGAAATTAACCGTCACTTGGCATCAATTTTTAATAAAATAAAAAAATTAGAATTTGATTTTCAGTCCCAAAGGGGGACAAATAATTTTCTTTAGATAGTGGATCTGGACTGAGACACAAGTCCTTTCCGCTCTTAAATTGTAGGATTAAAAGTTGCCTAGGGATCCCATTAATGTTCTAAAATCCAGCGAGGTTGGGGATTACTTCGCGGCTGATCACCGGCTGTAATCCGTAGCGTCATAAAATGGTTTTTGATAAAGAAATGGTTTCGAATGGTTTTGTTACAATTAAATGATGCCATCACCCAAAAGTTTATTCCTTGATATTATTAGCTCTTCCTTCATATTGTTAATTCCTTTATGTTGATCTATGTATTATTTTGTATAGCACTTGTTGAGCATTTGGCTCACTACTTACTTTCACCATGATATTACAGCTAGCAGATATGGTTAGATTCAAGCAGACAGCACGTAAGACTTGTGATGCTGATGCGTACGTTCGAGCTCAGGTAGATTAAGTGATCGGTTTGTGTGAGGACTCGATATTAAAAATCAGGTTGTAATAGTTAATAGTGTTGGGCTGTTCCAAACCCTAAACTGGAAGATCTTGGATTCAGATGTATTTACTTTCTTTTGTTAGCTATTGTAATAATTTGTATAATATATATTGTTAAGTCGGGGCATGACATGCATGGTGAGCTCACCCTTCTGTACATCTGTCAAGGTTTGGTCAGTAGCCAAGAAAGGTCTTCCCAAGATTAATAGAATCTTCTTATCCTCCTGGAAATCAAGAATTAGAAAATCAGCAGGGAAGATGAGTTTATCCACCTTGACCAAGATATCCTCCACAATATCTCGCGGATATGTAATGGAATGGTCGGCCAACTGCAAAGTCATATAAGTAGGCTTTGGATTAGGCAAGTCCAAATTCATGAAGATTGACAAAGGCATCAGATTGATGCTAGCTCCCAAGTCACATAGATACTTGTCAAATGACACATTTCTAATGGTGCATGGAATAGTGAAGCTTCCAGGATCTTTAAGCTTCAGAGGCAACTTCTGTTGCAACACAACACTGTATTCCTCCATGAGAGAAACGGTTCTAAGTCATCAAACTTCACCTTCCTATAGAGAATACCTTTCATAAACTTCGCGTAACTAGGCATTTGTTCAAGAGCTTCAGCGAAAGGTATGTTGATGTGAAGTTTCTTGAACACCTTCAGAAACTTCTCAAACTGCTTATCCAGCTTTTTCTTCTGCAGCCTCTTAGGAAAAGGAGTTGGAGGATAGATCTATTTCTCCCCTATATTATCCTCAGGAAGAGTGTGCTCAATAGTAGTCTTCCTTGGTTCCACTTCAGCTTCCTTACTTCTTCTTCTTCAGCCTTAACTTAAGATTCCGGAGTCTTTGCTTTTTCAGAATTTGACAGCTTATCAAACCTCAATCTAATTGCCTTAACATGCTCCTTAGCTTCCTTCTTGCCTGGCACTTCAGTATCTCTTGGGAGCGTGCCAGGTTGATGATTCAGTAACACATTAGCAATTTGCCCAATCTGATTCTCCAAGGTCTTGATAAACATAACTTGTCTCTTATACATGAGTCACAACTCCTCCAATTCAGATTTTTCATTAGCTTGCGGTAGCTGCTGAAGTTGAAGTTGTTGCCTAGGGGCAAATTGCGGTTGCTAAAAACCAGGAGGGTTATACGGCTTTGCTGTATATGGCTGATAAGATTGTTGCACCACATTCTGATTATTACTCCAGCTGAAGTTAGGATGATTGCGGTTATTTGGATGATAAGTGGATGGAGCTTGTTGTTGTGATCTCTGAAAGTTTCTCATAAATTGAGCTGATTCGCTAGAAATAGCACATTGTTCTGTTTCATGCGCCCCCGCACAAAGCTCACAAACATTAGAGATTTGATTAACTCCATAATTCACCAAAGAGACCACTTTCATCGTTAACGCTTTAAGTTGGGAAGCTACAACAGTTGCTGCATCCAACTCTAGAATTCCTGCTACCTTGCTCTGAGTTAGCCTCTGAGAAGGATTCTGGTATTCATTAGAAGCCATCAGTTCGATCAATTCATAAGCTTTATTGTAGCTCTTAGCCCACAGAGCTCATCCTGATGCTGCATCGAGCATTGGTCTAGACTGAGCATCCAAACTATTGTAGAAACAGTTTATAATCATCAAATCTGGCATGTCATGGTGTGGGCACTTCCTTAGCATCTCCTTATATCGATCCCAAGCCTCACACAGAGATTCTCCAGTTTGCTAAGCAAACTGAGTAAGAGCATTCCTGATTGCAACAGTCTTCGCCATAGGGAAGAATTTAGTGAGAAACTTTTGAGCAAGATCCTCCCATATGGTGATACACCCTAGTGGTGGAGAATGTAACCAGCACTTTACTTTATCCCTCAGAGAGAATGGGAAGAGTCACAGCTTGATAGCATCTTCAATCACCCCGTTGAACTTGAAAGTGTCGCAGATCTCGATGAAATCCCTGATGTGCATGTTGGGGTCTTCTATAGGAGAACCCTCAAACTGAACTGAGTTCTGTATCATCTGAATCGTGCTCGACTTGATCTCAAAAGTGTTAACCGAGATGGCTGGTCTGATGATGTTCGACTGAATATCATCGATCTTAGGCTGAGAATAGTCCATCAAAGCCTTAGAATTTTCTACTTGATCTCCCATCACTACTAGAGTTGGTTCCTCGACATTCTCTTCTTCTGCTACTTTCTCTTCATCCTAAAAAACTTCCCTTCGAATCACTACATCTTCTTCCTCAGCTTGATCTAGAGTTCTCTTACGAGCCCGCGAACGTGTATGCATACACGCTTGCTAGAGTACCTGAAACACGATAAAGAAAAAGAGAAGGTAAGTAACAATGTCTGAGTCAATGAACTTTAACGATCATTAATGACAAACACATAAACTAAAAGTTAACACTACAATCCCCGACAGCGGCACCAAAAACTTGTTAGTCGCTAAACACGCGCTAAAATTCACGCAAGTATGCGCGTTCGCAAGTAATATAGAATTATTTCTAGTTCATTCCCACATGGACTGTTTTAGATTAACTTGTGATTTATGAACTTATGCAACAATGATATGGCTATTATTCAATGCTAAGATGATTAACAAATTTGGTTTTAATTATACTACGATTATTATTGAGAATTATACTAAAGAACATTAACTAAAGAGAGTAAAGAGAGTTAAATAATATATGACACAAACATGGGATTCTAACTTCATTAAGTACTTCATTTAATAGCCTTTTCGTTCTTAACCTTAGCATGTAATGGTGATGACACTAATCAGATAACACGAAACTGATAAACGTCAACTTTCGTTGTACGAATACCATACTATCAGACATCCACAAAAGAGATAGAAGCTGAATAGACACCAATTATGTTGAGACCCTATATGTCTACAGAATTTGACAATATAATGGTTTAATGCATAAGTTATCTATCGTGATTACATAGGGCAAGTAAGATGGTTAAAATTACCTACGAATCATGCATAACAATAACACATGAACCTATGCTAGTATGGCAAGTTCTAAATCCTTAAATTCACTTTTGTTTCATTAAGAATTAACACACTATCTTATAAGTTCGTGATGCTCATAAGACGAATAAGCACAACCAATACTAGGTTATCATACAATCACCACACACTAAGGCATTAAAACAAATTAACTAAAGAAATCCATAAATAAATCTGCTACAACCCCATGATAACGATTAGCCCATAATCGGACTCATCAACAACGTGGGTTCCGATGAAAGCATGTTATAATAAACGTAGTCTTTATACTTAGATAAAACCAAGTACGAAACACAAGTAAAGGTTCAAGAATAAGAAAACTAGCATCCAACGTTACAACTTAAAGCAAAGAATCACAAGAATAAACTAGATCTTCTTCGCCTTGGTTGAATTGTGCTCTCCGGTCTTCTTTACTCCTTTTCCTTAGCTTTTGTACGTCTCTCCTCTTGTAAAACGTCTTTATTTATGTATATATATGCTGTAGTATTGACCAGGGCTTCAAACTCTCAATATCCTAATAGAAACAAAATTCTGCTACCCCGACCTGGCGCGGGTGCGCGCTTGACCAGCGCGGGCGCGCTGAGTTTCTGTTCTTTGGGCGCGGCCGCGCGCTTGACCAGCGCGGGCGTGCCGTCCTTCTGAACAAAATTCTGACTTCTTTTCTTCTTTTTGCTGATTTGAGCCGGTCTTTTCACGAGCCTTTATTCCAACACCATCCAGACTCCCAATTAACACTACAACCATGCTAATTTACCTGATTTCCTGGAAAATGCCTGCAATGCAAAAACACTACAAAAACACGTAAAAACACTAATAAATTGAGTACAAATACACCAATTCAAAGCTTTACGAAGCGTAATAAAGTGTCATAAATGCCACTCAACACTTATCCACCAAGTCTCCTAACCCCAACATAATTCAAAGGCATCCCATGCCTATATAAGGGGTCTCACCTCACAAATGAGAACTACGTTTTTTGACTTGATCCTTGGCATACAGCAAGGTACATAGGCATCTTGTTAAGGCAGATTGAGTCACGAAACACAAGAGCAGTCAAATCGAGCCTTGAAGCTCACGAACCCTAGCAATAAATACACCTTAAGTTTTTACCCATAACAATCAGAATAATTAAAAACTAATAAAATAAAATTTTAATAATTTAATATGCATTTCTTAAACGCGCAACCGATCTGTGTTTTATGATTTAACGAACAAACGTGCGGGCGAATATAATCCGAAAATTTTTCAAAATAATTTTAAAATTCTCGGAATATTTCAACTTAATAAAATATAAATTTCATGATTTTTGAAATTTTTCTAGAATTTAATATCAAATTTTACATTAAATACACTGTGAAAATCATACAGGAATAATTAATCAATATAATATAACTTTCTAAATTCCAAAAATCTCTAAAAATACATATTGAAATTATAAAATACTAAAAATAATTTTAGAGATAATTTCTCAATTTATAAAATAATTATGTAAATAAATCATTATTAAATATGCAAACCAACATAGAAACTATAAAATTGATTAAATAAAATCACTTAATACGGGTTACTAAACTACATACAATCCCAACATATAAAACACATAACTGACAACAGTCATAACATAATTTATTTATTTATTAACCAACAATTGTACTTATTAATATCAGAAAATATACGAGTCGTTATATATATCATTTCCTGATGCTCCCCCTGAATCAGTGTTCTCATAGTTATCAGTATTTGAATCATCAGAGTTTGAGGAATGAGAGTCTGATGATCTATGTACTGATGTCTCTTGAGTTGAATCACTTGTAGAAGTCTCTGGATTTGAATCATATTGCTCCCCATCGAAATATGCTTCAGTGTTAGAAGAATTTCCACTGACATATGGATCCTCGGAACTTTGAGTGATATCAGTATTTATTGTATCAGGGTCAGGATTTAAAAGTTCAGCATATGGTACATCATTTTCAAATCTCAATTTGTCATGGTCATCTGCATCTTCTAGACCTGTTATCTTCTTGTCATCAAAAAATACATGTATGGATTCCATGACTGTTCTTGTTCTCAGATTATAAACTCTGAAGGTTTTTGTAGACAATGGATATCCCACAAAAATGCCTTCATCAGCTTTTAGATCAAACTTGGTAAGCTACTCCGGATGATTTTTGAGAACAAAACACTTACAACCAAAAATGTGAAAGTACTTCAAATTTGGCTTCTTTCCCTTCATCATTTCAAATGGTGTTTTTCCATGCCAGTTAATCAATGTTGCACTTTGTGTAAAGCAAACATTTTGCACAGCCTCAGCCCAGAAGTACGTAGGCAATCTTGCTTCCTCTAGCATGGTTCTTGTAGCTTCTATGAGAGTTCTATTCTTTCTTTCAACAACTCCATTTTATTGTGGAGTTCTAGAAGAAGAAAACTCTTGTTTTATCCCCTTGAGTTTGCAGAAATCTTCCATAGAGCTATTCTTGAATTCAGTTCCATTATCACTTCTGATGATCTTCACTTTGTATGTTGATCCTTTTTCGAGCTCTCTTACATGATCAAGAAGAATGGATGGAGATCAATATAAAGTAGATGATATGGTTCAAGAATGGAGGATTCAGTTTTACTCTTGAAAGATGTTTTTCTTTGCTTGGATATCTGGTATGAGCCACATAAGCCATCACGAGTAAACACTGCATTGGGAAATCCTCTCACAAGATCTTTCCTCACAAGTTCATTGATATTGTTGAAATTGAGATGAGATAGTCTTTTATGCCAGTTCCAGCTGTCTTCCACAGATGCTCTACTAAGTAGACAGACTTCTGATTCATCAGTGCTTGTGGAAACCCTGGCTTCATATAAACTACCATGTCTTAAACCAGTCATTGCAATCTTACCATCGGACTTACTGACAATTTCACAATGCTCCTCATAGAAGTTCACATGGTAACCTCTGTCACAGATTTGACTCACACTGATCAGATTATGCTTGAGTCCTACAACTAGAGCTACATTTTCAATGATGATATTTCCAATTTTGATTTTGCCATATCCTAAGATTTTTCCTAAGTTGCCATATGTAATAACCCCAAATTTTTGGACTTTTTGTAATCCTTATGAACAGTGATTTTGCTGATTGAGGAAATTTTTCATGCCACACTATGTAGGAGTTCTTTTATTGATATTCTGAGATCTTATTAGTACTCCATAGAGTATATGAGTGTATGAAAGATCGTCAGAATTCAAATTCGAACACTTTGATTTTTTCCCGAAAATCCACCAGATACCGAAAGAATTGAGTATAAGGTAACATGATTAAAAGGATTCAAATTCAAGGATTATAAGAGAGGATCATTAAAGGAATATAAAATATTGAGAAAGGTTCAGGGGAACCCAAGTAATAAGATCCCAGATATGATCCCTCAAACAACGAACAAGGACGAAAGTTAAGCGAACCGTATAACATATAAGCGGTCTTTAGCAACGTAATTAAGATTTAATCAAAGAGGTTAGTGGATGGTGATGTCATCACACCACAAGAAAGAGACATGTGTTAAAAGGTTGACATAGGCTTGATGATGCAAGCATGGTTAAAAGATATTTAGCTAAGATTGAATTATGGCCAAGTAATCTTTGTTAATTAAATCAAGGTTAAATTAATCAAGTAAATAAAAAACAACACACAAATCAACCAAGCAAGGATCAAAGAAGCATTTTCACTTCCTTCTTCTTCCAAAAAGCTCTCGGCCCTTTTAGTTTTTTTAAAAAAATAAATTTTGCAATTCCAAGCTCCACTTCATATACAAATCCAAGGTAATTATGTAAGCTTCCCTTTGATTAGATGAGTACATTCTAGGAGTTTAAGCTTCTAATTCCTTGTAAATCTCTTCCAATAAATTATGGAAGGGGATGATGAATAGTACTTTCTTGAAATTAATTTTGTGTTCTTGATTTCTTTGGAAAGATAAATCTTGTAGGAGGTTAGATTAAGGCTCCCTAAGGCTTCCTAGCAACTTATCACTCACCAAGGAAGGTAAACCCTCATACCATAGCTTTATTTTTGAGTATTTAGGAGTTTTTATGCTTGATTTAGTATATGAGAAGTATTATCCATGTTTATTAGAAGTTTGGTTGGATTTGTAGTGATTTTGGATATGAATCTTGGTTTATGGTTAATGAATCTTAAGTTATGGTTAGTAGATCATGTTTGTGGTTGAATGAGTTGGAAAACCATGGGGTATGGACTGATTTTGCCTGGATTTAAGTTGTGTTTGATGTATTGATGATGGTTGGTGGTTTGTAGTGAATTGGTAAGAAGATAGTGTAGTTTAAAATTTGGGAAAACTCGTAAATATAGCCGTCGTAATGCCCATTTTCATTTAACTGTTTGTACTTAGTGTTCGGGACAGAAAGCTCACTCATCAATCTGTAACTTTTCCATGTTTAGCTTCGTTTTGGTATGTGGTTCGCTTAGATCCGATGTACGGTTTAGGAGAAACGACCGTTTTAAGTAACGGCGTTTCGCGAGCGAACCATTACCCCTCGCTTTACTTTGAAACCTTGATTAAAGCCCTTAAATGACTAATTGGAGTACGAAATAATTATGTAAGATTAATTAGTCAGTTCCTAGAGTATTCGCGAAATGGTCACCTTAAAAAGTTAAACAATTAATTTTATAAAAATGGTGGAGCCGAGGGTACTCGAGCGACTTATATGAATCGTTAAGCGCAAAAGCGAACGTTAGGGTCTAATTGGTTAAAGTCTAGTTTCTTAAGAGACCGTGGTTTAATTCCAACTTATATATTGTTTATAGGTTACCAGACTCGCCCTAGGCCTTTTATCACCCCAGTCGCTCATGCAAGTTTTCTACCCGTATAAATGTTGTTGTGATGTATATATGTATATGCATTATCTTGTGATAAGTGCATGATTTTTATTAGCAAATCTTGCGATATATTGGAGTATGTTGATATGATATATATATATATGCATGCCTGTTTCGTAATCTTGATATCTCATTGTCGATTCAATTGTTATAAACTGCATAATACCTACGCTAGAGATAGGCATTATTTGTGTATACCCTAAGTATAAGAGACCCAAAGTTTAACATTTTTCTAAACTGGGAGGCGATGTTTCCGAGTATATTTTATATATATATATAGTTTTCAAAAATATTAATCGAATTATGTTTATTCGATAGTTTTAAATTATAAGTGAATATTAGTTTGAATATTCATGAGGACTTATGACTCAATTTATTTTATGAAATAATATTCTTTGTTTTCTTAAAGAATAATGTTTCGTTATTCGCCAAGTATTCGGGAAACGATTGATATCGTCAATCATTCTTACCTTAAATATTTTCAGATTGTTATTTTCAAAACTTTTACTTCATTTGCTTTGATAAAAGCTATTCGTTATTGGAATATTAATTATAGCATAATATTCAGATATTCTTTGATTATCTTGGAATTGATTTATTCTATCAAATCATCCTTATTCCAAACGCTTTCAAAAATATTTTCGAGTCTTCAAAATGATTTTAAAGTCTAGAGCGGATCCCAAAACTTGTTTTCAAATTTAAGATCTTCCTTTTGACGGGGATTTAAATAGTCATTTAAAAATATGAGGGATCCGGCTCTGTGGTGTATTTTATATTCACAACAAGGTTGCTGTTTTGATAAAAGAATTTGATTACTTGCCCAACGTTCGGGAAGTAAGTCCATCTAAATTATTCGACATAAGCGACAGGCCGGGGTACGGTCTATCAAGGTGTAAGAGGCTGGGTGATAGTCCATCAACGCGTGAGTGGCCGGGCAACGGTCTAGCGCAAGGTCCTAATGCGCCCAGGGTGATGACCGGCGAAGAATTCATCCATCTACTAGTAGAAAAGATTACTTAATTGGTATCTTTGCTTGATCAGCAAGATATCGAGTTTATGCTAAAGTTTTCTTCTTTCCAAATTCATTGGGTATTAAAACTCTATTTATACTTTTCATAACAGAGGTTTTCAAGGAAAGTATGATATGTATATATATATATATGTGAGTATATATATCGACATTTAATGAAGTATCTCGTAGCTTCATTTCTTTGATTGATATTTCAAAGATTAATTCTATACAATTTTTATCTCGCAGCTCCCTCTATATATGATGAGCTTTTAAAAACTTTTTATACTTTGAACAATGGTAGTTCAAGTAGTTTTCTAAAATGATATAAGTATATTGAAGTATTTTGTAACTTCATCTTCTTTTAAGCTTATATCCAGTAAGTAATTATCTTACACTTGATAAAGATTTTCAGTAAGTTATTAATTCAGATACTTGCATTATTGATTAATGTTAGATATATTTGATAATGTCATGGCTAATATGTTTTATGTTTAGCTTTCAGATCTTACGTGAACAGGATAAATCAGTACTTAACTGTTGATCAGTACTTATACTGGAAGTCAGGACTTAAGGATATCAGTACTTATATTATCAGGAGATAATCATCAGAAGATAGATATCAGAACTTAAGTGCTGAAGGACAATCACATAAGGACAGTAGCTGATTAAAGGAAAGAAGATTGAGATAAACATAAGAATAGATATGCATGAAGAAGGAATTCCGTGAAGAATGGAATACTTGGAAGAAAAGATATCTGATTGATATATTTTAGGAAGCAGAATTATATTCCATATCCATTAGCGATTATCTTGTAACTGTGTAGTATATAAACACAGACATAGGGTTTTCACTATAAGTGTTATCATTATTAGAAAAGATTATTCATTGTAACCCTAACAGCTCTCGTGATATTTGTTCATCACTGAGAGGTAACAGTTCCATACTCTAACAGAGTTTATTGTTTCAATAAAGTTTGTTTTCTGTTACTTAAGTTCTTAAAGTTCGATTTGAGTGTACTATACACTGTATTCACCCCCTCTACAGTGTGTGTGTGTGACCTAACAATTGGTATCAGAGCCTATCTGTTAACTTACATACAGTTAAAGATCCAAACACAATCATGTCGGACACAGAAACTCCAACTAAGCCTACCACAACTGAGGAACCACCAAAGACACAAATTCAGAGTCGGTATGAGACCATCAGAGTCCCCATACTGAGACCATCTGAATATCCCATATGGAAGGTAAGGATGACCATGTTCCTGGAAGCAACAGATCCAGAATACCTGGATAGAATCAAGGAAGGTCCTCACAAACCAACCAAACTCGCTGTTGCAGTTGCAGGTGAAGCAGCAATGACCGTACCAAAGGAGAAAAGTGATTATACTGTTGAGGACATAACATCAATTGCTAAGGATGCTAAGGTACGACACTTACTGCATAGTGCCATTGATAATGTAATGTCAAACAGGTTAATCAACTGCAAGACTGCTAAGGAGATATGGGATGCTCTGGAAACAAGTGTCAGGGAACTGACACAATTAAGAAGAACAAGAAGACAATACTCACTCAAGAGTATGAACACTTTGACTCAAAGACTAATGAGTCATTGAATGATTTATATGATAGATTTGTCAAACTTTTGAATGATTTGTCATTGGTTGATAAAGAGTATGATCTTGAAGATTCAAACCTTAAGTTCCTGTTAGCTCTTCCTGAATGCTGGGATTTGAAGGCAACGACAATAAGAGACAATTACAATCTTGATGAAACAACTCTTGACGAAATCTATGGAATGCTCAAGACTCATGAGCTGGAGATGGAACAAAGAAGCAAGAGGAAAGGAGGAAAGTCAAAGACAGTTGCTCTTAAGGCTGAAGAAGAATTCCCCAAAGCAGCTTCCTCAAAGAAAGACAAGGGTAAAGCTCTTTTCATAAAGTCTGATACTGAGTCATCAAGTTCTGAGAGTGATGATAACTCAGATTCTGAAAGCTTGCCTGAGACTGATGCTGATGAGGAGATGATGAAGCTGTGTGCTCTTATGGTGAAAGGAATCACCAAGATTGCATACAGGAAGTTCAGGAAGGGAAAGAAGTTTTCCAGAAAAAGCATAAGTTCTGATAAGAAGAATTTCAGAAGATCTGAAGGCAGAGGAGGAAATTCTGACAGAGGAGATTACACCAATGTTAAATGCTATAACTGTGGTGAGAAAGGCCACATATCTCCTGACTGCAAGAAAGTAAAGGGTGACAGAGGCAAGGCTCTTGTCACAAAGCAGAAAAGCTGGACAGACACTTCAGACTCTGAAAGTGAGGAGAACTATGCATTGATGGCAAATGCTGATAAAGAAAGTGCTGAGAGCAGTTCTGAAGCTGCTGAAACAAAGGTACCTCAGACTACTTATGCTTTTCATACTGATGATATTAATGAGTTGAGAAGATATCTTAAAACCATGTTTGTCAGCTATAGAGACCAAACTTTAACATGTGAAAGATTAACTTCTGAAAATCTTGCATTTAAGAAAAGGAATGATTTCTTAGAAAAAGAGTTAGTCATGTTCCATCAAACTCAGAAGGATAGAGATGATGCTTTTTATGTAAGGGATGAAGTGCTAAAAATGAATGAATCTCTAAAAACTGAGTTAGAAAAGGAAAGAGAGATAATCAGGACTTGGACTAACTCCGGCAGAACAACTCAAAATTTGCTAAGTAGTGAAAATTGGAAAGAGGGCTTAGGTAATGGAGAGAATAAGAATGATAAAGGAACTGAAGAAATTAAGCCTGTTGTTAAGCAAAAGCCAAAGTTAAAACCTGTTAAGTTTGTAACTGTAAAGTCTGATAATGAGAAATCAGAAGTTAAAGAGGAATTAACTTCTGACAAACTAAAACAGGAAAAGACAGCTGAAGTAAACATAGGCTTAATGACAAAGAAGCAGCTTAAGCATAAGCTGAAAGATGTCAAGAATGCAAACAAGGTAAAATCACCTAGGAAAAATAGGAATGGAAAGGAAGGTGTGAATAAAAGCAATGATTATAAATCTGTTCCTGATGCTCCTAGGAAAACATGTCATAACTGTGGAAGTTCTAACCATCTGGCTTCTTTTTGCAGGAAAAATAAGAATATTAACTCCTTACCTTCAAAATCAGGAGTTAAGAGTCAGTCTGTTAGATACAAACCACAAAATCCTTGTTTTCATTGTGGTAGTTTATGGCATTCCATTTATACTTGTAAGGAATATCATAGTTTGTACTATGATTATTATCAAATAAAACCTTCTTTGAAGAAAGTTTCCATTGTTCCTTCTAGTGTAAATTCTGATTTAAAGTCTGATAATGTAAATTCTGATAAGAAAAATGTTAACATAAACTCTGATGCTAAATCCGCTGCAAATGTTAACAAACTTAATAAGGCCAAAGGATCCAAGCAAGTCTGGGTCCTTAAAACTAATAATTAGTGGTCTTTGTGATTGCAGGGCAACAGGAAAAATATTCTAGTTCTGGACAGTGGATGTTCAGGACATATGACTGGAAATAAGGCCCTGCTATCAGACTTTGTGGAGAAAGCTGGCCCAAGTGTTTCTTATGGAGATGGCAACATTGGAAAAACATTGGGATATGGCAATATCAATCTTGGAAATGTCATAATTAAACAAGTAGCTCTGGTCTCAGGACTTAAACACAACCTACTGAGTATAAGTCAAATCTGTGACAGAGGTTATCATGTTGATTTCTTTGAAGAACACTGTGAAGTTGTGAGTAAATCTAAAGGCAAAGTTGTTCTGAAAGGATACAGACGTGGTAACATTTATGAAGCTAAGCTTTCAACAAGTACTGATGGCTCTGCAATCTGTCTGTTAAGTAGAGCATCAATTGAAGAAAGCTGGAATTGGCATAAGAAACTCTCTCATTTAAATTTCAACAATATAAATGAACTGGTCAAGAAAGATCTTGTGAGAGGATTGCCAAACACAGTATTTGCTCCTGATGGTCTTTGTGATTCATGTCAGAAAGCCAAACAAAGAAAATCTTCATTCAAGAGCAAGACTGATTCATCAATTCTTGAGCCTTATCATCTTATACATGTTGATTTATTTGGTCCAGTAAATGTCATGTCTATTGCAAAGAAGAAGTATGCGTTGATCATAGTGGATGATTTCACCAGATACACATGGGTGTATTTCTTGCACACAAAAAGTGAAACTACATCTATCTTGATTGATCATGTCAAACAGCTGGATAAAATGGTCAAAGATTCTGTGAAAATTTTAAGGAGTGATAATGGCACTGAGTTCAAGAATTTGATAATGGAAGAGTTCTGCAAAAGCCATGGAATAAAGCAGGAATTTTCTGCTCCTGGAACTCCACAGCAAAATGGAGTTGTTGAAAGGAAGAATAGAACTCTCATTGAAGCTGCACGTACAATGCTTGAAGAAGCAAAGCTTCCAACCTATTTCTGGGCTGAAGCTGTGCAGACTGCTTGTTTTACTCAAAATGCAACACTCATTAACAAGCATGGAAAAACACCATATGAGATGGTGAAGAGAAAGAAGCCAAATCTGAAATATTTTCATGTATTTGGATGTAAGTGTTTTGTTCTCAAGACTCATCCTGAACAGCTATCGAAGTTTGATCTAAAAGCTGATGAAGGAATCTTTGTTGGATATCCACTTTCCACAAAAGCCTTCAGAGTCTATAATTTGAGAACAAAAGTGGTCATGGAATCTATCAATGTCTCTTTTGATGACAAGAAGATCACTGGTCTTAAAGATTTCGTTGACCATGATCAGCTGAGATTTGAAAATGAAGACTCATATTCTGATACTGAAAATCCTGACAGTCTAAGTCCTGATACTGCAAACTCTGATGGATTAAACTCTGATGTTATTGAAACTGTGGTGACTACGTTAAAGGAAGATGCACCTATGCAGGGGGAGCATACTCAAGATCCTACCACATCTCAAGAAACATCCGAACATGCATGTGGCTCTTCAAGTTCTGATTCGTCAAGTTCTGATAAGCCAAGTTCTGATAGTGCTGAAAATCTAAATACTGAAGAATCCAACTCAGAGAGCATAGTTTCAGGGGGAGCATCAGAAAATGAAAATGAAGATAGCATGGATCATGGGGGAGCATCCAGTTCTAGAGAAAACCTTCCATCTGCAAGGAAGTGGATAAAATCACATACACCTGATCTGATAATTGGAAATCCTGATGCAGGTGTCAGAACTAGAACAGGTACTTCAAATGAGTGTCTTTACAATTCTTTTCTCTCTCAGACTGAGCCAAAGAAAGTGGAAGAAGCTCTTCAAGATGCTGATTGGGTGCAAGCAATGCAGGAAGAGTTGAATGAATTTGAAAGAAACAAAGTCTGGACCCTAGTACCAAGACCAAAGAATAGATCTGTTGTTGGTACAAAGTGGGTATTCAGAAACAAAACTGACAGTGATGGCATAATTACAAGGAATAAGGCAAGGCTGCTTGTAAAAGGATATTCTCAACAGGAGGGAATTGATTATGATGAAACATTTGCACCAGTTGCTAGGTTAGAAGCCATAAGGATATTTTTGGCTTATGCTGCTCACAAAAAGTTTAATGTCTTTCAAATGGATGTGAAAAGTGCTTTTCTCAATGGAGAATTGGAGGAAGAGGTATATGTTGAACAACCTCCAGGTTTTGTAGATACCAAACATCCAGACTATGTCTACAGACTTGACAAAGCACTTTATGGACTTAAGCAAGCTCCTAGAGCATGATATGAGACTTTAGCTCAGTTTCTTCTGAAAAGTGGATTCAACAGAGGGATAATAGACAAAACACTATTCTACCTCAACCATGGAAAGGACTTACTTCTGGTCCAGATTTATGTTGATGATATCATTTTTGGATCTACAAATGACAAATTTTGCAAGAAGTTTGCCAAACTAATGCAGTCAAGATATCAGATGAGTATGATGGGGGAACTTAGCTATTTTCTGGGCCTTCAAGTCAAGCAGAATGAGGAAGGCACTTTTATTTGTCAAACCAAGTACACCAGAAACCTGCTAAAGAAATTTGGAATGCAAGATTGTTCAAGTGCATCCACTCGAATGGCCACTGCAACAAAACTGGATAAGGATACCGATAAATCAGTAGATATTACTGACTACAGAGGTATGATTGGCTCTCTACTCTATCTAACTGCTAGTAGACCTGATATCATGTATGCTACCTGTCTTTGTGCAAGATTTCAAGCAGATCCAAGAGAACCTCACTTAACAGCTGTAAAAAGAATCTTTAAGTATCTTAAAGGGACAGCTGCTCTGGGATTATGGTATCCTAGAGAATCAGATTTTAAACTAATAGGTTACTCAGATGCAAATTTTGCAGGTTGCAAAATTGACAGGAAAAGCACAAGTGGAAGCTGCCAATTTCTTGGAGGCAGATTGGTTTCTTGGTACAGCAAGAAACAAAAGTCAATTTCCACATCAACTGCAGAAGCAGAGTATATTGCTGCAGGAAGCTGTTGTGCACAGATTCTTTGGATGAAGAATCAGTTACTGGATTATGGGTTAACATATTTCAAAATCCCTATTTACTGTGATAATCAAAGTGCTATTGCCATGACAGGTAATCCAGTTCAACAAAGCACATCAGCATCAGGTACCACTTCATTAGGGAACATGTGGATGAAGGTACAGTGGAATTGCATTTTGTTCCCACAGATCAACAGTTGGCAGATATCTTCACAAAACCATTATGTGAAGCTACTTTTACAAGATTGGTAAATGAACTTGGAAGGGTTTCAGGTTCTTTCTCTAAATCTGCTTAGACTTGTTCTGTGTTATCAGACTTTATGCTCAGTATTTACAGAATTAATCTCATTGTGTATTCTGTGCTTAATTGATAAATGTCTTTAAGTACTGACTGTTGTCTGATATATATTTCTAAACTCTGATAAGTGATATGTCTGTTCTAGTACCTATTTAATCCTATGAGGATAACTGTGCTAGATACTGACCTAGTAGTCTTCAATAAACAAATGATTCCATGGAAGAAGTAATTATTTCAGTGGAAATCTTATGACACTAGCAAACTCCGATAACTGAGCTTAGTTAAGTTTACTTTGTATATCTTATTACTAAGTCACAAATTAGAATAATGCTACTCATCTGTTAAGTTCTGATACTAGTAAAACTGCTGAATGTACTAAGTGCTGATAGACCTCTCTTATCAAAAGAAAAAGCAAAAAGATCAAAGCTTAAAATCAGGTACTCCTTTGAGATCTAGAGTAAAAATGTGGAAGGGACGACCCAAGTGCATTGCTGGTATTAAGTAAATATGCATCAGAAAAGCAAAATATTTTCTTGGTGACTTTTCGCACTCTATGATTACTGGAGAAATACTCTAAAAATAGCATAAATTCTGATAAACAGTCGTGACTCACTTACACTGAGAAGCCACTGTAAAATAGAATTTCAAAAGATGCATAAAATTAGCACAAAACAGTTGAGGTGGACTCAAGCATAAACTCATTCTTCAGTAGGTTTCAGGACAATGACAGATTTTTAGCAAAATTTTAGTTATGCCTTATTTCTAAGATGTACTGAAGTGAATCAGACTTTACTCTTTGTCTGTTTTTAGCTTAATGCACACACTAATCACTCCATCTAAATGATGAAAATTTTTGTGGTGGTCTATGTTATTTTAGATAAACAGTCATTGTGTCATTATTGCACAAATTCTGAGGACAAGTTCTAAGTTACACGTTCTGATGATTAAGTTCTGACGTCCATAACTCAGAACTTGTATGAGTATTTACTAAGATGGGCATTCCTTTTTCGAGTTAAGAAATTATGTTCTGATGACTGTTAAGTTCTGGTATAGGTCTAAGTTCTGATTTCTCAGTCTAATCCTTTACTTGGCTTATCTGTGAATAAAATTTGATAACAGTCTCAGTTCGAACTCGAATATATTGAAGTGGAAGATTAATAGTCACTATGATTAGGATTAATGGTATTTGTACTTGAACAGTCCATTGTTTCTTGTGTCTTGTGCAGTCTAGACCATGCTTCCTCTTTTCAATGACTGTTATTCTTTTTCAAAGTCTAGGGAGACGAGGTAGAATTAATTCTACCTGTCAGCATTAAATATCTTTGCGTCTCTTGGCATTCTCTTGCCTATATAAGCAACCACTTCACATCAGTCTTTCCATCACATTCTTCTCACACACTTATCCTCCTTCTTCTATCAAAAACACAATGGTTCGATACAACATGTTTTTGAACAACCAAACCTTCACAATGGAGCTAAGTTGTGCCGACTGGCAGCAGGAGTGGCATGTAACAGCCATTCCTGAGGAGATCTGGGATTCTGTCCCACAGGAGGTGCTAACTCACCTCCTATTCTTCTATATGGATTACCATCGCCATCTGGAGCGATTGGAGGAGGAAAGGCGGGAAGCTATCCGTCAGCAAGAGCGAATCATACGACTCGCCATCTTGTTCGTCGAAGATAGGAAGAGGAAGATGACTTAATCTCGTCTTCTTCCTGTTCTTCTTCATCATCAGCTTTGTCAGGCTTCTTAGCTAGGACTAAAGCTGTTGACGTTAGGATTAGGAGCTAAGGGAAAATCTTGTATAAGTACTGATGTAATTTCCATTTCATAAATGTATTGTCTTGATATATTAATGAAAGTTGTTTTTACTTCAAGATTTTGTCTCTGAGTTATTTCATCTTGTGTTGATAAATCCTGATTGATGTTCTGATGACCATATATATTGTGTTTCTTATTAAGTTCTGATTCATTTTCAGCACTTACTCCTTTAATTTATCTTGGTCATTTTTAACATGATTTATTTTCAGGATATTAATGTTGCAGTGAAAAATAATTCAATCAGTGCTAACGGTTTAAATTTTGAATTAAAACTGTTTCTCTTGATTAATGGAACGGTTTTTCCTTGAAACAAGGCAACTGGGTAAGTAATCATTCCTGTTTTCTCGAGCCCAGTAACTATCCGTTATTACTGCATGTCTGACAGGTGTCCAACGGTAATATTTTTTTTGTATAAGTACAGCAGAGAGAAGATTTCTGTAATCTTTTTAATTTCTTCATCTTTTATCTCTCTTCTTACTTTTACTCTCCTTCACTTTACTTTTTCCATTGTTTTCATACAGATATTATATCAAACACCTATCAGGCATACTTAATTCTCAATTTTTTCACATGGCACCAAAGGATTTAATCATTGATGGAGCTAAGTTTGTTCCAAACAACTATGCTGCAATTCTTGATCATGTTGAAGCTCCATCTGAATTGCACTTTGTGCAAGATCTTCTTGCACATAGTGAGGTTGGGTACGCCTTAACTCAGCCTGAATTATTTTCAAGTCAACAAGTTCTGAGGTTCTGGAGGACTGGCGTTTTTGATGATGGTGGTAACCGTGGAACTCCCAGTATTATCTTCCAAGTGGGTGATTCATCTTTTGTAGTCACTCCTGGTACAGTACGCAGGGCTTTACATCTTCCAGAGGATTGTACTTTCTCAGTTCCAGAGGACTCAGCCCTTCGGGAGTTAATGGCTGAATTGGGATATGAAAAGAGTCTGACAAAACTTGGACAGTTGAAACGGGCTAATATCAGAAGAGAATGGAGTTTCTTCTTTGATTGCATCACCAAAGCCTTTGGGAACAAATGTTCAAATTTTGATGTTATCCCAATTCTGAGTCAGCACATAGGGTATGCTATTATCCATCAAACTCATTTTGATTTTGCAACTGGAATAATTGGTTTTATTGGGGATAGGATGACAGAGGATCGAGATGTTGTTTATTTTACTAAATTCTATCAACTTATTTACACTTACTGTACTGATGAACCTCATTTAGTCAGCACTCAAACCCCACCTTTTAAGGTTGCAAAAAGGTACTTTAATGATCTGGTAAATGCTGATACTAAGAAGAAAATGGTTAGACCATTACAGATTCCTAAGTCTGTAAAACAGATCCTGGTAAATGCTGATCCTGATACCTATAGATCTGTTTACTCTGATGTCCAACCACCTCCAACCATCCAAAATCCATCAACCTCAGTACCTACCTCTCATTCTACTCAACCTACCCTCAGAAATTATCTCAAATTCTATCTCTCCACTTCACAGACTACTCAACCTTCTTCTTCAGCACCTACTGTGAAGTCTCCATCCTCTAAGCCAAAGAGAACAAAAACTGTTCCTCAAACACCTCAAAAGAGGAGGAGATTTACTTTGAGAGATGAATTAGATTCTGAGGAACAGATTCCTTCTTCAGAACCTGTGGTGATTGAAGTTGAGAAAGCAACTTCTCAGAAGGATTCTGAAATTGGGGGTTCTAGGCTTCTCAAGAGGCTTAGACGTATGATAATTCTTGAAACTCCCAAGGAATCCAAATCAACAAGGAAGTACAAGAAACAGAGGGCACAAAGGCCAGTTTCAGATGATGAGGAGGAAGCAGCTAAGGAAGGGGATCAGGAATCTCTGATCTCACAAGGCAAGGAATTTGCTCCAGTCACTTCTTCTCCATCCACTCCATCTCAGGAAGCTGTATCTGACAAGGCTAACTCCCCATCTGTGTCTCTTGTTGATCCAGGCACAAGTGCTGAAATTGATATTCAGAACTTGGTTGTGCCTGCAATTCTTTTCTTAGAAGCTCCAACAGCAAATAATCCTTCCACAACACCTGTTACTGATACTGTTCAAACTCCAGAGTTATCAACAACACCTTCTCTGCATCAAGATGTTGATGATCAGATTTTAGGTGAGCATCAGGATATGGCTGTTGATCAGAACTTAGTCTCAGATCAGCAATTAGAGGATGCTGAAGCCTCCATTGCTACTCACACTGTTGTCTTATCAGAAGATACTGATTCTTTAAGTTCTGATGCTGCAAATGTTGGAGATACTGGTGAAGCTGCTACAACTGTAGATGCTGATGAAGCAGGACCTTCAGGACATACTCCTCCACCGACTCTTCCTAAGTCTGAACTGGTAAAGGAGTTTGTTATCAGGGATGCACCAGTGCCTTGGAGTGAAACTCCTGCAGGTCAGGAGTGGACTAAGGAATGAAACTCAGTTTTATGTGTTCCAAATGATTTACATCTTGCTGAGCACCTGACTAAAGCTGATGAAATGTTAAATTCTGATGATTTTAAAACCCAGCTTAGAGTCACTGCATTGAGTACTAAACATCTACAAGGTCTTCATTCCAATACTCATGCCGAGCTACACAAGATTCAGGAGAACTTTATCAAACAGGAACAAGTTTGGAAAATTGATAAGAAAAAGTTCTTCCAACCTACCATTGACAGGGTTGCTTATATTGAGAAAACTCAAGAGAAACAACAAGCTCAGATTGATCAAATTCTGACAAATCAAGCTTCTCAGCAATCGCAACTTACTGAAATCCAGACCTCAGTGGAACTACTTCTCTCTGTTTTATTACCTGCTGATGCCAAAAAGGGGGAGAAGGTAATTAAGTCCAAATGCACAACCAACAAGACACTGCAAGGAAAGGATGATGGAAAAGATGACCAAGGAACCTCTGGAATGGGTAGTGGTCATAGTCAAGGTAGAAGGTTTACATCAAGACAAGCTAGTCACAGAACAAGTTCTGATACTGGGAAAAGAATAAGTTCTGCTGCTGGTAAAAGGATAAGTTCTGATGAACTTCTAGATCTTGATGAGGAAATGTCAAGATAGTTATTTCTTCAAGAAAATCCAGGGATGGACTTGGAAAGTTTAAAGGAAGAAGAAGTCAGACTTAAATCAGAGAAAGTCACATCTAAATATGAAGCTTCTGGTAAAAAGTTACTTCCAAAACCTAAAGGCATTGTGATCAAAGAAAGGACACATACTGAAGCAACTTTGGCTAGATCACAACCACAGATAGATCCAAGATCCAAGGGTAAAGAAAAGGTTGGTGAACCTATCAAGCCTTATGTACCTCCTGAGGAAGAAGAAATTACTGATGGAAAAGATGATCTTGCTCTGACTACAAGAAAAGTGCTTAAAACAACCTCTAACATGGCTCAAGTTGTTCAGAGTCAAGAAATTGTAAGTTCTGATATTCAGAAGAAGCAAGTAACCTCTGACAGTGCTCAAGTTAACTTGATATCAGAAAATAGATCAAAGACACTCCTACCAGGATTCACTAAAGCAAAACAGACTCAATCTTTGAAGACTACTGCAAGTGGTTTTGAAGCAAGAGTAGTTACTGGAAAGGAAGCTAGAGATAAAACTGGATTGGGAAGTGCTGATGAAAGAAGAGTACACAACACTACCAATGATCCAACTTCCTTGAGTGAACCATGTATTGGAGCAACTCCTAAGAGATTGAATCAACTGGAATCTGTACAGATGGTTTACCATACCTACTTGAAAGAATACATCATGTTGTATTTCATGACAGATGGTAGGGTTTATCATATAAGATAAAATGCCATTCCTTTGAAGTATTTTGAAGAATTGGAGCATGTACTTTTCTTACTTCAAGTGGATGACAGAATAACAGAGACTGCTGCAAACTACTTAAAATAACAGATTCAGAGACAGAAAAGGCTTTATTCTGTTAAGTCTGACAGCAGATATGTTCCAAAGTACAGAGATCACAATGGTGATATTGTTGATATGAAGCCTAATACTGCACAGATCAGAACGTATCTTGGTATTAAGGGACTTGAATTCAATCTTAAGTCAGAAAAAGCTTATGTCATAAGACTAGATCAGGAGTTAAGAAAAGCAAAGATTAATGATCTCAGAGCTGCAATCTTTCAAACTGGTGAAGATACTGCAGAGCTTAAAGGTGTTAAAAGGAGAATGATTGATGAACTAAGATATGCTTAGAAATGTTTGTTGAAGAACTATCTCAGAACAACTCTTGACATCAGAGAGATCAAAAAATGAAGAAGCCAAGTCGAAGATCTACAACTGCTTAAATTCTTATATTTATACAGATTGAAGTTGTTATCAGAAGTTGAAATTGGTAAAAACTTTAAGGACTGTAAGTTGTAGTTATCTAGTCTATTTCTCATGCATTTGTACTTAATGTTTTTGACATCATCAAATATCTGTTAAACTTGTATATTTTGTTAATTTACAAGTTGGGGGAGATTGTTAGATATATTTGATAATGTCATGGCTAATATGTTTTATGTTTAGCTTTTAGATCTTACGTGAACAGGATAAATCAGTACTTAACTGTTGATCAGTACTTATACTGGAAGTCAGGACTTAAGGATATCAGTACTTATATTATCAGGAGATAATCATCAGAAGATAGATATCAGAACTTAAGTGCTGAAGGACAATCACATAAGGACAGTAGCTGATTAAAGGAAAGAAGATTGAGATAAACATAAGAAGAGATATGCATGAAGAAGGAATTCCGTGAAGAATGGAATACTTGGAAGAAAAGATATCTGATTGATATATTTTAGGAAGCAGAATTATATTCCATATCAATTAGCGATTATCTTGTAACTGTGTAGTATATAAACACAGACATAGGGTTTACACTATAAGTGTTATCATTATTAGAAAAGATTATTCATTGTAACCCTAGCAGCTCTCGTGATATTTGTTCATCACTGAGAGGTAACAGTTCCATACTGTAACAGAGTTTATTGTTTCAATAAAGTTTGTTTTCTGTTACTTAAGTTCTTAAAGTTCGATTTGAGTGTACTATACACTGTATTCACCCCCTCTACAGTGTGTGTGTGTGACCTAACAATTAATTTATATATTATCTTGTGTGCAGTAATGCTCACTCTTGCTTCATTTCTTTATCACACAACAACGGTTAGGAAGGATGGCCAGACTCAAGCAGACCCAACGCAAGAGCGTGGGAAGCATCCCACGTCTTCCCGTTGATATCATAGCTGCCATAGCTGCAGAGGTAGATCTATCTATAGACCAGGAATTCTACTTTTGGGAATCAATTATGTATAATTATAACTTGTGTTGGATAATGGCAACAAACGGTAAACTTATTAAGTAATCATTTTGGGTTGTAATAACTTTTAAATTATGGATTTCAACGACTTTACTTATTTCATATCATCTCTGAGACTATAACGTGTTGTGGTGTGTGTTATTGTGGGGTCACAGCATGAGGTTATTTATTTTTAATTAAGTTAAATGATATTTATGAAAAGAAAGACCGTGATGACCCGGATCCCCACCCCGGATCTGGGGGTGTTACATCATCTCCATAAGAAATATTTGGGCCAGTTTTCTCCTCAAATTCTGATAACAGTGATTTATAACCAGTCATGTGTCCTAAGCATCCACTGTCCAAGACCAGAGTTTTTCTCCTATTACCCTACAATTAGTACTTGAAATCAATTAGTATTTTTAAGGACCCAGACTTGCTTGGATCCTTTGGCCTTTTTAAGTTTGTTAATATATGCAGTAGAAGACTTTTTAACAGAGTTTATGTTAACATCCTTACTATCAGTATTTACACATACAGAAACATATTTTTCTTTATTTAAAGAGGGTTTCAGTTCATAATAATCATAATACAAACTTTGATACTCTTTACATGTATAAATATAGTGCCAAACACTACCATAATGAAAATACGGACTCTGTGGTTTATATCTAACTGTTCTATTCCTAAACTCTGATTTAGGCGGAACAATATTTTTCTCTTTATTCTTCTTGCAAGAATTAGCAAGATGATTAGTACTACTACAGTTCAAACATTTATTTCTAGGTGCATTGAGAGAAGTTACATAATTGTCATTCTTATTAACACCTACCTTTCCATTTCTATTTTTCCTAGGCCTTTTCTCCTTATCTTTCATGTGTAAATCCTTCAGCTTTTGCTTCAGCTGTTTCTGAGTCATTAAACCAAGATTTACTGATTTTGTATGAACTTTTTCACTCTTTTCAGTAATTAAATTTGATCTAGGTTCTGAGGTTGAACCTACCTCATTAATAGATTTAACATCATCAGCACTTGGGTTAAACTTAATGGTCTTCAACTGAACCTTGTTCAGTTTGACCTTGGTATCAGTATTTACTGGTTTATTTTTCTTAGTTTCTTTTTCAATTTTCTTATCAGGATTAGATTTATTAGAATATCCTAATCCTGATCCCCAACATCCATTCTATAAAATTTCCTGAGTTAGTCCAAAGTTTAATGACCTCTCTTTCTTTAGCTAACTCCTTTTCTAGATAAGCATGTTTTTCTAACAATTTTTATTTAACATAAACAACATTATCTCTTTCTTTTTGAATTTCTAACATGGAAAGCAACACAATTTCTAGGTGATCATTCCTTTTCTTTAACTCAGAGTTTTCACTCTTGATTCTATTATTCTCTAAAGTTTGATCCCTATAACTAACATGCAGAGATTTAAAAAACAATCTCATTTCACAGATATCATCAGTATCAAAAGCAAGAGTAGTCTGAGGTACCTTTAATTCAGCATTGTCAGCCTCAGTATCAATATTTGCCATGAGAGCATAATTGATCCCATCATCTGAATCTAATGAATCATCCTAGTTTTTCTTCTTTGAGATCAAGGCTTGTTTCTTCTCAGCTTTGGGTTTTCTGCAGTCAGCTGCAAAGTGTCCAATTTCATCACAGTTGTAGCATCTTTCCTTTGACTTGTCATGTTTTCCAAATTTTGATTCCTTCCAATTAGTACTTCTTCTGTTATTTCTCTTATCAGAATTTAAAGAACTGGAACCATTTCAGGAAAATCTTCTTCCTTTCTTGAAGTTCTTGTAGACCATCTTCTTGAAGCCTTTAACCAATAGAGCAGCCATTTGTTCCATGTCTTCATTGTTGTCATGATCACTATCAGTATCTGATTCATTATCAGTATTTGAGTCATCATTAGAGTTTGATGATTCAGTATCTGACTTTGCAATCATAGCTTTTCCTTTGAAGTAACCTTTTCTCCTAGCTTTCTCCTTTGGCTTCTCTTCAACTTTGAGTGCTACTGGTCTAGACTTGGAACCTTTCCTTTTGCTTCTTTGCTCCATCTCTAGTTCATGATTTTTCAGTATTCTATAGATCTCATCTAGAGGTGTGTCATTAAGTTGATAGTTATCCCTTATTGATGTGACCTTAAAGTCCCACTTTTCAGGGAGAGAAAGTAGGAACTTCAAGTTTGAGTCCTCTAAATCATACTCCTTGTCGACAAGAGAAAAGTCATTCAGAAGCTTCTAAAATCTATCATAGATCTCAGTTAAGGACTCATTATCTCTTGAGTCAAAGTGCTCATATTCTTAAGTAAGTATTGTCCTCCTGTTCTTCTTGATAACAGTTGTGCCTTGATACTTTACTTTTAAAGCATCCCATATCTCTTTTGCTGTCTTATATCCAATAACCCTATTGGACATAACACTATCAAGACTGCCGTGTAAGATGTTTATGACTTTTGCATTCTTCATAATAGATGAAAGATCTTCAGGAGTGTATTCCTTCCTTTCTTTATCAACCATCTTTTCTGGTTCTCCTGCAATAGAAATAACTACCTTCATTGGTTTATGAGGACCATCATAAATCCTGCTTAGATATTCAGGATATGTGGCTTCCAAGCGCATGGCCATCCTGACTTTCCAAATTGGATATTCATGTATCTTCAGGATTGGCACCTTGTTGGCTTCATACCTACTCATGTTGCTACTAATATGTGATATGGATGTGGGTGGTGGTTGTGGATTTTGTGGTGCTTCTTTGTCTGTCATTAACTATTGATTTTTAGATCTTAAACTGTTTTTATGTCAATAGCAAGCTCTGATACCAATTGTTAGGTTTGTAATCAACTGTAGAGGGGGAGGTGAATATAGTTTATGCAATCAATTCGACAAAGTATCAACAGAATCAACATTTTTTATATTAACAGATAAAAACTGATTACATACATACTCTCTCAAAAGGATGAACAAATATCCTTGAGAGCTGCTAAGTTATGCGAATGATATAATAATATTCGCAATGCTTATAACATGAACCTAATATGTGCTTTATATAGAGCATAACTACACAATTAATAAGGAGTCCTATTATATTACAATAAGGAAATTTATCCATGTATGATTGCTTCTAAGATAAAGTCCTTCACCGCCTTGAATTTCTGCTTTCCTTTTCCTCCTTAAATATCTACTGAGGTGACAAATCCTGATGACATCATTTGCTGATCATCAAGTATTGATGATGTCACTCTTCATTAAATACTGATATAAGTCCTGATAAGAACTTCTGATAGTTTCTGTCTAGATATCATCAATTATATTTAACAAAATGTGTTGTTATTTAACTATTATGCTTGGTAATCATGGGAGACATCTGTAATTTCATATTTTTTTATTCGAGTTTATAGTATCATACTTTGCTAAGTATTGGTATAATCATACTTTGGTGATGATTGGTATATGCAAATGTGAGTAATAGAATTCAATGTTTTAAACCTGAGAAGTATAATTATCTTGATTTTAGTTAGTTAATTTATTTTTTCAGATACACATATATGTGAATTACTGTTTTTACATTTACTTCAGACCTTGATATCGCAAGGCAATGAAGGATTTCCGAGTAAAGTTGTGACATATTATATATTTTGGGAGAAGTACATGTTAAACAACGATTATATATATTATAAACTATATCAAATGATTTACTAATATATTTCATATAATCTATATATCTCTATATTTTGTTACAATTTTTTTTATTAGGTTTTGTTACAATTTTATTTTAATTTTTTAGGTGTATGAGTAATACAATTTTATTTGATAGGAACCTTGATAACATGTCAGGTATTCTCTTAAATTTCCCGGGCCCTACAGAAATAATATCCATGTTATCTGGTAGTTTTCTCCTCTGTTTCCCTTCTTCTTCTGTTCCAAAAGTAGTGTAAGTTTTTCTTAAGTTTCTAATATAACAAAATAAACTGAAATACCGACAACGTCTAAACTCATTATTTACTAATAATATTGTTATATTGTATGGATGTATAAAGACTTTTGAACTGCAAACTTTTTTGCTATCCATGGAGGTACATCTTCAACCATAGATGTGTTTAGTATACTACTGTATCTGTTTTAGATTTTGGCCCTAAGGATGGTGACTTGGAGCTGGTGGTAATTTATAGGCATGAATGACATTCACATTTAGCACTGTTTAACTTATAATAGAGTACTTCAGGAGTTGAGTTTATGATTTTAGGTTATGCTAGATGAATTTATACCGATAAAACTGGTAATTTGAGTTCAAATCATTTGATAGTTACTAAAATTTAGATATGTGTTCCGAGAGGCAGAGATTTAGCAGACCTTGCTTTTGCCAATGGACGCAGTGGGGACTGTAGAAGGAAGAATGTTGCATGTTTTGTGCACTGAGTTCCCATCTCTTATTACTTAAGTTGAATAATGCAAATGATGGTGACGGTGGAGGCATTTCAAGTTTAAAATATGTACATGCAGTTGATCAACAATTACGAGTACATACCTCTTCTTGGCAATTGATATAACATTTATTGGACCAAAGAGATCAATATGAGTAGATGATATGGTTCAAGAATGGAGGATTCAGTTTTACTCTTGAATGTTGTTTTCCTTTGCTTGGCTTTCTGGCATGAGTGACATAAGCCATCAGGAGTAAACACTGCATTGGGCAATCCTCTCACAAGATCTTTCCTCACAAGTTCATTGATATTTTTGAAATTGAGGGGATAAAGTCTTTTATGCCAGTTCCAGCTGTCTTCCACAGATGCTTTACTAAGTAGACAAACTTCTGATTCATTAGTATTTATGGAGACCCTGTGTAACACCCTCTGAATCCGGGGTCTAGATCTAGGGGATTACTTGCCATTAATTACATTATTAAACATGTACGATAATAATATAAACATATAACAACCCCTTTCTACTATTACTCAGGATCTTTTAAGGTTATGGTATGAAAGCAAGAACAACTCACCAACTTTATTACAAACAACCTAAATTAATAGTCTTACAAACCTTATTTATTACAAACCATTTATCTACACAAGTTTTAACTAAGTTTGTTTTATTCAAACAACATCTATATCTATTCTCACTACACCTTCTCAGGCATCTCAAAACTCTCTTCTTGGTTTGGAATTAGCACCCTTGGTGCCAGAGGGTCCCGCCGTCTGACCCGCTTTTTGACCACTCGGGTATGGATGAGTTTCATTCTCGGCCTTAACTGAAAACAAGGTGAATTACAATAATAGGGGTGAGCCATAATTGCTCAACATGTCTGCAACATATATATAAACAGTATAAAGAGAATGGTAAATGAACCGGTAAACTGATTGTTCGAATAACCATATACTTCTGCAAGGAACAATGAAGGCCACTATCGGCGATAACCAATGAATTAGACTGGACACAAAAACCAACATATGCACTATAACCTACTGATCAGTCAGGATATAGTGCGGATCTATACCCAACTATATAGACCCACTAATATATAGGGTACCCAGGCACTATGGCCTAATAATCAAGGGTCCAGTTCATACCCGGCCCACATCGTAACCATCCAGTCCATGGATCAGCATCCAGAGCAATCTGTATGCTTTGATGTATTCCAACATTGGAATATATCAGAGTATATGTATACTTATATTAACTGTTGGAATATGAATAAAGGATTTAATGAATTAGGAGAAATCAGGAATCGAAACGAATTATGAATAAAGGAACAATAGTTGTGTATCAGTGTTTGTGAACAAGAGTGAACAGTGTGTAGCTGCCATAAAAATCTGAAAGTCACTATTCTGAACTTAGAATAGGGGAAAAACTTGTCTGGTATACGATCCACTTTGGGTAGTTCACAGCTCCCTAACTCTGGCTTGATCCGCCTTACTGGTGTTGAATCTATCAAAGAAAGATATTCATTTAGTGGACTCTCATCGTAATCGTATCTCAAACTGAGGTCACGTAGCCCTTATCGTCTACCCATATGATTCTATCTGACTCGTATATAAATTATCTAGCATTTAGGACTCAAAGTACTCACATAAATCATATAGCACATAAGGCACATAGTTACTTTAGACTCAAAAATATTTTTAGAATCAAAATCGGATCTATACTCGTACTAACAAGCAATATCTTACTCGTTTCCTAATATTCTAGGATTTATTAGACTCGTATTTATAAATTATAGGGTATGTAATTAAATAAATATCGTAAGCCGACTCGCTCTCGAAAAAAATTAAGATTTAAAACTATTTTTAATGAATTCAGGTCATTTTTCTAAGTCTAAGGGCTTTCGTTTCAATTAAATCAGATAAACGGTTCAATTATTACGTAATAAACAAGAATAAACCAATTATTGTTCAAAATAATTAATTATTCAAAAATAATTGAACCTAAAATATATTTTTAAATAATTATCTAGGAAAAATCAAATTTAAAAATGATTTTTCCTTAATTTTTGGAATTAAATAGAATTTATCACAAATTATTTGAGTAAACTGATTAATTATCAAATAACTAATCAATTTAAATAAATAATAACAAATAAGAAATAAATAAATAAATAATTAAATTTTCAAATTTTAAAATAAGAAAACAGTTTGGATTTATTTACAAAATAAATCAAATAATTAATCAAATTAATTATTTTATTTACTAAATAATTAAAAACTGATTTTATAAAATAAAAATAAACTAGAATATACAGAAACATGTTTTTAGAAATTAACACAGCAGAAACAAGATCAAAAGCGGGTTAATGGGTCAGTAAAACGGGTCTAAAGGGTTTCCAGGAATGTTCAAGAATTTCGCCGGATTTTAGTAGATTCCGACGAAGTCACGAAACTCCGGCAAGCCCCGTTGAAGCCTGATTACTGTCCCATTGTGCCTGATTTCGAAGCCAAATCACTCGTAAACCAAGCAGCAAATCATCTACGGGCTTAATTACAACAACCCCTCCGTTAACGTCTTCTCCGGTGAAGAAGACGATCGAACCTGTCGTCAAACCGGCGACCGGAAAAACAACGGCCTCGGTTTCGATCCAAAACTCATCAAAACACAACACAACTTCATCCTCATGCCTTACCCTAACTATTCCAGTCCACAAAACTCACCAACGGTCGTCACAGAGGCCGGAAACTCGAGGAACTCCGATGGCGGCGTCGGTTTTCCGGCGAGCCTAAATCGGGATCGAAACTTAATAAAACAGACATAAATCGACAGAAAATCGTACAATCTACAACTCTATAACAATCAAATTCATCACAACAATCTGTAACAAAAATACCCAAATCGAAATTAAATCCGAAAATTACAAATTCAAAATCGAATAATCTAAATACGAAATTGATAACAGAAATAGAAAGTAGAATCAACGAGCTTTGGTTTAATTACTCACATGAATGATTTGGATAACAGAATCACGTTGAAACTGCTGATTGATTTCAAGAACTGAAGAACCCTAATTGTAGAGAAATTTGGGGATTTTTCTAAATTTTCAGATTTTTTATAATAATTAAATAAAATTAAAGTATTTATAGTTGTAAAATAATACCCCTAATAAAAATTTAGGCCCTAATTATATCCCTAAATAAAATTAATTGGCCCTTAATTAACAATTTTTAGGTACAAATTTTTAATTTTTAAATATCCAATAAATACAAAATATATGCCAAAAATTCCCAAAAAATTTCAATAGTACAAAAATGCAAAGAAAAATAACACTTGATAATTTCATGATCCTATAAAAATAAAAATGTGATTTTTGTGGGGCTTTTAACACCCGAAGGGCCCCGGAAAAGTCGTTTTCCACGAAACAAGAAAATTCATAAAACGACTGGATGTTCAGAATATCGATATGGTATTGGCCATACTAGGAAAAATAAGGCCAATGATTTTGTATGAATTATCAGCTATTAAAACACTGTTTGGGCCGTACAAATTTTGATATAAAAGCATTTGACTTAGAATAAAACACCCGATAATTACTTGGGATAAATTCTGACAAAACAGAACACACGTAGCATATAACACCTAGGGTTTTATAACTCAACATACTTAATGACATAATAAAACACATAAATCATCTTTATTAAGATATAATACAAACATAATTTCTCATTTGTTACACCCTGGTTTCATATAAACTACCATGTCTTACACCAGTCATTGTAATCTTGCCATCAGTCTTACTAACAAATTACAATGCTCCTCATAGAAGTTGACATGGTAACCCCTGTCACATATTTGACTCACACTGATTAGATTATGCTTGAGTCCAGTAACCAGAACAACATTTTCTATAATGACGTTTTCAACTGTGATTTTGCCATATCCCAGGATTTTTCCTAAGTTGCCATATTCATAAGAAACACTTGGGGTCAGCCTTCACCTCAAATTCTGATAGCAGGGATTTATAACCAGTCATGTGTCCTGAGTATCCACTGTCCAAGACTAGAGTATTCCTCCTGTTACCATGCAATCAGTAATTAAAATCAGTTAGTGTTTTTAAGGACCCAAATTTTCTTGGATCTTTTGGCCTTTTTAAGTTTGTTAACATATGCAGCATAAGACTTTTTATCAGAGTTTTTCTTAACATCCTTACTATCAATATTTACACATGCAGAAACAGAGTTTGCTTTATTTAAAGAGGGTTTCATTTTATAATAATCATAATACAAACTATGATACTCTTTACATGTATAAATAGAGTGCTAAACACTACCATAATGAAAACAAGAACTCTGTGATTTATATCTAACTGTTCTATTCCTAAACTCTGATATGGAAGGAACAATATATATCTCTTTATTCTTCCTGCAAGAATTAGCAAGATGATTAGTACTACCACAGTTCAAATAGGCCTTTCTAGGTGTATTGGGAGGAGTTATATAATTGCTATTCTTATTAACACCTAACTTGCCATTCCTATTCTTCCTAGGCCTTTTCTTCTTGTCTTTCATGTATAGATCCTTCAGCTTTTGCTTAGGCTGTTTCTGAGTCATTAAACTAATATTTACTGATTTTATGTGAACTTGTTCACTCTTATCAGTAATTAAGTTTGATCTAGGTGCTGAGGTTGAGCCTACCTCATTAACTGATTTAACAGCATCAGCACTTGGATTAAACTTAATGGTCTTCAACTGAACTTTCTTCAGTTTGACCTTAATATCAGTACTTACTGGTTTATTTTTCTCAGTTTCTTTTTCAATTTTCTTATCAAAATTAGATCTATTAGCATATCATAATCCTGATCCCCAACAGCCATTCTATAAAATTTCCTGAGTTGTCTTTCCTCAGTTAGTCCAAAGTTTAATAACCTCTCTTTCTTTAGCTAACTCCTTTTCCAGATAATCATGCCTTTCTAACAATTTTTCTTTAACATAAACAACATTATCTCTTTATTTTTGAATTTCTAGCCTGGAAAGCAACTCAATTTCTACGTGATCATTCCTTTTCTTTAACACAGAGTTTTCACTCTTGATTCTATTGTTTTCTAAGGTTTGATCTCTATAACTAACATGCAGAGATTTAAGAAATAGTCTTAATTCATAGATATCATCAATATCAAAAGCAAGAGTAGTCTGAGGTACCTTTAATTCAGAATTGTCAACCTCAGTATTTGCCATGAGAGCATAATTGACCTCATCATCTGATTCTGATGAATCATCCCAGTTTTTCTTCTTTGGGATCAAGGCTTGTTTCTTCTCAGCTCTGGGTTTTCTGTAGTCAGCTATAAAGTTTCTAATTCCATCACAGTTGTAGCATCTCTCCTTTGACTTGTGAAGTTTTCCAGATCTTAATTCCTTCCAATCAATATTTCTTCCGTTGTTCCTCTTTTCAGAGTTTGAGGAACTGGAACCTTTTCTGGAAAATCTTCTCCCTTTTTTGAAGTTCTTGTAGACCATCTTCTTGATGTTTTTAACCATTAGAGCTTCTATTTGCTCCATGTCTTCATTGTTGTCATGATCACTTTCAGTATCTGATTCATTATCAGTATTTGATTCATCATCAGTGTTTGATGATTCAGTATCAGACTTTGCAATCATAGCTTTTCCTTTGGAGTAGCTTTTTTTCTTAGCTTTCTCTTTTGGCTTCTCTTCAACTCTAAGTGCAACTGGTCTAGACTTGGATCCTTTTCTCTTATTTCTTTGCTCCATCTCTAGTTCATGAGTTTTCAGTACTCCATAGATCTCATCTAGAGGTGTGTCATCAAGTTGATAGTTATCCCTTACTAATGTGACTTTAAGTCCCACTTTTCAAGGAGAGCAAGTAGGAACTTCAAGTTTGAGTCCTCCAAATCAAACTCCTTGTCGACAAGAGACAAGTCATTCAGAAGCTTCTGAAATCTGTCATAGATCTCAGTTAAGGACTCATTATCGCTTCAGTCAAAGTGCTCGTATTCTTGAGTAAGTATTGTCCTCCTGTTCTTCTTGATAGCAGTTGTGCCTTGACACTTTACTTCTAAAGCATCCTATATCTCTTTTGCTGTCTTACATCCAATAACCCTATATGACATAACACTATCAAGACTGTTGTGCAAGATGTGTCTGACCTTAGCATCCTTCATAATAGATTAAAGATCTTTAGGTGTGTAGTCCTTTCTTTCTTTGTCAACCATCTTTTGTGGTTATCCAGCAACAGAAACAACTACCTTCATTGGTTTATGAGGACTATCATAAATCCTGCTTAGATATTCGGGATCTGTTGCTTCCAAACACATAGCCATCCTAACTTTCCACATTGGATATTCATGTATCTTCAGGGTTGGCACCTTGATTGCTTCATACCTACTCATGCTGCTATTAATCGGTGATGTGGCTGGGGGTGGTGGTGGTGGATTCTGTGGTTTTTCTTCTTTGTATGACATTGTAAAATTGATTTTCAGATCTTTAAATGTTTGTATGTCAACAGCAAGCTCTAATACCAATTGTTAGTTCTGTAATCAACTATAGAGGGGGTGAATATAGTTTATACAATAAATTCGATAAAGCTTCAACAGAATCAACATTTTTTATATTAACAAATAAAAACTGATTATAAACGTACTCTCTCAGAAGGATGAACAAATATCCTCGAGAGCTGCTAGGTTATGCGAATGATATAATAATGTTCGCAATGTATATAACATGAACCTAATTCGTGCTTTATATAGAGCACAGGTACACAATCGAATAAGGAATCTTATTCTATTACAACAAGGAAACCTATCCATGTATGATTGCTTCTTAGATAAAGTCCTTCACCGCCTTGAATTCCTGCTTTCCTTTTCCTCCATGAATATCTACTGAAGTGACAAATCCGGATGACATCATTTGCTGATCATGAACTACTGATATAAGTACTGATGATGTCACTCTTTAGTAAATGCTGATATAAGTCTTTATAAGAACTTCTGATAGTTTCTGTCCAGATATCATCAATTATATCTAACATACTTCCAGACATCTTGACCTTTTCAAATTAATAATTAATTTGAACGCTTTGATACCACTTGTTGCCCAGTAAAGTAATTGTTTAAGGGGGTTGGATACAATTACTAAATAAATTGATGTATTACGGAAGTAAAGTAAGCATGGATAAATCAAATAACAGTTTATATTGATCTTTAATAAATTGTTACGAAACTCTCTCAAGAAAATATTCTTAAGAGTTGCTAGGTTATACGAATACTCGAGTTAAGCACCTAACACTCCTTAATATGATAACATATTCTATGTTTATATACTACACAACTACAATCTATGTTTCAGTATAACTCTTCTACTTTCTATACATATCTAAATCAACTACCATCCTATAAATCAACATGTTTTGATTTATCTCGCAACTCTGAATTGTCATGCAAGTCATTATTAACGGTTAAGCTGATCAACTGATATATGTTATAGCTTCGACGGATATTCATATGTTGCATCAACGAATGACTGAATAGATTCTCAACGAAAGATAATGAAGCTTTCAACGGATAATCATATCCTGATTGTTAGACAGATCCTGATTCTTGACTTAGCGAATTCCCCACAACCACATATAATCAGGCTTTACTTTTACTATCACTGTCTGGATTTGAATGCCTTGAACTATGTGTATCTATCATAACAGATACTATTTCAATTAACCAATAATATATATAATTGTCTAGTCTATACGTTTATCCTTATCGTCTACCCACTCGTTAATAACTGATAAGGATCACGTTTAACCATATGAAGTTTAAAAGATACGAGGACTCAAAATTTATGTAACACGTAAATACATAAAGCACGCATCACATAATTCATGTACCATATGATTATGTTCGTCAAAACATTCAACTCGATATGTTTAAAACTGAAGTCGAGTCGAAATACGACTTTTTGATAGTTACGCGACTAAAAAACGTTTAAAAAAATCAAGAGACCTTTCGAAACAAAAAAATATATATGTCTCGGAAGTATTTTTAATAGAAGCAGAATATTTTTCTGAGTCAAGACGCGTTCGTTTCGTATTAAACGGACAAACGATCTATTCATTATGAATAAAAATAAGAATAAATCAATTAATAAATACCTAAATCTATTTTTAAAAGCTTAAAATAATTTTTAGGAATTGTTTGGATTCATTATAAGTAATTATATTTTATTTAACTATTTATAAAAAAATAATTAATTAAATGAATTAATTAAATTCATAAACAATTAATTAAAATAATTATAAACAATTAAATCAAATTTGGTTTTTTGAAAATAAAAGAAAATAATTTTTTTGGAATTAAAATAATTCAGTTAATTATTCAAAATAATTCACTAAATTAATTATGGAATTTAAAAATTATTATTGGAATTTAAAATGAATTTTGAATTATTTTTAAAAAAGTAAATTATAGAAACAAAATTAGGAACTGGTTTTGAAGAAAACAGAATCAAAAACGGGTCGAAACAAAAACAAAACGGGTTAAAATGCGGACAATAAGAACAGCCGCCGGAAAATTCTTGAAGGTGACTGAAATCTGGAAAATTCCAGAACCCAACAAACCCCAATCAGAATTCCAGCTACCCCCAAAAACCCTCCACTTCGATCGTTCTTGTAATAACCCCAATTTTTGAGAAATTTTGAAACCCTTATGAATAGTGTTTTTGCTGAACGAGAAAACTTTTTAATGCCACGCTATGTAGGGCTTCTGTTATTGATCTTATGGGATATTATTAGTACTCTATGAGGTATATAAGTGTATGTAAAGATCGTCAGAATCCAATTCCGAACACTTTGATTTTTCCCGGAAATCCACAAGATACGGAGAGAATTGAGTATAAGGTAACAGGATAAAAAGGATTTAAATTAAAGGATTATAAGAGAGGATCATAAAAGGAATACAATATATTGAGAAAGGTTAAGGGAACCTAAGTAATAAGATCCCGGGTATGACCCCTCAAACGATAAACGAAAACGAAAGTTAAGCGAACCGTATAACAGATCAACGGTCATTAGGCAAACAATTAGGAAGTTAATCAAAGGGATTAGAGAGGATGATGTCACCCAACCAATGAGAAGAGGACAAGGAGGGGAGGATGACATCATGAGGATGACACAAGCATGACATGGGAAGGAAGGGGATGTGGTGACTTTTTAACCACACAAAACCAAGGGCAACTAGGTAATTCACTAAAGCAAACAACAAAAATCAACCAACCAAAAGCAAATCAAGCCAAAACACAAAAATCTCTCTTCTTCTTCTTCATGCTCTCGGGTGCTTTTCTTAAAAAATGAAAGTCCAAGCTCCTCCACTTACTATTTAGCAAGGTAATTATCTAAGCTTCCCCATGGATAGTTACATACTTCCTATAAGTTTAAGCTTCTAATTCCAAGCCAATCTTTTTCTATAAATCATGAAAGAAGATGGTGAATAGTGTTTTCAAGAACTAAAATTTGTGTTCTTGAAGTTTTGTTTAGATTAAGCTTGGATAAGGACTTTAAAGGTGATTCCAAGCCATTCTCTTGATTCTCCATTCTCCAAGGAAGGTATAACTTCTCAAACCCTTAGTATTAAGTTTTGTTGGTTTGGATTTCATAATGTTAGATGATGGGTTAGTGTAATGAGTGTGTACTCATGATAGAGCTTTGTTTAGTAAGTGGTTTTGTTGATTTTGGAGTTAGGAGTGATGCTTGTTAGATTTGAAGTTCTTGGTCACTTTTTTTTGACTTGGTTTAGAAGAATAAATTGGTAATATTGAGTTGATTGGGGGTTGTTGTAATGTAGTTTAGATGGAGGTTTGATTGGGTTGTGAATTGGAGTTGAAATTGTGGTTGTTTGAATTGGTTTAAATTTGGGAAATCGCGTAAACATAGCCGTCGTAACGTCCGATTTTCTGTAGACTGTTTTTGTGCATAACATTAGGACCCGAGAACCCCCTGCTAGATTATGACCACTGCCATGTTTAGATAGCTCATGTGACGAGCTTCGTTTTGATATGTAGTTCGTTCGATTCCGATGCACGGTTTAGGAGAAACGACCGTTTCAAGTAACGGCGTTTCTCGAACGAAACTTTTCCCCTCGCCTTACTTTGAAACATAGGTTAAAGACCGAAAAGGGTTAATTAATGTATGAAACATTTATGGTAAGTGTGTTAGGCAGTTGGTAAGACACTCGCGCAGGAATCGCTTTAAAACTCGTAAAGGTTAAATTATTAAAAATGGTGGAGCCGAGGGTACCCGAGTGACTTAAGCGAATCAGTGAGCGCAAAACAAGCGTTAGAATCTAAGTTAGTTAAAGTATAGATTTACAAGTGACTTTGGTTTAATTCCAACTTACTTGTTGTTTATAGGTTACCAGACTCGTCCCGAGCCATTCGTAACCCCCAGTCGCTCAGGCAAGTTTTCTACCCGTTATACTGTTGTTGTGATGTATATGTGTATATGCATGATCTTGCGATAAATGCATATTTGTTATTAGCAAATTCTTGCGATATATTGTTGCATGTGATATGGTATATATGCATGTCTGTTTCATATTCTTGAGTTATATATCTGTTGGTTCAAATGCTTATAGTTGCATAATACCTATGCTAGAGGATAGCGGTAACTTGCATATACCCGTAGTATAGGGACCCAAAGGTGAAAATATTTTCTAAAACCGGGAGTCGAGGATCCCGAGTAGATTTTGTATATATGGATATGGATATATATATATATTTATATATATATATGGTTATAGTTTTCCAAACTATTAATCGAATAAGGTTTATTCGATAACTTTAACTTTATTTTATTATTGAATATTATTTCGAATATTCATCCGAGGACTTATGACTCCTTTATTTTATTATTGAATATTATTTTGAATATTCATTCGAAGGCTTATGACTCAGTTTATATTATTTAATGAATATTATTTGAATATTCATTTGAGGATCTATGACTCCGATTATTTGCTGAGGTATATTCTTTATTTTATTAAAGAATAAGGTGTTAATAATCAAACTTATTTTCGATTATTCAAATAAAGATAATACTTTCATATAAGTATATCTTTGGTTATTTAATGTTTATTTCAAGTATAAGTTTTAATACTTCTACTTCAATTATTTTTATAAAGATTATTCTTTATGGGAATATTATTTAAATAATAATATTCAGATATTTTCTAATATATGGGGACTGATTTACTTCATTAAATCAGCTTTACTCCAAACACTCTTTAAAGTGTTTTCGAGTCTTCAAAATGATTTTTAAAAGTTAGAGCGGATCCCAAAACTCATTTTTATATTTAAGATCTTCCTTTTAAGGGGATTTAAATACTCGCTCAAAACCTGAGGGATCCGGCTCTATGGTATATTTTATATTCGCAACAAGGTTGCTGTTTTGATAAATGAATTGATTACTTGCCCAATTTTCGGGAAGTAAGCCCATCTAATTGAGTCGGCATAAGCGACAGGCCGGGGTACGGTCTATCAAAGTGTAAGTGGCTGGGTGGCAGTCCATCAACGCGTAAGAGGCCGGGTGGCGGTCCAGCACAAGGTCCTTATGTGGCCAGGGTGATGACCGGTGGGGGATTCATCCATCTACTAGTAGAAAAGGTTACTTATTGGTATCTTTGCCTGATCAGCAAGATATCTGGTTTATGCCAAATTCTTTTCCTTTCCAAATTTATTGGATTTTGCAATTCTGTTCATACTTTATATGACAGAGGTTTTCAGGAAATGTATAAAGAAGGTGTATATGTGGATATATATATATATATGAGAACTAAATGAAGTATATCATAACTTTATTTCCTTTAATAATATTTCAAAGCTTGAATCTATTCAAATCTTGTCTTATAGTCTCATCTATGTGATGAACTTTTGAAATTGATTATAACTTGAACGGTGGTAGTTCAAGTAGAATTGGGAAAGATATAAGTATATTGGGGTATTTGGTAACCTCATCTTTTAAACTTATATCTAATTAATAATTGTCTTATGAATGACAAAGATTTTCAGAAAAACGTTGAGACAAGGTTAGATATATGAGATCACCTTGCAACGATATTTTTTTTTATACAGTTATACACTGGGACTTTGTGTATATTATGCATGGAAGAGGACCTCCAATATTTTGAAAAGTATATATGTATATATACTGAATATTTTGCGACTTCATCGCATTAAGATATCAACTTGGTTCATTTCTTTTGACCAAGACTTTCATGAGTATTATGAGTAGGCTCATATATTGTAAATCATTATACATATTATTTTGGTGGGCTTGCTGCTCACCCTTGCTTTATTTCTTCATCAAACAACAACAGTTAGGAAAGATGGCCAGACTCCAGCAGACCCAGCGCAAGCGCGTGGGAAGCGTCCCGCGTCTTCCCGTTGATGTTGTAGCTGCTATAGCTGCAGAGGTAGATCTATTGTAGATCAGACCATCTACTTTTGAGAATCAATTATGTATAATTATAACTTGTGGCAGATAATGGCAATTAACTGTAAATTTATCAAGTAATCATTTTGGGTTGTAATAACTTTTAAATTGTGGATTCAAAGACTTGTACTTATTTAAATTTCATCTCTGAGACTATAACGGGTTGTGGTGTGTGTTAGTGTGGGGTCACAGCATAAGGTTATTTATTATTAATTTAGTGAAGTGATATTGTGGAAAGAAAGACCGTGACGACCCGGATCCCCGACCCCGGATCTGGGGGTGTTACAGAAATGGTATCAGAGCTAAGCGTTATAAACCTCAGAGATGATGGGACGTTAAGATAATAAGTTCACTAAGATAATAAGAACTCTTGCCAAGTTCATAGTCGGACTATCTAACGTAGTACTGACAGTTAAAACCCTTATGGGAACCCTTATAAATGTAGCGATAGAAGCGTAGTTCGTTATCGTATATGGTAGCGGGACTCCGAACCCTGAGTTTGAGGAGCAACATCGCGATGATATTTTATTACTAATTGGAGATCGGATTGTGGATCCGATAGAGTGCCCTAATGCAGGATCGGATGATGTTCATGTTGAGGATGTTGTCCATGTTGAGGATGTTGTCCTAGAAGGGATAATTGCTGGGGAGGATCCTATGGAGGATCCTGACAAGAATGAATAAAGGACCACTGATGAATTAATAACCATGGTTTGGTCGACTACCAGAGGTAGGATTGGCCGGTTACTACCGGAGGTTCGTTCAACTAGTAAAGATAGTAGCCCCTTTAACGCGGCTTACTCGTAAGACTGAGAAGTTCGAATGGACAGAGAAATGCGAGAACAGCTTTCAAGAACTGAAGCAGAGGTTGGTGATGGCCCCTATGCTGGCGTTGCCGGATGGAAAAGGAGATTTTGTGAAGTGTAGTGACGCTTCGCACAAGGGCTTAGGGTGCGTGCTTATGCAGCACGGTAAGGTAGTCGCGTACATGTCAAGACAATTAAGGTAATATGAAATTCGATATCCCCGCTCATGAGCTTAGGCTCATGGCAATAGTTTTACCCTAAAGGATTGGAGGCACTACTTGTATGGAGAGAAGTGCGAGAATTACCTAAGCCATAAGTGCTCTAGTACATTTTCACGCAGAAAGAGCTCAACATACGCCAGAGGAGGCGGTTAGAGCTAATCAAGAATTATGATTGGGAGATTCTTTATCATTCGGGGAAAGCTAATGTGGTGGCTGATGCCCTTAGTAAAAAGGAGAGACTCAAGATTATAATTTCTTTGAGAGAGTTTATAAGAGATTTTGAGAAGATGGAAATAGAAGTGAAGGTAACCGGAGCCGGTACCGAAAAGCTGTTTGAGATTGCAATAGAGACCGAATTATTGGAAAAGAGCATATTGTGCCAGAAAAAGGTGATGAATGAAGGCAGAGAGCCAACAAATAAATATGAGATTAATACCGAGAAAGATGATAAGGGAATAATGAGGTATTCCTATAGAATTTGGGTTCCGAAAGTTCAAGAGCTTAAGGATGAGAACTTAGATGAGAGCCATAGTTTGAGGAATAAGATTTAGGGCAAACCCTGAATGTGATAGTCAGGGAGGTTGCCATCAAGAAAGAAAGAACCCATAACATAATAGAGTGGAAAACAAGGATTTTAAATTAAAAGATGACCCCAATTATGGGGAGTAGGATGAAACATTTCATACTAAGGAAACAGAAAGTCGAGTAAGGAAAGGAGACCCGAGACGGTACTCCTATATGACAATTCATGGACCTGTCTAAAAAGAACTTAGACTATTATCCCCAACCACCACCCTGAGGAGACAGTGCGGTGAGAAATTCTTTCAGGACCTTTAAGTCGCTAAGCTCTCAGAGTTCCATGGAACAAGCTGACCCAGCCGAGGCAAGAGCCTGGCTAAAGGAAATATAGGAATCATTTGAGATTCTAAATGATTGACGAATCTCAAAAGGACTGTTTTTGTCACTTACCCTCCCAAGAGAGAGACCACCCGCTGGTGAAAGGCCAAGGAAGGCACGGAGCAAGAGATTATAATAAACTGATTAAAGTTCAGCCAATTGTTTTCGGGAAAGTAATTCCCAAGGTTATGGAATAGTGTAAAAGCTTTAGAGCCAGAACAAAGGCAGACGAGTATGATGAATTATGAATCTAAGTTGTAAAAGTTATCAAGATTCGTTCTGAAGACACGAATCCAGAATGACGGGATGTTTGAAATTAATGCTTATGTTGTGTTGGTTCATGAAATAATGATAAGAGAAAGGAATATAAAGGCAAGAGAGTTTGAGGAATGATAAGGGAGTTGGGTATGAGGAAACCCTAAAGACTCGTAGAAATAGAAATAGAAGAGTATGTAATCGTCAGGATGAGGGTGATTCACCATGAGTTAAAATTGATGGTTGAAGGCATAAGAGTTATGTATATTTTATCCCCTTTAAGTTGGGAGGATTCGAGGAAACCTTGAGGTAATTCGAAGGATAAATAATGAGACGCGGATAGACTGAGGAGACAAGAAAGTAAGAAATTAAGAAAATTGGATGAAGGAAGTGCCCTTCAAGAATGGGAAATGTAAGACCGGTGGCTTGATACCCAGAAAGGGAGACGCCAGGTATGAAAGATATCCCAACATTGAGGTGACTGTTGAGATAAACAACAAAAGTAAATAAGGAATTATTAAGAAGAAGTTCACGTTGAACACGACCAATATCTTCCAGAACATCCTTGTTATCGTTACCAAATTAGGCAAGACAAGCGGATAACCATTGTTATCTTTTGGAGGCCATATGAATTGACCTCAATTTGAATAAGGATGCTATTATGAAGTTAGGTATAGACTATCGAGGTGGGAATGATGAATATGATAATCTATCAAGGAAATATGACTTGATTTATTCGTGGAAGGATGCAGGTACCTTTTAAAGGTGGAATTAAGGATAGAACATTGGTAACTTAAAATGAATCCTAGGGGACTGCATAAAGGTTGGCATGTCACCCTTAATAGGGACAGTATGAGTTTTGACAGTATGATTGGGAAAGGGTTAAGGTAACAACAACCTTTAAGAATCAGTGGAGAAATTTTGCAGAAGTATATAGACAATGGTTCTACTATTAGTAAATGGTATTGTGATATGCCCTGTATCTAGGGAATACAGGAGGAACGATTGAAGGATAACCTTAGAGGTTTTATAAGGAAAAAGGTAATATTCAAAATTCTCAAGAATAGAAATATGGATAAAGGAAATATGACGTAATTATAATGATGCCAAGTGGGGCACGTGTTAAACCACGAGAAAGTATGGATCGAACCAGTAATGGTCGAAATTGTTCAGGGCAATTAGGACTTAAAAAAAAATAATAATGTTCTAAGTATGATTGAGAGTCAGTCTTGACAGTGATTAGCCTCTAAAGACTGAGGCAATAACTTATGGAAAAATGGTGATATTTTTTTTTTCTTTTTCCCATCTGATTTTAAGGAAAACATCTTCACTCAAGCAGTGATCGGAAATAAGGTAGAAAATTTATTTGGAGGTGGTTAAAATGACATTGACTGTAAGGAAATTTTACTATCAGAAAAGGCCAAAGAGGTGGCCGACACTTTAAAGGTAAGAGGATAGTTATAGGCGCGTGTGCCAAAAGAATACAGTGATGATGGTTAAAAATTTGAAGGTTGAATTATGGTTTGGAAGATTGACATTCCTTCTGATGACTGTGCAATATCCAACCGTAATAGTAGTTGGTAAAAGTTTAATTCGTGTAATCGCCATGAACGGGCTATCTATCTTAGGAGGTCCTATCTTGGGATAAGCCAGGACCATGTTTCCAAAAGGACTAGACGAACCTTTGAGTTAAGTCTTCTATTTAAGGCATATGATTAAAAATGGTATTAACCTGCTATCGTTGCTTTGATTGAAACTCTTCTGCAATTTTATCTGCTTCATGTCATGAAAGTACGTCAGAGTTTGGAGTGTTCTTCATGAATTGTGATTGGTGGTTATGTTAACTCCTTAGGAGAATTTGATACGACATGTATAGACTCCGTATGGTTAGATATTAAGATTTTATGGAAAAATGAATGACAACAGTAGGTCAGTGGTGGACCATAGTAAGGCAGCAATGATTCTGCGAGTATTGAGCTGATTACAACCGTGAGAGTTGTATTGGAATGGGTGTTGAGATTGAGTACCACTAATCGGGTCGTGGTAGTGTATAAGTTATCATTGATAGACTAATTAAGTAGAGTATCTACCTAGTGAATAATTATTCTTTCTTATCAATAGAGAGTCGTATTATTATACGAGGAAGGTTGCGGTGCAAGCATAAAATTCTAGTAACGATGATGTATAGAATGAGATCCCAGATTCGATTTTCGATGTCGAGGGAGTTTCAAAGGTGATTATGTATAAGCTCGAGGAAGAGTGTGGGTACATAGAATGATGGACGGGATAGCGAAAATATTTAGGCATGGGAAATACGAGGCTATAATGCTTGATGCTGATATAAATACGTATATGTTTTGTTCTCCTATGACAAACCTCTATAGTTCAGAGGTAGGTTCCAAGCCAGATATTTTGTGGCAGTATATTTTTTTCATATATACAATTCTCTTCAGTTCGTTCGTTTCTCTTCTTTTCATTTCATGTAAGCTGAGAAGAACAACCCTTCCAGAAGGGGAGGTATTGCCGAATGACTATCTATCTGTGTGATAGAAGCCGAGTAGGATACCAGCTATTGTTTAATTGCTTGTCAAGTACTAAAGGCTGGCCACCTTCTGTACTAACTATGCGATATAACAAGTGTTCATGATCATAGTGATCTCTCAACAAATTCCTTTACTTCTATTTGATTGATCAAATTTTGGAAAATAGAAACAACTGAAAAAGGAGTAATAAAGTGGTGGTAGTATGCGGAATGGGAACACATTCGTGATACTAAGGTTGACGTGGTTATTAAAAGGTTATAGAACGCTAACGAGCAAAAGTATAACCAGTATAATATTAGGAACGGAAGGTAGTAGCGATTACGAACTGGAAAAGAATGGGTATTGAGAAGCATAAGCTCTAATGCTAAAAGCAATAATGAGAGTCTGTGCAATAGACTTGAAAGAATTTGGAATGATCACTTAATTCGGATTGAGTTATCTTACGACAATAGATCATATGTCATTATCGAGATGTCGCCTTATGAGATCCTTGAGGGAAGACAATGTCGATCTCCCTTATGTTAGGATGAAGTTGTAGAGCGCAAGATGCTCGGACCCGCAGTAGTCCAAAGGACCAAGGATATGATAGATCTAATCAGAGGACGGCTGGTAGTAGCCCAAGATGGACATGATAAGTATGTTGATTTGACACGAAAGGATAAAGAGTATGAAATAGGGGACCTAGTAATGTTATAGGTATCCCTTGGAAAGGATTGATGAGGTTCGGAAAGAAAGGAAAGCCAAGTCAACAATTTGTTGGACCCTTGGATATATTAAGACGTTTGGGAAGTTAGCATATGAGCTAGCCCTAACCCCGAACATGTAGCAGGTCGTAACGTGTTTCACGTATCAATGTTAAGGAAGTGTAATTCAGATGCCAGATAAATAGAGGCATACGAGCGCATAGATATGCAACCCGACGTAACCTATATGGAGCAACCAGGAAGGGTTATAGAGTGAAAAGGAACAAGTGCTTAGGAGAAGGATTATCAAACTAGGCAGAGTTTGGTGGTAGAACCACAATGTGGGAAAATTGACTCGAGAGTTAGAAAGTGTAATGCTAAGAAAGTATCCCCATTTGTTTTCTATCTGATTCCGGGACGGAATCCTTTTAAGGAGGGGAGACTGTAATAACCCCAATTTTTGAGAAATTTTGAAACCCTTATGAATAGTGTTTTTGCTGAACGAGAAAACTTTTCATGCCACGCTATGTAGGGGTTCTGTTATTGATCTTATGGGATATTATTAGTACTCTATGAGGTATATAAGTGTATGTAAAGATCGTCAGAATCCAATTCCGAACACTTTGATTTTTCCCGGAAATCCACAAGATACGGAGAGAATTGAGTATAAGGTAACAGGATAAAAAGGATTTAAATTAAAGGATTATAAGAGAGGATCATAAAAGGAATACAATATATTGAGAAAGGTTAAGGGAACCTAAGTAATAAGATCCCGTGAATGATCCCTCAAACGATAAACGAAAACGAAAGTTAAGCGAACCGTATAACAGATCAGCGGTCATTAGGCAAACAATTAGGAAGTTAATCAAAGGGATTAGAGAGGATGATGTCACCCAACCAATGAGAAGAGGACAAGGAGGGGAGGATGACATCATGAGGATGACACAAGCATGACATGGGAAGGAAGGGGATGTGGTGACTTTTTAACCACACAAAACCAAGGGCAACTAGGTAATTCACTAAAGCAAACAACAAAAATCAACCAACCAAAAGCAAATCAAGCCAAAACACAAAAATCTCTCTTCTTCTTCTTCATGCTCTCGGGTGCTTTTCTTAAAAAATGAAAGTCCAAGCTCCTCCACTTACTATTTAGCAAGGTAATTATCTAAGCTTCCCCATGGATAGTTACATACTTCCTATAAGTTTAAGCTTCTAATTCCAAGCCAATCTTTTTCTATAAATCATGAAAGAAGATGGTGAATAGTGTTTTCAAGAACTAAAATTTGTGTTCTTGAAGTTTTGTTTAGATTAAGCTTGGATAAGGACTTTAAAGGTGATTCCAAGCCATTCTCTTGATTCTCCATTCTCCAAGGAAGGTATAACTTCTCAAACCCTTAGTATTAAGTTTTGTTGGTTTGGATTTCATAATGTTAGATGATGGGTTAGTGTAATGAGTGTGTACTCATGATAGAGCTTTGTTTAGTAAGTGGTTTTGTTGATTTTGGAGTTAGGAGTGATGCTTGTTAGATTTGAAGTTCTTGGTCACTTTTTTTTGACTTGGTTTAGATGAATAAATTGGTAATATTGAGTTGATTGGGGGCTGTTGTAATGTAGTTTAGATGGAGGTTTGATTGGGTTGTGAATTGGAGTTGAAATTGTGGTTGTTTGAATTGGTTTAAATTTGGGAAATCGCGTAAACATAGCCGTCGTAACGTCCGATTTTCTGTAGACTGTTTTTGTGTATAACATTAGGACCCGAGAACCCCCTTCTAGATTATGACCACTGCCATGTTTAGATAGCTCATGTGACGAGCTTCGTTTTGATATGTAGTTCGTTCGATTCCGATGCACGGTTTAGGAGAAACGACCGTTTCAAGTAACGGCGTTTCGCGAACGAAACTTTTCCCCTCGCCTTACTTTGAAACATAGGTTAAAGACCGAAAAGGGTTAATTAATGTATGAAACATTTATGGTAAGTGTGTTAGGCAGTTGGTAAGACACTCGCGCAGGAATCGCTTTAAAACTCGTAAAGGTTAAATTATTAAAAATGGTGGAGCCGAGGGTACCCGAGTGACTTAAGCGAATCAGTGAGCGCAAAACAAGCGTTAGAATCTAAGTTAGTTAAAGTATAGATTTACAAGTGACTTTGGTTTAATTCCAACTTACTTGTTGTTTATAGGTTACCAGACTCGTCCTGAGCCATTCGTAAACCCCAGTCGCTCAGACAAGTTTTCTACCCGTTATACTGTTGTTGTGATGTATATGTGTATATGCATGATCTTGCGATAAATGCATATTTGTTATTAGCAAATTCTTGCGATATATTGTTGCATGTGATATGGTATATATGAATGCCTGTTTCATATTCTTGAGTTATATATCTGTTGGTTCAAATGCTTATAGTTGCATAATACCTATGCTAGAGGATAGCGGTAACTTGCATATACCCGTAGTATAGGGACCCAAAGGTGAAAATATTTTCTAAAACCGGGAGTCGAGGATCCCGAGTAGATTTTGTATATATGGATATGGATATATATATATATATTTATATATATATGGTTATAGTTTTCCAAACTATTAATCGAATAAGGTTTATTCGATAACTTTAACTTTATTTTATTATTGAATATTATTTCGAATATTCATCCGAGGACTTATGACTCCTTTATTTTATTATTGAATATTATTTTGAATATCCATTCGAAGGCTTATGACTCAGTTTATATTATTTAATGAATATTATTTGAATATTCATTTGAGGATCTATGACTCCGATTATTTGCTGAGGTATATTCTTTATTTCATTAAAGAATAAGGTGTTAATAATCAAACTTATTTTCGATTATTCAAATAAAGATAATACTTTCATATAAGTATATCTTTGGTTATTTAATGTTTATTTCAAGTATAAGTTTTAATACTTCTACTTCAATTATTTTTATAAAGATTATTCTTTATGGGAATATTATTTAAATAATAATATTCAGATATTTTCTAATATATGGGGACTGATTTACTTCATTAAATCAGCTTTACTCCAAACACTCTTTAAAGTGTTTTCGAGTCTTCAAAATGATTTTTAAAAGTTAGAGCGGATCCCAAAACTCATTTTTATATTTAAGATCTTCCTTTTAAGGGGATTTAAATACTCGCTCAAAACCTGAGGGATCCGGCTCTATGGTGTATTTTATATTCGCAACAAGGTTGCTGTTTTGATAAATGAATTGATTACTTGCCCAATGTTCGGGAAGTAAGCCCATCTAATTGAGTCGGCATAAGCGACAGGCCGGGGTACGGTCTATCAAAGTGTAAGTGGCTGGGTGGCAGTCCATCAATGCGTAAGAGGCCGGGTGGCGGTCCAGCACAAGGTCCTTATGTGGCCAGGGTGATGACCGGTGGGGGATTCATCCATCTACTAGTAGAAAAGGTTACTTATTGGTATCTTTGCCTGATCAGCAAGATATCTGGTTTATGCCAAATTCTTTTCCTTTCCAAATTTATTGGATATTGCAATTCTGTTCATACTTTATATGACAGAGGTTTTCAGGAAATGTATAAAGAAGGTGTATATGTGGATATATATATATATATGAGAACTAAATGAAGTATATCATAACTTTATTTCCTTTAATAATATTTCAAAGCTTGAATCTATTCAAATCTTGTCTTATAGTCTCATCTATGTGATGAACTTTTGAAATTGATTATAACTTGAACGGTGATAGTTCAAGTAGAATTGGGAAAGATATAAGTATATTGGGGTATTTGGTAACCTCATCTTTTAAACTTATATCTAATTAATAATTGTCTTATGAATGACAAAGATTTTCAGAAAAACGTTGAGACAAGGTTAGATATATGAGATCACCTTGCAACGATATTTTTTTTATACAGTTATACACTGGGACTTTGTGTATATTATGCATGGAAGAGGACCTCCAATATTTTGAAAAGTATATATGTATATATACTGAATATTTTGCGACTTCATCGCATTAAGATATCAACTTGGTTCATTTCTTTTGACCAAGACTTTCATGAGTATTATGAGTAGGCTCATATATTGTAAATCATTATACATATTATTTTGGTGGGCTTGCTGCTCACCCTTGCTTTATTTCTTCATCAAACAACAACAGTTAGGAAAGATGGCCAGACTCCAGCAGACCCAGCGCAAGCGCGTGGGAAGCGTCCCGCGTCTTCCCGTTGATGTTGTAGCTGCTATAGCTGCAGAGGTAGATCTATTGTAGATCAGACCATCTACTTTTGAGAATCAATTATGTATAATTATAACTTGTGGCAGATAATGGCAATTAACTGTAAATTTATCAAGTAATCATTTTGGGTTGTAATAACTTTTAAATTGTGGATTCAAAGACTTGTACTTATTTAAATTTCATCTCTGAGACTATAACGGGTTGTGGTGTGTGTTAGTGTGGGGTCACAACATAAGGTTATTTATTATTAATTTAGTGAAGTGATATTGTGGAAAGAAAGACCGTGACGACCCGGATCCCCGACCCCGGATCTGGGGGTGTTACAGTTCTGGAGCATAAATCACTCCCAATTTATTCAAGAACAGTCCAGCAACTCGACTAATCCAAAAAGATCAATAAACAGCCAGGAATTCAAAGATTGCGGTCAATCTTCGAACAATTTCGGCGACGAGTCGGCTTTACCAAAAACTCGATCAAAATTCAAGGTCTATATACCAAATCGACGCTCTGATTATGTAGAAATTATTACTATGATTATAACTAACAACCCAATCAAGAACAAATCGAAAAAATAAGAATTACAATGGTTAGAAACAAGAACTCGACCCGTACAAATTTGAACTACAACATCAATAAAATTAGTACCAATCGATTATACTGATCATGTAGAAGCTATTCATGTCATCAAAAACAATAAAAAATTACTAAATCAGAAACTGCCAAATTTAACATAAACCTTAAAATTCGAATTGGAAAATTGCTAATCGTTTGATGATTTTTATGATGGATTATGAAAGAGGATATCGAGGGCTTCTATTTGGTTACTCATGCATGAGATTTGGAGCTCAGAATCATCTTCAAATCTGTGTTTAATCTCAAGAACACCAAGAACAAACCCTAACCCTAATTTGAGAGAAAATACTGAATTTTTGTATATATTTCTGATTTTTATATAATTAAATAATAAGTAAATTCTATTTATAAATACCAAAATAATACCCAAAAATCATTTAGGGCCTAATTATATCATTTAATTATAATAATTAGTCCAAAATTAATAATTAACTGGGACTAATATTTAATCTAATAAATACAAAAATTATGAATAATCTAGAAACGCAAAAATATGGAATATTTGATAGTCCCACAAATTTAAGAAAATAAATATACGATTTTTGTGGGCTTTGACGTCCCGGTAGGGGCCTGTTAAAATCATTTTTCATGGAACAAAATATTTTCTAAATTAACTTGATATTCAGAAAATCAATATGGCAATTAAAATTGATTTCCGATAACATATTAATAAATACAACACATTTAACACGAAATAAAAGAGCCGAAAAATATCTCGAACCACACTACATTTATTCAGCACATAACATATAACATCTTATAATCAATCATAATTTATTATATCATAAATCACATAATAATTATTTAATATATACTACGGTCCACATAATGCATACTAACTTCTTTTCTTGCTAATTCTAATCAATCATGTTCATGAACACTTTCAATAATTACCGGTTGTTTAACTTCACTTTCCACGCACTCCTTCGTTTAATCAGCCTAGTTTATAATTGCTTCCAAGTGCATTCAAAGTTCTTTAAATATTTCCTTACTTTTCTCATCCATCCACGGATGGCACATTCAGTTTCTAAACGTTCCTAAAATTAACTCTAGAATTAAAAAGTAAAGATGAAATCTCGGTTGGATACAATTAACATAAGAATTTATTATCATGCCATAATTTCCTTTAATCACACCTAAATTTACTCGTCGATCAAAAATCTTTCACTATTTAAAAGAAAAAAATGCTAAACTGGAGACATCACAGCAACACTATAACTCGCGTTATCCTTTATTTTGGTTCTAGGAAGTCCCCGTGCGAAATTTATTACAATGCTCTTCCTTGACGTTCAGTCACATATAACATTTATTCCTTTATTCATGCCATATTATCAGGAAGTTTTCTTCTACATCTATGTTCATTATCATATTCTCAGAACAACTTGAATCTCATGAGTTATCAGTGTTTAGCGAAATTCCTATCTTTAGCCTTGCTCTACTTGGTGCTCGTTCATCCATAAGTGGGGTATTCTATTCCGGTTCAACATGGTTTACAACATGCTCAATACATCTACCAACATCTTAAATCAGGTAATAATATCGATCAATTACAATCAATTCCTGAATCTGGTGATGTACAACGATCTCCTTTAAACATCAACGAACTCACTTATGGAATAAACGGTTGATTAATGAAATACAATGATTAGGTTTGGTTAACCTATCAATAATAATTAAATAGCGCTCCCCTCGACTTTAGTTCTCAGTGATTTCATGACGACATCCCTTAACGAGAGGTACTCACTTCTAAAGCAGTTACAATAATACATTCAACCTTTGATGTTGGCCTAGATTCTTCGGTAGATATAACATTTACTTACATGTTCTACCATCTCCGTTCTTATACCAAGTCAATCAATATCTTTTTTTATCTCTTAGTATTTAATCGTATTCTCATAATAGATTCTCTATTTCAAATTATAGACGTTTCATTATGTCCTTTACTTTAGCTCTGGCACACACGATATCCATCACTTACTTACATACTGTACAACTTATAAAATTTCTTTATCATCCTTTTGATTCCACTTCATTTCTGAGTTAAGTCCTTTATTCCCCTGGCTCATTATTTCTTCTTTACATATGCAAATCCTTCTTCCCAATAATATTGATCGGTTTATCATTAAATAAACCATTTATGTGGTTAATTCTGGAATGAAAGCTTTCAATTTCTAACTATTCAAACTCTTTTACTACTCTTGTTAATAAAACTAAAAAAATCACACTTTCTTTCTCGCTGTCAACTACCCTCGTAGCCTTGCCCAAATCATGGTTAATCGTGCAACTATCATCTCTAATCAGTTCCAACTATTTCCTGTCTCATATTTGATTTTCTCGAAATGAAGATATGTTTTATATTATTGGGGTCTAATTAAATTATACACCATTTTCCCCTAAATAAATAACACCTCCCCATCTGTAGTTCACCTAATATTATTGCCAACTTCTACCATACATCAAATACTTGTATTCGCGAGTTTTCTGGTATTTCGGAGTATTTCTCATTACTTTGTCATCCTATATTGGTATACATCCACGTCTTCATGAAAACATTATTGCAGATGATAAAATCTCTTTGATCGTCTAACAACATCCAAATTAGTGAAATTACCAATCTCTTCTTTATTCCTTGTTATATATATTTGTGATGTCATGTCTAATAATGATTTGTGTTTAGTTTTCAGATCTTAGCTAACAGGACAAATCAGGACTTAACTGGAAATCAGTACTTATACTGAAGTCAGAACTTAAGTTATCAGAACTTAAGATATCAGAAGATATTCATCAGGAGATAATATCAGGACTTAAGAAGACTTTCAGATAAGGAAGGCGGCTGATTGAAAGGAAAGAAGATCAAGACTAAAACAAGATGAGATATTCATGGAGAAGTATTCTATGAAGAATAGAAGACTTGGAGGAAAAGATAACTAATTGATATATTTTAGGATACAAAATCATATTCGATATCAATTAGAAGATTATCTTGTAACTGTGTGTCTATATAAACATAACATAGGGTTTACACTAGATGTGTTATCTTTATCGAGAATATTATTGTTTGTAACCCTAGCAGCTCTCGTGATATTTGTTCATCAGTGAGAGAGAACGGTTCCATTATAATCTGTTTTATTAATAAGATTATTCTGTGTTTCATACTTGTGTTCTTAATTCGATTTGATTGTACTATACACTGTATTCAACCCCCTTCTACAGTGTGTGTGACCTAACAAGTGGTATCAGAGCTTATCTGTTAACACATATACAGTAAAGATCCAAAACAATCATGTATGAAGAAGAACAAACTCCAACCAAGCCCACCAAAACTGAAGAAACTCCAAAGACTCAAATCCATAATCGATATGAGACAATTAGGGTTCCCATACTGAGACCTTCTGAGTATCCCATATGGAAAGTGAGGATGACTATGTTTCTGGAAGCTACAGATCCATAATACCTTGACAGAATTAAAGAAGGACCACATAAGCCAACCAAGCACTCTGTTATAGTTGCAGATCAGCCAACAAAGATCGTACCAAAGGAGAAAAGTGAATATATGTGACGCCCTCAAAACTCGCGGTCTAGATTTGGGGGTCACTAACCCTTAAACCATAATAAAATAATCACAGCGGAATAATATATTAAATATAACCCCTTGCATGCAACTGGATCGATCACAGGTTATAGTATGGAACAGGCACTAATACAAACCAACTACTATTACAAACCATAAGTCTCATTAGTTTTACAACTTATTCAAATTTTCTTACAAACCTTTATACTATTCAAGCGTCCCAAACTATCTACCTGGAAAACACACCAAACTATTTACAAGCGCTTGACCTCTAATCAAACCTGGAACTCAAGCCTGCTCCGGTTTAGCTGAAAGATTAGATTAATAAACAAGTATGAGCGAAGAGATGCTCAACAAGTAATATAAAGTTTGTAAGTGAACAACAATAACAATATCTGAGTAAAAGTCCAAGCTGATATAAACTTTGAAGTTTAAGTGACAATTTAATCAAGCACAATTATGCACTATACTGTTCCTGATGATCAGTCACGAAACAACACCGGTATCCCGCAGCCATACCATAAATATAGGTATCGATATCCCGCAGCCATACCGTACATATTGGATATCCATGAAGAAGGCATACATTCGCCTAGCAAGATATTACACTTTCGTATAATAACTCACGCTAGACCGGTGCCTCGGCCTCTTACGCTAACCGATAAATAATTCACAAAATAAATTTTGATTAAAGGAGTCGGATCAATGACATCCTTATCCATTCAACTCCCTATGTCACATGTTCGGAGTTATCTCAACAAGTGATGGCGAAATAACTAGAACAATTAGTTATCCGCTAATCCCAATTCAAAGTTTCACTGTATAGAGTATATCTGGATAGTATAGTTATTCACTATATATCGAATCAAAAGATTGGTTCTAGCAGAATGATTGCTAGAATACGAGAATGTCAATAAATATAGGAGTATTGATATTCAATATGCTATCAGAGTATTTATAAACAGTTCTTATATCTGAATATGTAAAACAATAAGCTATTCTGAATTTAGAATAGGGGAGAATACTTACCTGGTATGCTCACTAACTTTTCACTAAAACCCTGGCTTATAGCTGCTGGCTACTATCTCCATCTAACACTTGACCGCACTCCTTGCTACTCGATTCTATAAACAAAAGAACTATCTTAATTGACATAACCAAACTCAATTGACGTAACTATACGTCTTGACATCTACCCGATCGTTTATAACTAAGCATGACATTTTAAACGGTAAACAGATAGCATGCATATCATATAGCACGTAATCATGGTATTCGTATAACACATACTCACATAATTCATGTAATACATAAGTCAGATCATTAAAAGATACGTCTCAGTGCGTTTAGAATGAAAATCAGGTCAATAATAATATTTACCGATCATATACCAACTCAAACTAATATACAAATCAAATGACATTGCAATACAAAAGAAATTAGGACTCAAAAGTATTTTTATTGAAAGCGCAATATTTTTCTGAGTCTATACGCGTTCGTTTCGTATTAAACGGACGAACGGTTTATTTATTATGAATAAAATAAGAAATAAATGGAATTAAATCAATTAATAATAATATTAATTGATTTTTAAATATCAAAGTATAATTTTTAAAACCTTAAAATAATTTTTAGGAATTATTTGAATTAATTATAAATAATCTATATTTATTTAACTATTTATAAATAAAATTAACTGATTAAATGATTTTAATCAATTAATTAAATTCATAAATAATTAACTAAAATAAATTATAAATAATTAAATCAAATTGTATTTTTGAAAATAGTTAAAGAAAATAATTTTTGGAATTTAAAATAATTATTAAATGATTTTTGAAATTAAAATAAATGAATTTAAAAAAATAGAAAATGAATTTGATTTATTTTTAAAATCAGATTTTCAGAAACATTTTCAGGAATTTGGAATTGGGGAAAAACATATTGAACCCGGGTTTTAATAAAAACAAACGGGTCGGGTTTCAGGGTCATCAAGAACATCCACCGAAGTTCTTGTGAGCCCAGATTCCGGCCACAACTTCCAGCCACATCGGAAGTTTCCGGCGACTCAAACCCCCCAATTTAGCACTCGTTCTGCTCTTTCCCCCCCCGAATCAGTACAACACAAGCCCAGCAACTCGAACAGCAGAACAACTCTCAGAAACGAACCGGAGTTCGTTGATTCCGGCTGGAACAACCATGGAAGCCGGCCACGAGTTCCAGAATCCGGTGAACTCGGGTTTAATCAAAAACAGCACCAAAATCATCGATTTAACCCTCGAATTAAAGCCCAGATCAATATAAAGCTATTCTAAGCATTACTATCATCAAGAACATCACGATAATCTCAGAAATTAAATAGAAAAATCAAGAAAATTAAGAACTCGAACTAACCTAAATCGTAATCAAAACTAATGAAACAAAGTGCTAAACTACTCCTTACAATCCCAGGAACGATTATAACTCAACCAAATCATTAAACAATACCTCCAAGATCAAGAACGAATTTAGACCATAACTACCAAAAATCGAAATCACAAAATACTACATCTCAGTTAATGAAATTGGTACCAATAGATTGGGCTCGTTGAGAGCTTCAAATCGGTATGTAGATCGCTCAAAACGGATCAAAAACGCTCTTGGAATCACAAGATAAAGTTCAAGAATTGAATTTCACCCCCAAGAACCTTGTTCTTGAATAAACTTATTTTCTGAAATTTTATTAAAATAAAATGAATTAAACTGATTTTAATCAGCTACTTATATTAACCTAAAATTATATCCCTAAAATCAAATTAGGGTGTTTTTATCTCCTAATTATAATAATTAGGGCCCCAAAATAATAATTATGGGGAATAATTTTAAAATGATAAAATACAAAATTAATGTCAAAATTCCCCAAAAATTGTGAATAATTTAAGAATACAAAAATAAAGGGTATTTGAAATATGAATAATTTTATAAAAATAAAAACACGGATTTTGTGGGGTTTGTCGTCCCAGTGGGGTCTCGGTCCGTTGATTTTTGAAAAACGGAAACGATCCCTAAATTACCAGAAAATCCTGAAAACACGTAAAATGCATTCAAACGCGTATAACTTGAAATAAAATGAATATCTTAATAAAGACGCTAATAAATACGCGTCCCGATTGCAGATAGGTTCATATAATTGAAGTTTAAACATATATTAATCAATCGAAAAAATTTCTGGCCCGTACGAAACACATATAACAACTGTAACATTTAATATCATGGCAATGATCACTTTAAATTTATAAAACACATAATATTTATTTATTTAACACATAATATTCACATAATTTTCCCGGATATTACATCCTTCCCCCTTAACAGGATTCTGTCCTCAGAATCAGCCTAAGAAAACAAGTAAGGATACTTGGATCGCATTTCGCTTTCCAACTCCCAGGTCGACTCTTCAACCTTGGGATTCCTCCACAAGACTCGTACTAACGACACAGACTTATTCCTAAGCACTCTCTCTTTCTTATCTAAAATCTGCACTGGTTGCTCTATAAAAGATAAATATGGCTGAATCTCGATTGGCTCGTATTCTATCACATGGTTCGAATCAGGCAAATAACGCTTCAACATTGACATGTGGAACACATTGTGGATATGCTGCATGTGAGGTGGTAACGCTAATTCGTAAGCAACCTTTCCTACACACTTCAAAATTTCAAAAGGGCCATCATAATGCGGAATCAGCTTTCCTTTCTTTCCGAATCTTGATAAACCCTTCCAAGGTGAAACCTTCAATAGCACTGCCTCACCAACTTCAAATTCCATATCCTTTCTAGCAGGATCAGCATATTTGCGTTGACGATCTTGAGTTGCCACTAATCATTTCCGAATGAGCTCTATCTTCTCTTTTGTCTGCTGGATCAATTCTGGACCCAAAATCTTTCTCTCACCAACTTCTTCCCAACATATTGGAGATCTGCATCTTCTCCCGTATAAAGATTCGTAAGGCGACATTCCAATGCTGGCATGATAACTGTTATAGTAGGAGAATTCGACTAGTGGCAAATGTTCGTCCCAACTCCCTTCAAAATCTAGTGCACATACCCTTAACATATCTTCAATTGTTTGAATCGTCCTTTCACTTTGACCGTCTGTCTGCGGATGATACGGTACTCATGTTCAGCTTCATTCCGAGACAAACTTGAAAACTTCTCCAAAATCTTGAATTAAATCGAGGATCTCTATCTGAAACTATGGATACTGGAACTCCATGTCGTGTCACAATTTCCTTAAGATATAACCGTACCAATTTATCCATTGAGAATCTTTCGTTGATAAGAAGAAAATGCGCTGATTTTGTCAATCTGTCGATAATAACCCAAATAGCATCATGATTTGCCCTGGTCCTCGATAATCCAAGTACGAAATCTATTGTGACATGCTCCCACTTCCATTCTAGACTGTCCAATAGTTGTATCAGTCCACTGGGTCTTTGATGTTCCGCTTTGACTCACTGGCAAGTGTAACACTTACTTACCCTTTCTCCAATTTCCTTCTTTACGCCACAAAAATTTTTCTTTTAAGTCTCTGTACATCTTTGTACTCCCTGGATGAATTGAATATCTGGAGTTGTGAGCGTCTTGAAGAATTTCATCTTTTAGCTCGGCTACGTTGGGTATCCATATTCTGGAAGAAAATCTTAATATTCCGTAATAACCCCAAAATTTTTGAACTTTTTGTAACCCTTATGAATAGTGATTTTGCTGATTATGCTGAATAAGAAAACTTTTCATGCCACACTATGTAGGGGTTCTTTTATTGATATTCTGAGATCTTATTAATACTCTATATGGTATATAAGTGTATGTAAAGATCGTCAGAATCCAAATTCGAACACTTTGATTTTTCCCGAAAACCCACCGGATACAGAATGAATTAAGTATATTGTAACATGATTAAAAGGATTTTAATTCAAGGATTATAAGAGAGGATCATAAAAGGAATATAAAATATTGAGAAAGGTTTAAGGGAACCTAAGTAATGAGATCCCGGGTATGATCCCTCAAACAATAAACGAGAACGAAAGTTAAGCGAACCGTATAACAGATAAGAGGTCATTAGCCAAGTAATTAGGGGTTAATCAAAGAGGTTAGTGGGTGATGATGTCATCACACCAACAAGAAGAAGACAAGTGTAAGAAGATGACATAATAAGGGTGACATAAGCATGACAAGGAGAAGTGTTTTGTTGGATGATTCTAGGCCATGTAAAAGTTACCATGGTAAAAATTCTAATTAATTGTCAAAGCCAAAAGGGAATCAACCAACAAATAACATAACACAAAAATCAAGAAGCTCACTTTGTTCCTCAAGGACAAAGCTCTCGGCCTTTTTCCATTTCAAGAGAAAAGAAAAATCAATTTCCAAGATCCAAGCTTTGATAATTTGTGAGGTAATTATCCAAGGTTCCTTATGCATAGATATAGCTATCATATGAATCTAAGCTTCCATTTCCTTCACAATATCTTCCAATAATTCATGGAAGAAGAGGGTGAATAGTGTTTTCAAGATCTTGAAATTTTTGATCTTGTGTTTTCTTTAGATAAAGCTTTAGTAAGGATTTTCAAGGGTTGTTTCAAGCTCCTTAAGTTACTTCTACTCACCAAGGAAGGTATAATCTCATACCCTAACCTTACTTTTGATTATTTAGAGCTTTTTATGATAGGTTTAGTTCTTGGGAGGAATGATTCATGTATATTTAGAGTTGGGTTGGTTTTGTAATGAGTTTGAAGTTGTAAATCTTGATTATTGGTTAATGAACTTAAGTATAAGCTTTTAGTTCATGTTTGAGGCTAGTATAAATTGGAAATCTTGAGATGTTGGGGATGTTGTAGTAAATTATGGATGGAGTTTGGTTGTATGATGATTGTGGGTTGATTTGTTGATTGATTGGAATGGTATAAATTTGGTAATCGCGTAAACATAACCGTCGTAATGCCCGATTTACCTTAGACTATTTTTGTTCTTAACTTCAGGACCCGTGAACTCACTGTTAGGTTTTGACTATTCACATGATTAGATAGTTCATGTTACGAGCTTCGTTTTGATATGTGGTTCGCTTGAATCCGATGTACGGTTTAGGAGAAACGACCGTTTTAAGTAACGACATTTCGCGAACGAACCATTACCCCTCGCCTTACTTTGAAACCTTGGTTAAGGCCCTTAAATGACTAATTGGAGTATGAAACAATTATGTAAAGTGGATTAGGAAGTTGGTAGGGTACTCGCGAAAGAATTGCCTTAAGATTATTAATGGTTAATTTATTAAAAATGGTGGGCCGAGGGTACTCGAGCGACATAAGTGATACGTTAAGCGCAAAAGCGAACGTTAGGGTCTAATTGGTTAAAGTATAGATTCTTAAGCTACTTTGGTTTAATTCCAACTTATATGTTGTTTATAGGTTACCAGAGTCGTCCCAATCCTTTTACCACCCCCAGTCGCTCAGGCAAGTTTTCTACCCGTATAACTGTTGTTGTGATGTATATATGTATATGCATTATCTTGTGATAAGTGCATGATTATTATTAGCAAAGTCTTGCGATATATTGGAGCATGTGATATGATGTTTATATGCATGCCTGTTTCGTAATCTTGATATCTAATTGTTGATTCAAATGCTTATAAGTTGCATAATACATATGCTAGAGATAAGCAGTAGTTGCGTATACCCTTAGTATAGGGGACCCAAAGGTGAACATTTTCTAGACCGGGAGTCGATGCTCCCGAGTATATTATATATATTTATATATATATATATAGATATAGTTTTCAAAACTATTAATCGAATAAGGTTTATTCGATAACTTTATTTTATTTAATGAATATTATTTTGAATATTCATTCGAGGACTTATGACTCCGCTTATTTTATTTAATGAATATTATTTTGAATATTCATTCGAGAGCTTATGACTCCGCTCCTTTTATTAAATAATATTCTTTATTTTATTAAAGAATAATCATTCGATAATCAAACTTATTTTCGATTATTCAAATAAAGATCGTACTTTCGTATAAGTATATCTTTGGTTATTTATTATTCATTTCAAGTATGAGTCTTAAAACTTCTACTTCAATTATTTTTATAAGGATTATCCTTATGGGAATATTATTTAAATAATAATATTCAGATATTTTCTAATATATCGGGACTGATTTATTTCATTAAATTAGCATTACTCCAAACATTCTTAAAAATGTTTTCCAGTCTTCAAAATGATTTTAAAAGTTAGAGCGGATCCCAAAACTCGTTTTCAAATTTAAGATCTTCCTTTCGAAGGGGATTTAAAAAATCGCTTAAAAATTAAGGGATCCGGCTCTGTGGTGTATTTTATATTCGCAACGAGGTTGCTGTTTTGATAAATGAATTGATTACTTACCCAACATTCGGGAAGTAAGTCCATCTAATTGAGTCGGCATAAGCGACAGGCCGGGGTACGGTCTATCAAAGTGTAAGTGGCTGGGTGGCAGTCCATCAACGCGTAAGAGGCCGGGTGGCGGTCCAGCACAAGGTCCTAATACGGCCAGGGTGATGACCGGTGGGGGATTCATCCATCTACTAGTAGAAAAGGTTACATATTGGTATCTTTACCTGATCAGCAAGATATTGGGTTTATTCCAAAATTCTTTTCTTTCCAAATTCATTGGATATTGCAACTCTGTTCATACTTTACATGATAGAGGTTTTCAGGAAATGTATGAGAAATATATATGGATATATATATATATATATATATATATATATATATATATATATCGGGACTTAATGAAGTATCTCATAACTTCATTTCATTCAATAATATTTGAAAGATCGAATCTATTCAAGTCTTATGTGGTAGTCCCACCTATATGATGAACTTCGAAAACTTATTATACTTGGAACGGTGATAGTTCAATTAGTTTTACAAAAAGATATAAGTATAGTGAAGTAATTGGTAACTTCATCTTCCTTTAAGCTTATATCCAGTAAGTAATTACCTTACACTTGATAAAGGTTTCTAGTAAGTTATCCATTTAGATACTTGCATTATTGTTTACACTATAAATTATCTTGCGAGCTGTAATGCTCACTCTTGCTTCATTTCTTCATCACACAACAACAGTTAGGAAAGATGGCCAGACTCAAGCAGACCCAGCGCAAGCGCGTGGGAAGCGTCCCGCGTCTTCCCGTTGATATCGTAGCTGCTATAGCTGCAGAGGTAGATCTATTGTAGATCAGGAATTCTACTTTTGGGAATCAATTATGTATAATTATAACTTGTGGCAGATAATGGCAATTAACTGTAAACTTATCAAGTAATCATTTTGGGTTGTAATAACTTTTAAATTGTGGATTCAAGGACTTGTACTTATTTCAATTTCATCTCTGAGACTATAACGGGTTGTGGTGCGTGTTATTGTGGGGTCACTTCATGAGGTTATCTATTTTCAATTAAGTTAAGTGATAATTATGGAAAGAAAGACCATGACGACCCGGATCCCCGACCCCGGATCTGGGGGTGTTACAGAAATGGTATCAGAGCCAAGCGTTATAAACCTCAGAGATGATGCGACGATATAATAATAAACTCACAAAGATAATAAGAACTTTTGCCAAGTTCATGGTCAGACTACTTAAAGTAGCGCTCACAGTTAAAACCCTTACGGGAACCCTTATAAGTATCATGGTAGTAACTTAGCTTGTTTAATTTGTAGGCGCATGAGATAGAGGACCCAGAGATGTTCGAGTGTGTGCATTATGAGGCACTGCTAGATGCCGAGGATCAAGAGGAGCCTGAGATGGAGGAGGAGGAGGACCCCTCAAAGGAGTCATAGACAGAGGTTATTGCGATTTCAGATGAGGAGGACCCGGATGAGGTCCTAGTAGCTGAGGAGTATGTCGGAGCTATAGTGGAGTATACTGGTACCCCTTTACCCTCACTCCCGGTGGTCAGAGCTCCTACCCCTCCACCACTATCTTGGAGACCCTATGATGATAGCTCTGAGACCCATACTCCTGAGCCTAGGCAGACCAAGGAGGCACCCCCAACAGCTCCGAATTCACCACCTCTCGACCCTGCCCATAGGCAATCTTTGTTAGCTCACGGCTATGTTCAAGATGTTCTGAGGACTCGAGTGGCTGTTGCTGAGGCCCAGCTGGATGAGGTCAGGATGGAGTTGGAGGCGGAGAGGGCTGGTAGGTGTGCACGAGCTCATGAAGCTAGAGCTACCATACCCCGATCCCTGAGGAGGGAGCTGACTAGGATAGAGCTCACGGCCCATGCGAGACTCCGATCACTTCAGGGAGACAGACATGGCAGGATTTCCAGGAGGCAGGCTGACTGCATTTTCCGTCATGCGATGGAGAGAGTGTGAAAGTTGACCCGCTCCGGTGTGTGATTCAGGACCAGTGATGTGGTAGTCTAGTCGTCTAGTTAGTCGAGGCCATAGTAAGAGCCAATTTTCCGGGATAGTTGACTTGTATATAATATCCCTTTCTCTGACTAGACAGATAGACTCTTGTAAATCACTTTTGGGTAGATGACTGTAGCACTGTTATACTTTTGACCAGATCGAACTATGTATTTCTCGCATTATGTATATATTTGTTTCCTTTCAGTTCAATTCTTTAAGTGACGAGATTACTGTTTTTTCGTTATTATTACTGCACTTCTTATTAGAACTGTCATAATATAATAGAATTGCGAGATGCATTCTCCCCATTATAGAACTGTGCAAGGCACAATATTATGTATGATTCTAACCTAACGTTGAATTTTCCCAAAAATTATCAGTATCATGCCGCCAAGAAGGATTGGAATTAGGGCGAACCCTGGGTTTGAGGACCAGGGAAGCCATAACCAGGATGGGAGGAACCAAGAACACGGTGAAGAGGAAGATGAGGATTATGTTGAACAGGATGACTCCCAGTATGAAGAGGAGGAGGAAACATTTGATGTTGAAGGATTTGAGATAGAGGCTGGAGAAGGAGAAACTGAGGTTGAGCAACAGGTACCAAACCCAGGCATGGATCCCATGGGGCAGTTCATGCAACTACTAAGGCAGAACTTGGAACATCAACCCAACCCACCCCGTCAAGGAAATAACAATGTTATGGCAAACTCTTTCAGGGCTTTCAAGTCCCTTAAGCCCCCTGAGTTCCACGGATCAGCGGACCTTGTTGAGGCAAGGGCATGGCTAAAAGAAAAGGAGAAATCCTTTGAGATTCTGAGTACCGATGAGGCACAGAAGACTGTATTTTCTACCTACCTTCTGAAAGGAGAGGCCAACTACTGGTGGGAGGCCAAGAAAAACATGGAGACAGATGCTATCATAACCTGGGAGAGGTACGGTCAGTTATTTTAGGGAAAATATTTCCCGAGGTTTATGGAGAACCAGATGGAGCTCAAGTTCTTGGAGCTAAAGCAAAATAACTTATCTCTGGCAGAGTACGAAGCAAAATTTATTGAGTTATCAAGGTTTGTGCCGGAGTTTGTAAGCACCGAGGAAAAGAAAGCTAGGAGGTTTCAGCAGGGACTGAAACCGTGGATTCAGAATAGGGTGGCAATCCTTGAGCTTACAGATTATGCCACTCTGGTGTAAAAGGCAACAATTAAAGAAGCCGGAAGTGAACAGATGCAGAAGGAAAGAGAGAAGAAAGGAATAAAGAGGAAAAGTATGAGCATGGGCGGAGGTCCCGCAGGAGGGAGCTTCCCAACTAGATTTAATCGAGGAGCAGTGTCCCTACCGGGAAGGAGTACTAGGTTTAAGCGGCCAATGAGTGTGAATGTGAGCCAGAGCGGCCAGAAGTCAGGAAGGTCCTATTCCAACCAGTCTCGAACCCCATTATCAGCCTGTAACACTTGTGGAAGGATGCATTCTGAGGAGTGTAAAGGAAAGCCGGTAATCTGCTTCAAATGTGGTCGAGAAGGTCACTATTCGTACAAGTGCACTTCGCCAACCCCCATTACCCGTCCAAGCACCACTTGTCATCAGTGTGGACGCCCGGGTCATTGGAAGAGGGAATGCCCAATGAACAAACCAGCAGCTTCGAGAGCCAGCAGGGCTGCCTCCAATAAGCCACCTACCGCGAGGACTTTCAACATGACAGTGCAAGATGCTATGAAAGACTCAGATGTGATAGCAGGTACCCTTTCTCTAAATTCAGTCAGTGCAAATGTCTTATTTGATTCTGGAGCAACTAAATCTTTTATATCAAAGGACTTTGCACATAAATTAAGACTTAAGGCTGAACCCTTGATAGAACCCTTACAAGTGGAAATAGCCAACCATGAAATTATTCTTGTTAACCAGATTCACCCCGCCTGTGAGTTAGACATAGGGGAACAATCTTTTAGTGTTGATCTGATTCCTTTTAAATTAGGGGAATTTGACGTAATTTTGGGAATGAACTGGCTATCTAGCAAAGATGCTCAGATAGACTGTAAAGGGAAGAAATTTAAGTTGAATATCCTAGGGAAGAAAGAAGTCATATTTAGAGGGAAGAGGCAGACACAAAAATTTTTGACCATGGCCCAGGCCAATAAGATGCTACGAAAAGGAAATGAGGCTTACCTAGCCTATGTGGTGGACACGCAGAAGGAGGTGCCCAACTTGCAAGACATTCCAGTAGTCAACAAATTCGAAGATGTGTTTCCACAAGACCTTCCGGGATTACCACCCGATAGTAATTGAATTCGCTATTGAGTTGGCCCCAGGGACATCGCCAGTTTCAAAGGCACCATACCGGTTAGCCCCATTAGAAATGAAGGAATTGGCTACCCAATTACAAGAGCTTTTGGATAAGGGTATGATAAGACCCAGTGTGTCTCCGTGGGGAGCACCAGTATTATTTGTTAAGAAGAAAGATGGGAACATGAGGCTGTGCATCAACTACCGAGAGTTGAACAAGCTAACCATAAAGAACAGGTACCCGTTACCCAAAATAGACGATCTGTTCGACCAGCTAAAGGATGCTGTTTATTTTTCCAAGATTGACCTGAGAACTGGATATCACCAACTAAAGATTAAACCCGAAGATATTCCCAAGACTACATTCCGTACCAGGTATGGGCACTATGAGTTCTTGGTAATGTCCTTTGGATTAACCAACACCCCAACGGCTTTCATGGATTTAATGAATAGAGTATTCAAGAAGTACTTGGACAAGTGTGTGATAGTTTTTATCGATGATATTTTAATCTACTCCAGGACTGAGGCAGAACACGCAGAGCATTTGAGGATAGCTCTAGGAATACTCAGAGAAGAACAGTTGTTTGCCAAATTCTCAAAATGTGAATTCTGGTAGAAGGAAGTACAGTTTTTAGGACATGTGATCAATAAAGAAGGAGTATTGGTCGACCCCTCCAAGATAGAGGCGGTCTCAAATTGGGAAAGGCCAACCACACCCACAGAGGTAAGGAGTTTCATAGGATTGGCCGGCTACTATCGTAGATTTGTACAGGACTTTGCGAAGATCGCAGCCCTTTGACACGACTTACTCGTAAGACAGAGAAGTTGAATGGACAGAAAAATGTGAGAACAGTTTTCAAGAATTGAAGAAAAGGTTGGTAACGGCCCCGGTGTTGGCATTGCCAGACGGAAAAGGAGATTTTGTGATATATAGTGACGCGTCATACAAAGGATTAGGGTGTGTGCTTATGCAGCACGGTAAGGTGATTGTGTATGCGTCGAGACAACTGAAGGAATACGAGATTAGATATCCTACTCATGACCTTGAGCTCGCGGCAATAGTTTTTGCCTTAAAAATTTGGAGACACTACTTGTATGGAGAGAAGTGCGAGATTTTCACAGACCATAAGAGCCTCAAGTACATATTTACGCAGAAAGAGCTCAACATGCGCCAAAGGAGATGGTTAGAACTAATCAAGGACTATGACTGTGAGATTCTTTATCATCCAGGGAAAGCCAATGTGGTGGCTGATGCCCTTAGCAGGAAGGAAAGAATCAAAATGATAATGACTTCGGAGGAATTGATAAGGGATTTCGAGAGAATGGAAATAGAAGTAAAGGTAACCGGAGCCGGAACTGAAAAACTGTTTGAGATCTCGATGCAGCCAGAGTTATTGGAAAAGATTAGATTGTGCCAAGAAAAAGTAATGAAGGAAGGCAGAGAGTCAATGACTGGAGAAGAGATCCATACTGGGAGAGATGATAAAGGGATAATGAGGTATTCCTACCGGATTTGGGTTCTGAATGTTCAAAAGCTTAAGGACGAGATTTTGGATGAAAGCCATAGTTCAAGGTATTCCATTCACCCGGGGAACACCAAGATGTATAGGGATTTGAAGGAGTATTACTGGTGGCCCAACATGAAGAGGGACATAGCAGAATGGGTAAGTAAATGTTTGACTTGCCAAAGAGTAAAGGCAGATCACCAGAGACCTAGTTGGCTTTTACGACCCCTGGAGATTCCCGAATGGAAATGGGAACAGATAGCCATGGATTTTGTTGTAGGCTTACCAAGGGCGAAATCCAATCATGATGCCATATGGGTGATTATAGACCGACTGACAAAGTCAGCTCATTTCATTCCTATCAATGAGAGATACACGGTCGATAGACTGGTGGACATTTACCTTAAGGAAATAGTGATGCGACATGGAGTCCCAGCGTCCTTTGTCTCAGACCGAGACCCCAGGTTCAACTCCAGATTTTGGAGGAGCTTTCAAGAATGTGCGGGGACCAAATTAAACATGAGTACCACTTACCATCCCCAAATGGATGGGCAAAGTGAAAGGACCATCCAGACACTAGAGGATATGTTGAGAGTCTGTGCAATAGACTTTAAAGGAAGTTGGGATGATCACTTGTCGTTGATCGAGTTTTCTTATAACAATAGCTTTCATGCCAGCATCGGAATGCCGCCTTATGAGGCCCTGTACGGAAGAAGGTGTCGATCTCCCTTATATTGGGATGAAGTGGGGGAGCGAAAGATGCTCGGACCCGAAGTGGTCCAAAGGACCAAAGACATAGTGGATCTTATCAGAGGATGGCTTGTAGCAGCCCAAGACCAACAAAAGAAGTATGCAGACCTAGCCCGAAAGGACAAGGAGTATGAAGTAGGGGACTTAGTACTGCTAAAAGTATCCCCTTAGAAGGGATGAATGAGGTTCGGAAAGAAAGGGAAACTAAGCACAAGATACATTGGACCTTTTGAGATACTAAGACGGATTGGGAAGTTAGCTTACGAGCTAGTCTTACCCCCGAACCTACAACAAGTTCATAATGTGTTCCATGTGTCAATGCTAAGGAAGTATCATCGGGATGCCAGACACATAGTGGAGTACGAGCAGGTGGATATGCAACCAGATCTAACTTACATAGAGAAACCAGTAAAGATTATGGATAAGAAGGAACAGGTGCTTTGGAACAAAGTGATCAAGCTAGTCAGAGTGATATGGCAGAACCATAATGTGGAGGAATCAACTTGGGAACTAGAGAGCGCAATGCTAGAAAAGTACCCCCAATTGTTTTCTATCTGATTCCGGGACGGAATCCTTTTAAGGAGGGGAGACTGTAATAACCCCAAAAATTTTGAACTTTTTGTAACCCTTATGAATAGTGCTTTTTCTGATTATGCTGAATAAGAAAAATTTTCATGCCACACTATATAGGGGTTCTTTTATTGATATTCTGAGATCTTATTAGTACTCTATATGGTATATAAGTGTAGGTAAAGATCGTCAGAATCCTAATTCGAACACTTTGATTTTTCCCGAAAACCCACCAGATACAGAAAGAATTAAGTATAAGGTAACATGATTAAAAGGATTTTAATTCAAGGATTATAAGAGAGGATCATAAAAGGAATATAAAATAATGAGAAAGGTTTAAGGGAACCTAAGTAATGAGATCTCGGGTATGATCCCTCAAACGATAAACGAGAATGAAAGTTAAGCGAACCGTATAACAGATAAGAGGTCATTAGCCAAATAATTAGGGGTTAATCAAAGAGGTTAGTGGGTGATGATATCATCACACCAACAAGAAGAAGACAAGTGTAAGAAGATGACATAAGAAGGGTGACATAAGCATGACAAGGAGAAGTGTTTTGTTGGATGATTATAGGCCAAGTAAAAGTTACCATGTTAAAAATTCTAATTAATTGTCAAAGCCAAAAGGGAATCAACCAACAAATAACATAACACAAAAAATCAAGAAGCTCACTTTGTTCCTCAAGAACAAAGCTCTCAGCCTTTTTTTATTTCAAGAGAAAAGAAAAATCAATTTCCAAGATCCAAGCTTTGATAATTTGTGAGGTAATTATCCAAGGTTCCTTATGCATAGATATAACTATCCTATGAATCTAAGCTTCCATTTCCTTCACAATATCTTCCAATAATTCATGGAAGAAGAGGGTGAATAGTGTTTTCAAGATCTTGAAATTTTTGATCTTGTGTTTTCTTTAGATAAAGCTTTAGTAAGGATTTTCAAGGGTTGTTTCAAGCTCCTTAAGTTACTTCTACTCACCAAGGAAGGTATAATCTCATACCCTAACCTTACTTTTGATTATTTAGAGCTTTTTATGATAGGTTTAGTTCTTGGGAGGAATGATTTATGTATATTTAGAGTTGGGTTGGTTTTGTAATGAGTTTGAAGTTGTAAATCTTGATTATTGGTTAATGAACTTAAGTATAAGCTTTTAGTTCATGTTTGAGGGTAGTATAAATTGGAAATCTTGAGATGTTGGGGCTGTTGTAGTAAAGTATGGATGGAGTTTGATTGTAGTGATGATTGTGGGTTGATTTGTGGATTGATTGGAATGGTATAAATTTGGTAATCGCTTAAACATAACCGTTGTAATGCCCGATTTACCTTAGACTGTTTTTGTTCTTAACTTCAGGACCCGTGAACTAACTGTTAGGTTTTGACCATTTCCATGATTAGATAGTTCATGTTACGAGCTTCGTTTTGATATGTGGTTCGCTTGAATCCGATGTACGGTTCAGGAGAAACGACCGTTTTAAGTAACGGCGTTTCGCGAATGAACCATTACCCCTCGCCTTACTTTGAAACCTTGGTTAAGGCCCTTAACTGACTAATTGGAGTATGAAACAATTATGTAAAGTGGATTAGGCATTGGTAGGGTACTCGCGAAAGAATCGCCTTAAAATTCTTAATGGTTAATTTATTAAAAATGGTGGAGCCGAGGGTACTCGAGCGACTTAAGTGAATCGTTAAGGGCAAAAGCGAACGTTAGGGGCTAATTGGTTAAAGTATAGATTCTTAAGCGACTTTGGTTTAATTCCAACTTATATGTTGTTTATAGGTTACCAGACTCGTCCCCAGCCTTTTACCACCCCCAGTCGCTCAGGCAAGTTTTCTACCCGTATAACTGTTGTTGTGATGTATATATGTATATGCATTATCTTGTGATAAGTGCATGATTATTATTAGCAAAGTCTTGCTATATATTGGAGCATGTGATATGATGTTTATATGCATGCCTGTTGATTCAAATGCTTAAAAGTTGCATAACACCTATGCTAGAGATAAGCAGTAGTTGCGTATACCCTTAGTATAGGGGACCCAAAGGTGAACATTTTTTATACCGGGAGTCGATGCGTCCGAGTATATTATATATATATTTATATATATATATATAGATATAGTTTTCAAAACTATTAATCGAATAAGGTTTATTCGATAACTTTATTTTATTTAATGAATATTATTTTGAATATTCATTCGAGGACTTATGACTCCGCTTATTTTATTTAATGAATATTATTTTGAATATTCATTCGAGGGCTTATGACTCCGCTCCTTTTATTTAATAATATTATTTATTTTATTAAAGAATAATGTTTCGATAATCAAACTTATTTTTGATTATTCAAATAAAGATCATACTTTCGTATAAGTATATCTTTGGTTATTTATTATTCATTTCAAGTATGAGTCTTAAAACTTCTACTTCAATTATTTTTATAAGGATTATCCTTATGGGAATATTATTTAAATAATAATATTCACATATTTTCTAATATATCGGGACTGATTTATTTTATTAAATCAGTATTACTCCAAACATTCTTAAAAATGTTTTCGAGTCTTCAAAATGATTTTAAAAGTTAGAGCGGATCCCAAAACTCGTTTTCAAATTTAAGATCTTCCTTTCGAAGGGGATTTAAAAACTCGCTTAAAAATTGAGGGATCCGGCTCTGTGGTGTATTTTATATTCGCAACGAGGTTGCTGTTTTGATAAATGAATTGATTACTTACCCAACGTTCGGGAAGTAAGTCCATCTAATTGAGTCGGCATAAGCGACAGGACGGGTACGGTCTATCAAAGTGTAAGTGGCTGGGTGACAGTCCATCAACGCGTAAGAGGCCGGGTGGCGGTCCAGCACAAGGTCCTAATGCGGCCAGGGTGATGACCGGTGGGGGATTCATCCATCTACTAGTAGAAAAGGTTACTTATTGGTATCTTTACCTGATCAGCAAGATATCGGGTTTATGCCAAATTCTTTTCTTTCCAAATTCATTGAATATTACAACTCTTGTCATAATTTACATGACAGAGGTTTTCAGGAAATGTATGAGGGATATATATGGATATATATATCGGGACTTAATGAAGTATCTCGTAAATTCATTTCATTCAATAATATTTCAAAGATCGAATCTATTCAAGTCTTATGTGGTAGTCCCACCTATGTGATGAACTTCAAAAACTTATTATACTTGGAATGGTGATAGTTTAATTAGTTTTACAAAAAGATATAAATATAGTGAAGTAATTGGTAACTTCATCCTCCTTTAAGCTTATATCCAGTAAGTAATAACCTTACACTTGATAAAGGTTTCTGGTAAGTTATCAATTTAGATACTTGCATTATTGTTTACACTATATATTATCTTGCGAGCTGTAATGCTCACTCTTGCTTCATTTCTTCATCACACAACAACAGTTAGGAAAGATGGCCAGACTCAAGCAGACCCAGCGCAAGCGCGTGGGAAGCGTCCTGCGTCTTCCCGTTGATATCGTAGCTGCTATAGCTGCAGAGGTAGATCTATTGTAGATCATGCATTCTATTTTTGGGAATCAATTATGTATAATTATAACTTGTGGTAGATAATGGCAATTAACTGTAAACTTATCAAGTAATCATTTTGGGTTGTAATAACTTTTAAATTATGGATTCAAGGACTTGTACTTATTTCAATTTCATCTCTGAGACTCTAACGGGTTGTGGTGTGTGTTATTGTGGGGTCACAGCATTAGGTTATTTATTTTCAATTAAGTTAAGTGATAATTATGGAAAGAAAGACCGTGACGACCCTGATCCCCGACCCCGGATCTGGGGGTGTTACAGAAATGGTATCATATCCCAGCGTTATAAACCTCAAAGATGATGCGACGATATAATAATAAATTCACAAAGATAATAAGAACTTTTGCCAAGTTCATTTTCGGACTACTTAAAGTAGCGCTGGCAGTTAAAACCCTTACGGGAACCTTTATAAGTATCATGGTAGTAACTTAGCTCGTTTAATGTGTAGGCGCATGAGATAGAGGACCCAGAGATGTTCGAGCGTGAGCATGATGAGGCACTGCTAGATGCCGAGGATCAGGAGGAGCCTGAGATGGAGGAGGAGGAGGACCCTTCAGAGGAGTCAGAGATAGAGGTTATTGTGATTTCAGATGAGGAGGACCCGGATGAGGGCCCAGTAGCTGAGGAGTATGTCGGAGCTATAGTGGAGTATACTGGTACCCCTTTACCCTCACTCCCGGTGGTCAGAGCTCCTACCCCTCCACCACTATCTTGGAGACCCTATAATGACAGCTCTGATACCCATACTCCCGAGCCTAGGCAGACCGAGGAGGCACCCCCAGTAGCTCCGGATTCACCACCTCTCGACCCTGCCCATAGGCAGTCTTTGTTAGCTCACGGCTATGTTCAGGATGTTCTGAGGACTCGAGTGGCTGTTGCTGAGGCCCAGATGGATGAGGTCAGGAGGGAGTTGGAGGCGGAGAGGGCTGGTAGGCGTGCACGAGCTTATGAGGCTAGAGCTACGATACCCCGATCCCTGAGGAAGGAGCTGACTGGGATAGAGCTCACGGCCTGTGCGAGACTCCGATCACTTCAGGGAGACAGACATGGCAGGATCTGCAGGAGGCAGGCTGACTACATTTTACGTCATGCGATGGAGAGAGTGTGGGAGTTGACCCGCTCCGGTGTGTGATTCAGGACCAGTGATGTGGTAGTCTAGTCGTCTAGTTAGTCGAGGCCATTGTAAGAGCCAATTTTCCGGGATAGTTGACTTGTATATAGTATCCCTTTCTCTGACTAGACAGATAGACTCTTGTATATCACTTTTGGGCACATGACTGTAGCACTGTTGTACTTTTGACCAGATCGAACTATGTATTTCTCGCATTATGTATATATTTGTTTTCTTTCAGTTGAGTTCTTTAAGTGACGAGATCACTGTTTTTTCGTTATTATTACTGCACTTCTTATTAGAACTGTCATAATATAATAGAATTGCGAGATACGTTCTCCCCATTATAGAACTGTGCAAGGCACAATATTATGTATGATTGTGACCTAACGTTGAATTTTCCCAAAAATTATCAGTATCATGCCGCCAAGAAGGATTGGAACTAGGGCGAACCCTAGGTTTGAGGACCAGGGACGCCATAACCAGGATGGTAGGAACCAAGAACACAGTGGAGAGGAAGATGAGGATTATGTTTAACAGGATGACTCCCAGTATGAAGAGGAGGAGGAAACATTTGATGTTGAAGGATTTGAGATAGAGGCTGGAGAAGGAGAAACTGAGGTTGAGCAACAGGTAGCAAACACAGGCATGGATCCCATGGGGCAGTTCATGCAACTACTAAGGCAGAACTTGGAACGTCAACCCAACCCACCCCCTCAAGGAAATAACAATGTTGTGGCAAACTCTTTCAGGGCTTTCAAGTCCCTTAAGCCCCCTGAGTTCCACGGATCAGCCGACCCTGTTGAGGCAAGGGCATGGCTAAAAGAAATAGAGAAATCCTTTGAGATTCTGAGTACCGATGAGGTACAGAAGACTGTATTTGCTACCTACCTTCTGAAAGGAGAGGCCAACTACTAGTGGGAGGCCAATAAGGTAAAGCCACCTAGGAAAAATAGGAATGGAAAGGAAGGTGTGAATAAAAGCAATAATTATAAGCCTGTTCCTAATGCTCCTAGAAAGAAATTTAATAACTGTGGAAATTCTAACCATCTGGCTTCTTTTTGCAGGAAGAATAGGAATATAAACTCCTTACCTTCTAAGTCAGGAGTTAAGAGCCAGTCTGTTAGGTTTAAGCCACAAAATCCTTGTTTTCATTGTGGTACTTTATGTCATTCCATTTATACTTGTAAGTAATATTATAGTTTGTACTATGATTATTATCAAATAAAACCTTCTTTGAAGAAAGTAGCTATAATTCCTTCTAGTGTAAGTTTTGATGCAAAGTCTGATACTATAAATTCTGATAAACAGCATGTTAGCATATACTCTGAAATTAAATCCGCTGCAAATGCTGACAAACTTAATAAGGCCAACGGATCCAAGCAAGTCTGGATCCTTAAAACTAATCATTAGTGGTTTTTGTGATTACAGGGCAACAAGAAAAAAATCCTAGTTCTTGATAGTGGATGTTCAAGACATATGACTGGAAATAAAGCCCTGCTATCAGACTTTATGGCGAAAGCTGGCTCAGGAGTTTCTTATGGAGATGGCAACATGGGAAAAACTCTAGGGTATGGCAATATCAATCTTGGGAATGTCATCATTGAAAAAGTAGCTCTAGTCTCAGGACTTAAATATAATCTGCTGAGTGTTAGTCAAATCTGTGATAGAGGTTATCAAGTGGATTTCTTTTAAGAACACTGTGAAGTTGTAAGCAAATCTACAGGCAAAGTTGTTCTAAAGGGATACATGCATGGTAACATTATGAAGCCAAGCTTTCAACAAGTTCTGATGGTTCTGCAATTTGTCTGTAAAGCAGAGCATCAATTGAAGAAAGCTGGGATTGGCACAAGAAACTCTCTCATTAAATTTTAACAATATAAATGAACTAGTCAAGAAAGATCTTGTGAGAGGACTACCAAAATCAGTATTTGCTCCTGATGGCCTTTGTGATTCATGTCAAAAGGCAAAACAAAGAAAATCTTCATTCAAGAGCAAGACTGAATCTTCAATTCTTGAGCCTTATCACCTACTACATGTTGATCTATTTGGTCCAGTGAATGTCATGTCTATTGCAAAGAAGAAATATGCTATGGTCATAGTAGATGAGTTTACCAGATACACATGGGTGTATTTCTTGCACATAAAAAGTGAAACTGCATCTATCTTGATTGATCATGTCAAACAACTGGATAAATTGGTCAAAGACTCTGTGAAAATCATTAGAAGTGATAATGGCACTCAGTTCAAGAATATAATTATGGAAGAGTTCTGCAAAGACCATGGAATAAAGCAGGAATTCTCTGCTCCTGGAACTCCACAACAAAATGGAGTTGTTGAAAGAAACAATAGAACTCTTATTGAAGCTACACGAACTATGCTTGATGAAGCAAAGTTACCAACCTACTTTTGGGCTGAAGCTGTGCAGACTGCTTATATTTAGAGGAAAGAGGTAGACGCAGAAATTTTTGACTATGGCCCAGGCCAGAAGGATGCTACGAAAAGGAAATGAGGCCTACCTAGCCTATGTGGTAGACACGCAGAAGGAGGTGCCCAACTTATAAGATATTCCGGTAGTCAACGAATTTGAAGATGTATTCCCACAAGACCTTCCGGGATTATCACCCGATAGAGTAATTGAATTTGCTATTGAATTGGCTCCCGGGACGGCGCCAGTTTCAAAAGCACCTTACCGGTTAGCCCCGTTAGAAATGAAGGAATTAGCTATCCAATTGCAGGAACTCTTGGATAAGGGTATGATAAGACCTAGTGTGTCTCCGTGGGGAGCACCAGTTTTATTTGTTAAGAAGAAAGATGGGAGCATGAGGCTGTGCATCGACTATCGAGAGTTGAACAAGCTAACCATAAAGAACAGGTACCCATTACCTAGAATAGACGATCTGTTCGACCAGCTAAAGGATGCTGTTTATTTTTCCAAGATTGACCTGAGAACTGGATATCACCAACTAAAGATTAAACCCGAAGATATTTCCAAGACAGCGTTCCGTACCAGGTATGGGCATTATGAGTTCTTGGTAATGTCCTTTGGATTAACCAACGCCCCAGGGGCTTTCATGGATTTAATGAATAGAGTATTTAAGAAGTACTTGGACAAGTGTGTGATAGTTTTTATCGATGATATTTTGATTTACTCGAGGACTGAGGCAGAACATGCAGAGCATTTGAGGATAGCTCTAGGAATACTTAGAGAGGAACAGTTATTTGCCAAATTCTCGAAGTGTGAATTCTGGCGGAATGAAGTACAGTTTTTAGGACATGTGATCAATAAAGAAGGAGTATTGGTCGACCCCTCCAAGATAGAGGCGGTCTCAAATTGGGAAAGGCCAACCACACCCACAGAGGTAAGGAGTTTCATAGGATTGGCCGGCTACTATCGTAGATTTGTACAGGACTTTGCGAAGATCGCAGCCCCTTTGACACGACTTACTCGTAAGACAGAGAAGTTTGAATGGACGGAGAAATGCGAGAACAGTTTTCAAGAATTAAAGAAAAGGTTGGTAACGGCCCCGGTGTTGGCATTGCCGAACGGAAAAGGAGATTTTGTGATATATAGTGACGCGTCGCACAAAGGATTAGGGTGTGTGCTTATGTAGCACGGTAAAGTGATTGCGTATGCATCAAGACAACTGAAGGAATACGAGATTAGATATCCTACTCATGACCTTGAGCTCGCGGCAATAGTATTTTCCTTAAAAATTTGGAGGCACTACTTGTATGGAGAGAAGTGCGAGATTTTCACAGACCATAAGAGCCTCAAGTACATATTTACGCAGAAAGAGCTCAACATGCGCCAGAGGAGATGATTAGAACTAATCAAGGACTATGATTGTGAGATTCTCTATCATCCAGGGAAAGCCAATGTGGTGGCTGATGCCCTTAGTAGAAAGGAAAAACTCAGAATGATAACTACTTCGGAAGAATTGATAAGGGATTTTGAGAGAATGGAAATAGAAGTAAAGGTAACCGGAATCGGAACTAAAAAGCTTTTTGAGATCTCAATGCAGCCAGAGTTATTGGAAAAGAACCGATTGTGCCAAGAGAAAATAATGAATGAAGGCAGAAAGTCAATGACTGGAGAGGAGATCCATACTGAGAAAGATGATAAAGGGATAATGAGGTACTCTTACCGGATTTGGGTTCCAAACGTTCAAGAACTTAAAGATGAGATTTTGGATGAAAGCCATAGTTCAAGGTATTCCATTCACCCGGGAAGTACCAAGATATATAGGGATTTGAAAGAATATTACTGGTGGCCCAACATGAAGAGGGACGTAGTAGAATGGGTAAGCAAATGTTTGAATTGCCAAAGAGTAAAGGCAGAGCACCAGAGACCCAGTGGAATTTTACGACCCCTGGAGATTCCCGAGTGGAAATGGGAACAGATAGCGATGGATTTTGTTGTAGGCTTGCCAAGGACGAAAGCCAACCATGACGCCATATGGGTAATTATCGACCGACTGACAAAGTCAGCCCATTTCATTCCTATCAATGAGAGATACACAGTCGATAGACTGGTGGACATTTACCTTAAGGAAATAGTGACGCGACATGGAGTCCCAGCGTCCATTGTCTCAGACCGAGACCCCAAATTCAACTCCAGATTTTGGAGGAGCTTTCAAGAATGTGCGGGGACCAAGTTAAATATGAGTACCGCGTACCATCCCCAGACGGATGGGCAGAGTGAAAGGACCATCCAGACACTAGAGGATATGTTGAGAGTCTGTGCAATAGACCTTAAAGGAAGTTGGGATGATGACTTGCCGTTGATCGAGTTTTCTTATAACAATAGCTCTCATGCTAGCATCGGAATGCCGCCTTATGAGGCCCTGTACGAAAGAAAGTGTCGATCTCCCTTATACTGGGATGAAGTAGGAGAGCGGAAGATGCTCGGACCCGAAGTGGTCCAAAGGACCAAAGACATAGTGGATCTTATCAGAGGGCGGCATGTAGCAGCCCAAGACAGACAGAAGAAATATGCAGACCTAGCCCGAAAGGACAAGGAATATGAAGTAGGGGACTTAGTACTGTTGAAGGTATCCCCTTGGAAGGGATTAATGAGATTTGGAAAGAAAGGAAAACTAAGCCCAAGATACATTGGACCTTTTGAGATATTAAGACGGATTGGAAAGTTAGCTTACGAGCTAGCCTTACCCCCAAACCTACACCAAGTTCATAATGTGTTCCATATGTCAATGCTAAGGAAGTATCATCGGGATGCCAGACACATAGTGGAGTACGAGCAGGTGGATATGCAACCAGATCTGACTTACGTGGAGAAGCCAGTAAGGATTATAGATAAGAAGGAGCAGGTGCTTCGGAACAAAGTGATCAAGCTAGTCAGAGTACTATGGCAGAATCATAATGTGGAAGAATCAACTTGGGAACTAGAGAGCGCAATGCTAGAAAAGTACCCCCATTTGTTTTCTACTTGATTCCGGGACAGAATCCTTTTAAGGAGGGGAGACTGTAATAACCCCCAAAATTTTGAACTTTTTGTAACCCTTGTGAATAGTGTTTTAGCTGAATGAGAAAACTTTTCATGCCACACTATGTAGGGGTTCTGTTATAGATATTCTGAGATTTTATTAGTACTCTACATGGTATATAAGTGTATGTAAAGATCATCAGAATCCAATTCTGAACACTTTGATTTTTCCCGGAAATCCATTAGATACGGAAAGAATTGAGTATAAGGTAACAGGATAAAAAGGATTTAAATTAAAGGATTATAAGAGAGGATCATAAAAGGAATATAATATATTGAGAAAGGTTAAGGGAACCTAAGTAATAAGATCCCGGGTATGATCCCTCAAACGATAAACGAAAACGAAAGTTAAGCGAACTGTATAACAGATCAGCGGTCATTAGGCAAACAATTAGGAAGTTAATCAAAGAGATTAGTGGGGATGATGTCATCCAACCAATAGAAAGAGGACAAAGGAGGGATGATGACATCATAAAGTGATGCAAGCATGACATAAGAGGGAAGGAAATGTGATGGAATATTAACCACACAAAAATCAAGGTTAAATTGGTAATTAACCAAAAACAAATCAAATATTCAACAAACCAAGCCAAACAATTCATTTTTCATCAAAACAAGAACACAAGGCATTTTATTTTGTTCATGCTCTCGGCTTTTTACTATTTCAAAGAGAAAGAAAATTCAAAACTCAAGATCAAGGCTTCCTAAATTGGTAAGATAATTCCCTAGTCATCCTTATGCATAGTTATGGCTATCTTATGAGTTTAAGCCTTCAATTCTTTCTCAATCTTCTTCAAGAAATCAATGAAGAAGACAATGAATAGTGACTTCAATAATTTTAACTTGATTTTCTTGTTTTTCCTTTAAGATCCAAGCTTTCCTAAGACTCCTCAAGGCTTCCTAAGGCTTCCTAAGGCTTCCTAGCTACTCACACCACTTCAAGGAAGGTATACCATCTCCAAACCCTAGCTTTAATTTGTATATTAGGTTGATTATGGTTGTGAGGGTAAAGAGTAGCTTGAAACTTGTTTGTTTAAGAGTTTGGGTTGGAATAGTGGTGATTGATTTGTTGAAATCTTATGATTTGGTTAAAGAATGTAGTATAGTTTAAATTCAAGTTTTTGGATTAAGTAGATTGATTATAATGAATTGATTTGGGTCTGTTGTAATGTAGTTTAGATGGAGGTTTGATTGGGTTGTGAATTGGGGTTGAATTGTGATGGTTTTGGAATGATTTAAATTTGGGAAATCATGTAAACATAGCCGTCGTAATGTCCGATTTACTTTAGACTGCTTTTGTTCATAACATTAGGACCCGAGAACCCCCTGCTAGATATTGACCATTGCCATTTTTAGATAATTCATGTTACGATCTTCGTTTTGATATGTAGTTCGTTTGATTCCGATGTACGGTTTAGGAGAAACGACCGTTTTAAGTAACAGTGTTTCGCGAACGAAACTTTTCCCCTCACCTTACTTTGAAACATAGGTTAAAGACCAAAAAGGGTTAATTAGTGTATGAAACAATTATGGTAAGAGTGTTAGGCAGTTGGTAAGACACTCGCGAAGGAATCGCCTTAAAACTCGTAATGGTTAATTTATTAAAAATGATGGAGCCGAGGGTACTTGAATGACTTAAGAGAATCAGTAAGCGCAAAACAAGCGTTAGAGTCTAAGTTGGTTAAAGTATAGATTTACAAGTGACTTTGGTTTACTTCCAACTTACTTGTTGTTTATAGGTTACCAGACTCATCCCGAGCCTTTTTCCACCCCCAGTCGCTCAGGCAAGTTTTCTACCCGTTATACTGTTGTTGTGATGTATATGTGTATATGCATGATCTTGCGATAAATGCATATTTGTTATTAGCAAATTCTTGCGATATATTGTAGCATGTGATATGGTATATATGCATGCATGTTTCATATTCTTGATTTATATATCTGTTGGTTCAATTGCTTATAAAGTTGCATAATAACTATGCTAGAGATAAGAAGTAGTTGTGTATATCCTTAGTATAGGGACCCAAAAGTGAAAACATTTTCTAAAACCGGGAGTCGAGGATCCCGAGTAGATTTTATATATATATATATATATTTATATATATATATGGTTATAGTTTTCAAAACTATTAATCGAATAAGGTTTATTCGATAACTTTATATTATTTAATGAATATTATTTCGAATATTCATTCGAGGGCTTATGACTCAGTTTATTTATTTATTGAATGTTATTTCGAATATTCATTCGAGGGCTTATGACTCAGCTTATTTTATTTATTGAATATTATTTGAATATTCATTTGAGGATCTATGACTCCGATTATTTGCTGAGATATATTCTTTATTTTATTAAAGAATAAGGTGTCGATAATCAAACTCACTTTTGATTATTCAAATAAAGATAGTACTTTCGTATAGGTATATCTTTGGTTATTTAATATTCATTTCAAGTATAAGTTTTAAAACTTCTACTTCAATTATTTTTATAAAGATTATTCTTTATGGGAATATTATTTAAATAATAATATTCAGATATTTTCTAATATATTGGGACTGATTTATTTTGTTAAATCAGCATCACTCCGATCATTCTCAAAAATGTTTTGCGAGTCTTCAAAATGATTTTTAAAAGTTAGAGCGGATCCCAAAACTCATTTTTATATTTAAGATCCTCCTTTCGAAGGGGATTTAAATACTCGCTCAAAACTTGAGGGATCCGGCTCTGTGGTGTGTTTTATATTCGTAACAAGGTTGCTGTCTTGATAAAAGAATTTTGATTACTTACCCAACACTCGGGAAGTAAAATTCTTGGAACAAGTTAATCCATTAAAAGGCATCGCCTGGGAAATATCGGTGAGTTTTCCTTTTCAACTAGATACGACTTCTTGGTGGAGCCGTATCAACAAGTTTCTACTTGGGGAAAGGGGGAACGAGCTTTACGTTTCAGAGTCATGGATTTCATCTGAACTAGGAGTGGCGTAAGTGGTCGAGTGGCGCCGGCCCAGCCTTATTATATTGGCCCAAATGGCCTGGAAGTTCCGCTAAGGCGGTCCATTCCTTAGGAGTTCAGTGTTCGGTTGACAAGTAAATCCGACAGGTTTTCCTCTACATGTTGAAAATGGTGGGGTTGTACTACTACGACTGATCATCGTAAGTGGTCTTCCTGGCGCGGCAAACTCCCGTAATGAGTTCATCATCCATTTGGATAATTCTGCAACACTACCCGTAGCATTTCGATCGAAAGGCTACTAATGGGTGGTTGCCGAAGCATTGACAGGGTCAAACAGTTTTATTGGTGTATCCATTGAATGAAGTATCTCGTAACTTCATTTCTTTTCAAAACATTTCAAAGATCAAATATATTCAAGTTTTAATTGTGGTCTCATCTATGGGATGACCTCGTGAATCTTATTATACTTTGAACAGTAGTAGTTCAAGTAGATTTCTAAAAATGGTATAAGTATAGTGAAGTAATTGGTAACTTCATCTTCTTTTAAAACTTATATCCAGTAAGTAATTACCTTACACATGATAAAGAATTCTAGTAAGTATCCATTTAGATACTTGTATTATTGTTATCACTATATATTATCTTGCGAGCTGTAAGGCTCACTCTTGCTTTATTTCTTCATCACACAACAACAGTTAGGAAAGATGGCCAGACTCCAGCAGACCCAGCGCAAGCGCGTGGGAAGCGTCCCGCGTCTTCCCGTTAATGTTGTAGCTGCTATAGCTGCAGAGGTAGATCTATTGGTAGATCAGGCATTCTACTTTTGAGAATCAATTATGTATAATTATAACTTATGGCAGATAATGGCAATTAACTGTAAATTTATCAAGTAATCATTTTGGGTTGTAATAACTTTTAATTGTGGATTCAAGGACTTTTACTTATTTCAATTTCATCTCTGAGACTATAACGGGTTGTGGTGTGTGTTAGTGTGGGGTCACAACATAAGGTTATTTATTATTAATTAAGTGAAGTGATATTTTGGAAAGAAAGACCGTGACGACTCGGATCCCTGACCCCGGATCTGGGGGTATTACATGAATAATCACTTGAACATAATTTAATAATCATCTGTAAACTAAGTTATCGTATGTATTTTAAACATTGTAAATATCAGATGGCAATCAATTTACACAACTTCTCTGTGCGATCAGTCCTTGAGAATGACAAGCTGACAGGAACAAACTTCCTAGACTGAGAGAGGAACTTGAGGATTGTCCTCAAACAAGAGCGCAAGCTCTATGTCATAGATATCCCTCGCCCTGTACCTCTCACTGAAGGAGCATCCCGTGCACAACATAATGTTTATCAGAAACATATCGATGATGACACGGATGTTCAATGTCTCATGTTAGCGACCATGAGTATTGAACTTCAGAAACAACATGAGAATATGGATTCTTATGATATGATTGAGCACCTTAAACGTATGTTTGAAGGAAAGGCTCGTCAGGAGAGGTTTGATACTTTTAAATCGTTGCATGCATGTAAGCAGGGAGAACGTGATCCGGTTGGACCGCATGTTCTAAGGATGATTGGGTATATTGAGTACCTTGCCAAGTTGGGTGCCCCGATTGCTGTGGAGCACCAGATTGACCTAATTTTGCAATCTTTAAACAGCAGTTATACTCACTTTGTGATGAATTACAATATGAATGAGATAGATAAGAACCCCACTGAACTGTTGGCTATGTTGAAAACTGCTGAGACCAATGTTCAGAAGACATCCCCTGCTCCCATGTTGATGGTGAATAAGGGGAAGGCCAAAGGAAAGGGTAAATGGAAAGGCAAGAGGAAGATGGGATCTAAATCGAATGCCAATCCGAAACCTGATCCGACCAAGGCTTTGAAGCCTAAAGGTGGTGTTCCAAAGGTTGGTGATTGTCACTATTGCAAGAAACCAGGTCATTGGAAGAGGAACTATCATGCTTATTTGGAGGATCTGAAGATGAAGAAGGTTGTTGTTACTGCTTCTGATTCAGGTATTTATGTTATTGAAGTCCATTTGTCTACTTCTACATCTTGGGTATTAGATACTGGATGTGGTTCTCATATTTGTATAAATGTGCAGGAACTGCAGGGAAGTAGGACATTGGCGAAGGGAGAAGTCAACCTACGAGTTGGCAATGGAGCAAATGTTGCTACTTTAGCTGTAGGGACTTATCATTTATCGTTGCCCACTGGGCTTATTTTAAAACTAGATAACTGTTTTTACGTGCTTGCGATTTGCAGAAACATTATTTCGGTTTCTTGTTTGGACAAAAAGGTTTTTCATTTTTGATTCAGAACAATAGTTGTTCCTTTTCATTCAATAATGTTACCTACGGGATTGCACGTTTGTTTAATGGTTTATATGTTCTTGGTATAGATACTCCTGTCTATAACATAAATAATGATAATAAACATATTAAGATGAAAGACTCAAATCAAATATACCTTTGGCATTGTCGTTTAGGTCACATAAATGAGAAACGCATTTCCAAATTACATAAAGATGGTTACTTGGATAAGTTTGATTTTGAATCATACGAAGAATGCAAATCTTGTCTCATTGGCAAAATGGCTAAAGCTCCTTTTACCGGACAAGGTGAAAAGGCCACCGAATGATTAGGACTTATACATAGTGATGTATGTGGTCCAATGTGTACGATGGCAAGAGGTGGCTTTTACCACTTCATTACTTTTACTGATGATTTCAGTAGATATGGATATGTGTATCTTTTGAAGAAGAAATCCGATTCTTTTGAAAAGTTCAAAGAATACAAGGCTGAAGTGGAAAAACAAACAGGGGAAAGTATAAAAGTTCTACAATCAGATCATGGAGGAGAATACTTAAGCCTCGAGTTTAAAGGTTTCTTGAAGGAGTGTGGTATCGTATCACAACTTACTCCTCCTGGAACGCCTCAATGGAATGGAGTTTCTGAGAGGAGAAACCGTACCTTGTTGGACATGGTGCGATCGATGATGAGTCTAACAGATGTTCCAATAAGTTTCTGGGGTTATGCTCTAGAAATGGCTGCATATACACTAAACCGAGTTCCAACTAAATCGGTTCAAAAGACTCCATATGAGATATGGACTAAAAAACGTCACAGCATGTCTTTTATGAAAGTATGGGGATGCGAAGAGTTTGTGAAACGCTTGGTGTCTGACAAGCTGGGACCAAAATCGGATAAATGTTATTTTGTGGGATATCCTGAAGAAATTAAAGGGTATAGTTTCTATAATCCTACCGAGAACAAAGTGTTTGTTGCTCGAACCGCTGTATTTCTTGAAAGAGAGTTACTTTCAAAGAAAATTAGTGGAAGGACTATAGATCTCGATGAAGATCGAGTTGTATAAAAAATAATATTGAACCAGAGTTGGAAAATAGGCAGAAAGTACATCAAGATGTTCCTGCTCTGGAAACGCAGGTTGTTCATAGATCTACTAGGGCTCGTCATGAGCCAGAGAGATATTATGGATTTCTCTTGACTCAAGATGATGATGTAATGCTCATAGATAATGATGAGCATCTTACCTACCAAGATGCTATGAACAGTCCAGACTCCGAGATATGGATAGAGGCCATGAAATCTGAAATGGAATCCATGTATCAAAATAAAGTATGGACTTTAGTTGATCCACCTGAAGGGGTAAAACCTATAGGGTGCAAGTGGGTTTTCAAGAAGAAAACTGACATGGATGGTAAAGTACAGGCCTATAAAGTGCGACTGGTGGCAAAAGGTTTCAAACAAGTTCATGGTATAGACTATGATAAGACCTTTTCACCAGTTGCTATAGTCAAGTCCATCAGGATTTTGCTAGCAATAACTGCTTACTATGACTATGAGATTTGGCAAATGGATGTCAAAACCGCTTTCTTAAATGGGAGCCTTGAAGATGATGTATACATAATAAAACCTGAGGGTTTTGTCGATCCCAAGCTTGCTAAGATGGTCTGTAAGTTGCTTCGATCTATTTATGGATTGAAGCAAGCCTCAAGGAGATGGAATCGTCGTTTTGATGAAACAGTCAAAGAATTTGGCTTTATTCAAAATGAAGATGAACCATGTGTTTACAAGAAGGTTAGTGGGAGCCACGTGGCATTCCTAGTACTATATGTAGATGACATATTACTAATAGGGAATGACATACCTTCTCTACAGGCTGTTAAGACTTGGTTGGGAAATAGTTTCTCGATGAAGGACTTAGGTGATGCTACCTATATATTAGGGATCAAGATCTATAGAGATAGATCAAGGAAATTAATCGGCCTAAGTCAGAGTATATACATTGACAAAGTATTGCATCATTTCGGGATGCAAGAAGAAAAAAGGGGATATGTCCCAATGTCTCATGGGATATTGATCTCAAAAGACAACTGCCCTAAATCATTAGATGATAAGGGCCGTATGAGCAAAGTTCCATATGCTTCGGCAATTGGATCTATAATGTATGCGATGATATGTACTCGACCTGATGTTTCATATGCCTTGTGCATGACGAGCAGATACCAGTCTAATCCTGGCGAGGGTCGCTGGACAGCAGTCAAGAATATTCTTAAGTACTTGAAAAGGACTAAAGATTCATTCTTGGTGTATGAAGGAGATGATAAGCTGGTTGTAAAGGGTTACACTAACGCCAGCTTTCAGACGGACAGAGACGATTCAGTATCTCAATCAGGTCTTGTGTTTTGCCTTAATGGAGGTGCTGTAAGCTGGAAGAGTTCAAAGCAAGAGACAGTAGCTGATTCTACAATGGAAGCTGAGTATATTGCTGCCAGTGAAGCAGCCAAAGAGGTTGTTTGGATACGGAAATTCATAACGGGACTTGGTGTGGTTCCATCGATCACAGATCCAGTTGATCTTTACTGTGATAATAATAGAGCCATCGCGCAGGCTAAAGAACCAAGGTCCCAATCCCGGGCAAAGCATATACTTAGAAGATATCACCTCCTTCGAGAGATTAATGAAAGAGGAGATATACATATATGTAAAGTGCATAATGATGATAATGTTACAGACCCACTGACTAAGGCTTTGTCGCAGTAAAAGCACGAAGGTGATACTAGTTCCATGGGTATTAGATACATGGGTGATTAGCTCTAGTGCAAGTGGGAGATTGTTAGTGTTTGTGCCGTAGAGACAACACTATTATCTTTATATTATGAAACATTTGGATTATTAATTCTGATTATATGGATTATTCTTTAGTAATTTATTATATCTTTATTTTCTGCGATAAGATGTTAGATTAGTAAATGTCCTTGGAATATGATATATAATTTTATATCTCCAAGTACGTGACTTAGAAATAAGATTATGAGAATAGTATCGATATTCCTAAAGATCCCTAGTCGAGTATTATTATTAAGGGACAATAATAATGCATTAAGACTAGTGTGAATGTTGACTGATGATCACATCTCATTGATCATAGGTATAGTGATACTAAAGTTAAAACACAGGCACATGTATTATATACATGGTGCTGGAAGACCCAATATGAGATTCTACATGTCTGTTGTGTCATAAGTAATTCTCACAGTGATAATGATGTATTGGTCCTTAAACTTGAAATCATTATATTTATATATGAGAATTAATATACTTTGGTTGCATTAAAAGTTACCTTTGACCAGGTGATGATAAAAGTGTATAGTGGGTATATTATGAATCATATGAGAAATATGAATGATCTAGAAAGGATTTAACCCTCCTATTTTAGGAGTGATATTATTGGCCACTTGTTTGAGTTAGACTATGAAATGCATGGTCATGCTCAAATGTTGATTTGATGTTTTAGTCTACTCATCCATCAAGGAAACATAGATTACATTATGAAGAGGATGACACATAACATGCCTCGAGTTTAATCTATAATATATGGTTAAAAGGATTATAGTACATTGTACATTATACACAAAAGGTTTAATCGATCACCGATTTAATTATTATGACTTGGGTAACAATGATGTATTACTAGATGCCGCTCATTGTTTATGATTTTAAATTAGATTTAAAATTGTTGCCAACGTAATAATAACCTAAAGGGTCACACACAGAATGATTGGGGGATTATTTAATTTAAATTCGGATTTAAATTAAATATAAGTAATTCGAATTATTTGTTATTAATTAAGTGTGACTTAATTAATTAAATAAATAGAAAATTCGAATTTAATATTAAATCCGAAATTAAGTTATTGGATGATTAAGTGAGACTTAATAAAACAATAATTAGAATTTCGAATTTAATAATAATAATAACTTTAAAATTAAGTTTAGGGTTGGAGGCCCAATAGCTCTTGCCTATATAATATCTTTTTCTAATAGAATTAGGGTTACACGTTTTATTTGATAAAACATAAACCCTAGAACTTGAAGAGAGATAGAGAGAGCAAAAAGGCGGCCTCAAGAACGTGGCTAGTACACACCCATCCTCCGGGCGATCATTCGTGTGGATACCTTCAAGGAGTAGATCGTTCCAGCGACGGGCTACGTGGTGATCATTCAAGACCTCCATCTTTCCATTAACGTAAAGCTTCTTAAGGTAAATATACTGAACTACGAATTAAATATTATTTTTCGCATGGATCCTGCGGAGGGTTTCGATTTTGTAAGAATTAAATTTACGTTTTTGTTGCATTTATGTGCTAAAAACCCTTCAAATAAATCATGATTGAAGAAGAAAGAATGAATGATGATTTAGATATGAATGAGACAACCATATTTGTACTCAAGATGGCTGTTAGGGCGAAAACACGCGCTAAAATTACACGCAAGTATACGCGTTCGCAAGTAGTATAAGATATAAATCAGATTCGTACCCACAAAGACTCTTTTAGTTAACTTAAGATTATGCACCTGTGCAACAATGGTATGGCTATCGCTCAATGCTAAGATAATAACAAGTTTAGATGTTTATAACTAAGATTAAACTAACATGCAATTAACTAAGAGATTAAAAGTGATTGAATTAACTATATGAGACAAACATTGGATTCTAACTTCATTAAATACTTCATTCAAAGTCATTATTCTTAACCTTAGCATGAAATGGTGATGACAACTAATCAGATAACACGAAACTAGTAAACGCCAACTTTTGTTGTACGAATACCTTACTACCAGGCATCCACAAAAGAGATGAAGCTGAATAGACACCAATTATGTTGAGACCCTATATGTATATAGAATTTGACAACATAAGAGTTTATTGAACAAATTATCTATTGTGATTACATAGGGCAAGTAAGATGGTTAAAATTACCTACGAATCATGCATAACAAATACATGAACCTATTCTAGGATGGCAAGTTCTAAATCTCTATATTCATTGTCGCTTCAATAGAGATTAACACACTATCTTATATGTTAGCTATGCACATAAGACGAATAAGCACAACCAATACTAGGATATCAATCAATCACCACACGCCAAGATATTGAAACAAATAACTATAGAAATCCATAAGTAAATCCGTTAGAACCCCACGATAACGATTAGTTCATAACTGAACTCATCATCACTGTGGGTTCCGATGAAAGCATAGTATAATAAACTAAGTCTTTATAATTGAATAAATAATCAAAGTACGTAATCAAGAGTATTACGTTCAACAAACAAGAAAACAAGCATCCAAGATTACAACTCAATCAAAGAATTACAAGTAAAAAACAAGCTTTTCTTCTCCTTTGTTGTATTTGTGCTCCTAGGTCTTCTTGTCGTCTTCTCCTTAGTCTCCCTTGTTATTAAAAATGTCTTATTTAGGGTATATATAGGCTTCAGGATCGAACTGGGCTTGAAAATCTCCAAAATGGACTTGAATCAGGAATCTGGCTGAACGGACCAGCACGGCCGCCCCGCATACCAGCACGGGGAAGTCTGGCGCGGCCGCCCCGCATACCAGCGCGGGCGCGCCGTGCTACTGGATTTTGGCTCCTTTTCTTGTTTTGACTGCAGATTGAGTTCCGTTCGTCCGATTTCGATGATCCAATAGTCCACGCGAAGCTCTCGAGATGCTCTTCAACATGAACATGGCCTAGGCTTCCAATCCTGACCTCTGTTCAGCATATTTCAATTAAAAGCTCCTTTCTTCCTTTAACTAATGCCTGAAATGCCAAAACACAAAAACACATCAAAAATACCAATAACTTGAGTCCAAAATACCAACTTAAGCTTGTAATGAAGCGTTCCAAGTAGATATAAAATCCACTTGTCATACCCCCAAACTTGAATCGATGATTGTCCTTAAGAATAAACAGACTTTAAAAACTATAAAACAAACCTAATGCATGAATTTAACCACGTGAATGCAACTAAAATGATAATGCAATCAATCGCCTCAGAATAACCATAACCAAATGAATAAGCCGGTGCCTCTAAGAATGCAATGACCCAAAACAGAGCTCGAATAAATCCCACAAACCAACTCACAAACCAGAAACGTGTGTGGAATGCTTAACATAAATACTCTCAATACTAGATCAATTATCATAACTTATCTATCATCAAGACAATCACAAGTTTATAACTAGAATAAATGTTAAACACATAATGACTCACAACACCTCCATTCTACTAAAGTTATACAAGGATTCAAGCTATTATTGAACACATAACAAAGATGCTTATTTGACCGTGCAATGAATGAGGTCCCAAATGACTTATACAATAATACCTATGTAGCGAGCGTTAGGTTAGCGGATCCCAGACAATAAAAGCCTTAGGTCACTAGGCACAAAGTCCCCTAGAACTTAATAACTCAAGTATTAAAGAGCTCACTCTTGATCAATTATACATAAACACATATATTTTTTTCCATTTTTCTTTTCTTTTTTTTTCCTTTTTTTTCCAATAATTTCTGAATGAGTGTGTTTCGCTCCATCTCACTCAACCCTAGACTACTCATAAAAATATGAGCCGGCTACTAGCCATTTGACGCCTAGCCTTATTCATAACTAGCAATGAAATCCAAGTTTTTCTCCAGTTTAAAATTCAATGTTTTTACGTCATTACGAGAATATAAAAATTCTAGATATAAACAAGTGATTAAATCTCAACAAATAAACAAGTATGATCATGATCCTTCATTAATCGATGAAAACTTCATTTACCGTGGCATACTATCTTATTCGTAGTTCTAACTCCAATGCTAATATCTGGTACAGTCTTTAATACTCTCATCATCGTCCTTGATGTCATAATTACAACCAATCAGCGCAATTCGACATTCTGTCCATAGATAAGGTATTATCTTCTTATTAACTTTAAGTATACTTAATAAGGTAGATGTGTCATTCTTTACGTGGTGCCCGAGAAATTGGCTAACAATAACAAGAAAATATCACAAAAATATCTAGGGTTAACTGTTAAGGATGCCTCTTAAGACTGACAGCTCCGACTCTCGGCTTGATTCACTTGACTAAAGGCTAAAAACAATATTTCACTACATGATCCTAAACCGGATCATACCAGAACTCATTTTTCTCTTCTTTTATAAATTTTTTAAAAGAATCCATCTCACATCCATTTTAAATCACATGAAAATCAGGGTAATTCAATCAATATCCATCGAGTTATCGACTCCTCATAACTATAGGGTCTGGGCACTCAATATACCTATAACATCAATATTTTCGCCTCACACCTATCTTAACCATATCTTATCTTATTATTCAATATCATATTTGATAATCTTAACTCATGGTCAACATGAGTTTACCTAAGCTCTTCCCTATCTTATATGACCTGTCAATCTTATCTTAACTTCCACCTATTCCTGTTTCAGGGACCAATAACCTATAGCTCTGATACCAACTTGTAACATCCCCCAAATCCGGGGTCAGGATTTGGGTGTTACTAAATAACGTTAAATAATATAAACCTGTATATTAACATAAATATACAGATGACCCCTCACTTCCGGATCGCTTACAGGTTATGGTATGAAACAATAATCTAAATATTTAAATTTTAAAAAAACTACTCAAATACAATTACGTCTTTACCATCTTCCTCGTCTTAATCAATCTGACATCTCTAACTTCCTGCATCTGGGATCTCTCCTATTTTTGCTGACTATTAAGAGCTATTCACTTTTATCCTCATGTGATACTGAAAGAAATAAGAGTTCAAAAGCAAGAGTGAGCCAAAAAGCCCAACAAGTATCATAATTGGTTTCCAGGTATCATTATCAAAAGAAACTCCTGAAAACAATTTTTAAATGATTTTTATAAACATCTTTATTCATTTGAAACACTTGAGCGAATAAAATATCGGCCTTTATTAACCTTTAATCATAAATCATATTTCTCTGAAGAAGAACCACGAACAATTCTTTGATTCATATCCTGATTATATTTTCGGTTTTGTAATCATGAAATTTTCAAAGAAGGAATGCCATTAATGGCGATCAATAATAAATTAGACTGGACACTATAACCAATATATGAACTATACTCTACCGGTCAGTCAGAATATAGGACGGATCTATGCTTATCCGCATAGAGCCCATTCTAGCCTCAATAAATAAAGGGTCCGGTCCATCCCCGACCCTTAGGGTCCAGTCCATCCATGGCCCTTATCATAACCATCTAGACTATATAATATATTGATAAAAACCAATTTTGGTTAAAACATCATAATTCAGGGTTCGCAACTAACCCGAAACAATAGGCATTTGCTGAAGAGATCACATTTCATATTAAAAGAACAAGAACAAAAGATACTTGCATAATCAGGATTTATTGCAGCAAAATATAAACCATTTAAATATTCTGAATTTAGAATAGGGAAGAAACACTTGCCTCAGTTGATCCGCTTTTAAATTTCAATCACCATTTTATGTTCACCTCTACTCTATATCCACTAGTCTCATTACCACACGTAATCAGGCTTTACTTTTACTATCACTGTCTAGCTTTGAATGCCTCGAGTTATGTGTAAAGATATCATTCAATTAACCGATAATATATATAATTGTCTAGTCTATACGTTTATCATTATCCTCTACCCACTCGTTAATAACAGATAAGGATCACGTTTAACCATAAGAAGTTTAAAAGATACGAGGACTCACAATTCACATAACACGTAAAAACATAAGACACCTATCACATATTTCATGTACCATATAATTCCGTTCATCAAAACATTCATCTCGATATGTATAAATCTGAAGTCGAGTCGAAATACGATTTTTTGATAGATAGGCGACTAAAAAACGTTTTTAAAAATAAAGTGGCCTTTCGAAACAAAAGATTTTATGTCTCGAAAGTATTCGTAATAGAAGCAGAATACTTTTCTAAGTCTAGACGCTTTCGTTACGTATTAAATGGACAAACGGTCTATTTATTATGAATAAAAAAAGAATTAATTAATTAATAATAATATTAGTTGAATTTTAAATACCTAAATATATATTTAAAATCTTAAAATAGTTTTTAGGAATTATTTGCCTTAATTGTAAATAATTATATTTTATTTAACTATTTATAAAAAAATTGATTAAATGAATTAATTAATTAATTAAATTCATAAACAATTAATTAAAATTAATTATAAATAATTAAATCAAATTTGGATTTTTGAAAAATAAAGAAAATAATTTTTTTGGAATTAAAAAAATTCATTAATTATTTAAAATAATTAACTAAATTAATTTTGGAATTTAAAATGAATTTTTAGAATTTAAAATAAATTTTGAATTATTTTTAAAACAGAAAATTACAGAAACAGAATTAGGAATTGGTTTTGGGGAAAACGGAATAAAAAAACGGGTCGACACAAAAACAAAACGGGTCAAAACCCGGACCCTGAAGAACAACCGTCGGAAAATTCTTGAGGGTGACCAGAATTTGGAAAATTCCAGAAACCGGGGAACCCAAATCAGAATTCCGGCAACCCCCAAAAACCCTCCACTTTGATCGCTATGGAGCACAAATCAGTCCCAATCCATTCATGACAGTCCAGCAACTCGACTAATCCGACAAGATCAACAAACAACCCGGAATTCAAAGAATTCCGGCCAAGCTTCGAACAAATCCGGAGATGAGTCGACTTTAACAAAAACTCGATCAAAATTCAAGTTCTATATACCAAAACGACGCTCTTATTATGTAGAATTTATTACTATGATTATACCTAACAACCTAATCAGGAACAAATCAGAAAAACTAAGAATTAAAACGTTTAAAAATAAGAACTCGACCCATACAAATTTGAACTACAAAATCAATAAAATTGGTATCAATCTAATCATGTAAAAAATATTCATGTCATAAAAAACAATCAAAAACCACTAAATCAGAAACCCCCAAATTTCAACATAAACCCTAAAATTCGAATTGGAAAATTACCAATCGTTTTATGATTTTGATGATGGATTATGAAACAGGAGATAGAGGGCTTAGATTTGGTTACTCATACATGAGATTTAGAGCTCAGAATCATCTTCAAATTGATGTTTAATCTCAAGAACAACAAGAACAAACCCTAACCCTAATTTGACAGAAAATACTGATTTTTTTATATTTTTCCAATTTTATATGATTTAATAATAAGTATATTTATAATTATAGAATTAATACCCCAAAATTATTTAGGGCCTAATTATATCATTTATAATAATAATTAGCCCGAAATTATTAATTAATAGGGATTACTTTTTAATCCAATAGATAAAAAAATAATGTTAAAATTTCCAAAAAATTACGAATAATCTAAAAACGCAAAAATAATGAATATTTGATAGTCCCGCAATTTTATAAAAAAAAATACGATTTTTGTGGGATTTGAGGTCCCGATATGGGCCTGGTAAAATCATTTTTTACGAAACAAAACATTTTCTAAATTAACTTGATATTCCAAAATTCAATATGGTAAGTACTGTATTACGTGAAATAAGGCCAAACGGCCTACAAGCAATAACAACAATTAAAGTTGATTTCCCATAACATATTACTAAATACAACACATTTAACATGAAATAAAATAGCCAAAAAATATCCCGAACCACACTACATATATTCAGCACATAACAGATAACATCTTATAATCAATCATAATTTATAATATCATAAATCACATAATAATCATTTAATATACACAAAATAGTCATAATTTACCGGTTGGTAAAGATGCCTCCAGAACTGAAATATTAGAATTTGTGGTTGAATCATCCTCAATGTTTTTGTCAAAACGATCAATATGAATAAGCTCTTCTTATGTCATATGATGCGAACTAGCAGGAACAGAGAAAAACGGAATATGTTCCAAAAAGTAAACATGCCGAGAAACATACAATTTTCCACTAACCGAGTCAAAGTAACGATATCCTTTCTAGGTATCACAGTAGCCCTAAAACACACATAAAGCAGACTTAGCAGATAATTTACGACACTCAACTTGAGGTTTAAGAACAAAGCAGGTGCAACCAAAGACACGAAACAAAGCATAATTAGGAACTTCATCATATAATTTCTCAAACTATGACAAACCAGAATTTTAAGCAGTTAGAATTCGGTTAATCACATAAACAATAGTAAGAAGTACTTCACCCCAAAATACACTTATAACCTCAGCCGACAACAAAAATGAGAGAGTTATTTCAACAAGATGACGATGTTTTCTTTCAGCAACCCCATCCTGTTGAGGAGTGTTAGTACATGAGGTTTGACGTATAGTCCCATCAGAAGCAAGAAAGCGACAAAAAGTGTTAGAGCTGTATTCACCTCCCAAATCACAACTAAAATATTTAATGATAGGAGTTTTTATATGAGCTCTAAATTCTTTAAAAATATCCAAAATATTAGACATATACTTTATAAGATAAATCCACGTATAACCAGTAAAATCATCAATAAATGAAACATATATCTAGATCCTCTTTTTGTGGGCATAGGAGCAGGTCCCCACACATCAGAATGCACAATATCAAACGTAGCAAGAGACTACGTAACACTCTTATGAAAAGGTAAAGCAGCAAATTTAGCTAATTTACAACCGCTACAGTCAGAAATATCATGAGCTTTTAGTTGTCCCAAGGCTCTAGTTAAAACTAAAAATTGTAAACGAGATTGAGAAACATGACCTAAACGAGCATGCCATATGTAGAAAGAAGAATACAAATCACTCAAATGAAAAGATGATAAATCAACACTTGGAGTTCCCATAGTAAATACATTGAGTTTATCCAAAACAGAAACTCCTCACTGCTTACGATCTTTCCCAAATACCTTATAAGATCTTAGATCCATAACACAAGTAGTAGAAGAAAAAGAAACCAATTAACCAGATTCACATAATTGACTAACTGAAACAAGATTTAACTTGAGATACAGAATATAACAAACATTAAAGAGAGACACTGTTGGGATAACTACAGAACCAGCACCTCATAACGGCATAGGAGTGCCATCAGCATTCATGATGGATGAAGATGAATCATCAAAAAATGAAACGAAAGACGACCAATGAGGAGACATGTGATGAGATGCGCCCGAATCTAGAATCCATATAGAAGAAAGTAAACTTGAAGTACAAGTTGACAAAAAACCTGTTGATGATAAGACATATATGTCGAGATATTGCTGAAACTAAACTCAAACCAAATCAGAAATAAAGTTGAATCAAAATTCAACACCAAATTTAAACTGTATCCAAATTCAATGGAGATACCAAACTCGAAATCAAATCCAAACTCAAATAACCAATTCCAATCCAAATCAAATCCAAATGTAGATCGAAAACCAATTTCAATTCCAATTATGATACCTAAACTAATATCAAATCTCAAGCAGATAAATCAATTACTACAATTGTAACATCCCAATAATCGAGTACTACAAAATTCAGTCAATCAAATAACCCAAATTACAAGATCAACCACGACGAAAAAAATGAACTAAAAGTAAACAGTAACCTATTGGAACCATCAAAAAATTGATTTATGGAGCTCCAAATACGATCTTCACCGTTCAAAATTTAGATACTGTTGCAGAGAAGGCGTGGTTAAAATTATAGGATGATCCAACAGTTGAAACTCCGGGAATCGTAAAAACAAGTTGGCTGATCTGGGCAGAAAATTTTCTGCAAATTTTCAAGATACTTTTGTTGATATAACGTAACTCAATCTATTTAATGATTCAACTAAATTTTCACGATCACTCGAAACCTAACTCTTGATACCATGTTAACTTTGGAGATATAATATGAATGAAAAACTTTATTACAATCAACTCAAAATTCATAATACATGTCTAAACTTATATAGAAAATCAATATAAGCTAAATACCGAAAATAACCTAATATATAATATATATATATTCTAATAGTAAGAACATGTTATTCCCAAAAAATCTAACAAAAAAATACAGAAGGGGGGTTAAATGTAATTCTGGCTCCTTTTTGAATTTTAAGAACAGTTCTGCTATAAATATATAACTGTGTTTGATTTAGCAATGGTGCGAAATGAAAGTAGTAAAGAAGTCAAATCACAAATTAATCAAATACAAGTATTTAAAAACTTTCTGGTGGATTGAACTTTTCCACCAGAGATATATATCAAGCAGAGAACTCTGTGTTACAATGTTGTACACAGCTGCTTACAAGTTGAACTACAAGAACAGAAAAATTCTTTACAGATTTTGCTTTATCTATTTCTTTGGTAATTGCTTACTTGGATAATATTCTAATTGCTACTCTTGGTTTATATATCACCAAGTTACATGATAAAAAGACAAATAAATAAGACAAAATGTTTCTAGTCCAATTCTCATGCTTCTTCATTTCTCGATCCAGCATCTTTGAATATCTTCAGTTTAGCATGGAAATGGAAATGCTTCTTTGTTCTCTAAACCCTGCAAATAGGCTGCCACATTCCATTTGCATACAATCAACTCATGTGACTGTCAAGTCACTATCAACTGCTCTTTTGAATTTGAACATCTGTTGAAACTCAGATTGATCATCCGTTGAAACTCAGAATGATCATCCGTTGAAACTCATGTTGATCATCCATTGAAACTCAGATTGATCATCCGTCGAGACTTAAGTTGATCATCCGTTGAAGCATAGTGAAACATCCGTTGAGATTGTCTTCATGGAAGTTATATCTATTTCATTTATACAAGATTACAAGGCTTCTAATATTTACAATTAACCAACCTATCTTGCATATCAATTTAGTAGTCAACATGACTTAAACATTCTGCAATATCTAGTTCACTAAGGAATTATAATATGCAGGAATGTGCTAATAAACTTAATATTACATAAGCTACTCTTTCAATGGATGTTTAAATGATCATCCGTTGAAAGCTACAAACACACTTAAATAAAATATACTAAGTGTTTTGTTCAAGTTATCATCAAGTACACAACATATTCCTAACAATCTCCCCAAATTTATGTCTACTGGAATTGTAGCCATAAATTAAGGGAAACTTGATGATAACAAAACACTCTATGAATACAAATTGAAATAAAGTAGATAAAATTTACAAGTGCTGCAATTTATCGAAAATTCTCACAGAGGAAGATTTATAGAGTATCTCACAGATCATTTTCAAGGTGCTCCTCTAGACTGAGCAAATTTATATTACTTCCTTGATTGTCTTGACTTCTTTCCCAGCTTCACATTATTTTCCTCAATTTGATATTGGAATTGCTTGTAGAACTCAAGTTCATCTCCAATTATCTGATCCAACTTCTTTTGCATCTCCATGAGAGTTTCATTCCTTGAATCTTTAGCTGATCTTCTAGTCTGAAGAATCTTCTGATGCATTTTTCATCTTTGAACTCCATTATCCATTAAGGCCTCAAATGCACCCTATCTCTAGTAAAAGGAATTGTTAATACTCTAGGAAGTACATTTGGTCCTCTCCAGCTATTTCTTATCTCCTCAATCTTGTTTAGTACCATTTTCTTGGCAACTATGTTGAATCCAAAGTTTTTCTTGATTGAGGAGAAGATAGTCACCAAAGTTGAATAGCCCTCATTGAGAATTCTGTGAAGGGGCCATGTCATCTCTCTTCCACCCTTATACCTGAAGACTAATCTCTCTGGAAGATGTCTATAAACATCAATAGCTCTAACTTCATCTATTTCTCCTAGATAAAGATTTATGTCTGAGAATTCTTTGATGTCACGGATGAAGAGTTGATCCACTAATTTGGATTGAAGTTTGACAAGCTTGACTGCTCTTTTCTTTGTATTTCTTGATTTGGCATAGATTCGAATGTTTAGATCAGGAAGAGGCAGGTTGTCCCAATTTATAGGTTCATCCTTGGGAATTACAGGTTCACCATGGAAAGTAATGTTAGGATCAAACTTGAATTCAGCCTCCTCCAATATAAGTATGGCTGGTTGACTTGAAGTTGTAGATTGGGTTGGCATTTATTCTTCCTTATCTTCATTGAAATCTAGCTTCCTCCTTGTTGGGATTTTGTACCTTATTTTCTTAGACTGCTATGGTTTTTCTTGCTTTCCTTCAATCAGAGTCTCAGATGTCACAACAGGCAATGCAACTTCTGTGGTTGCAGGCCTCCTGCCTAGGTTCTTGGCTTCTAAAGCAGCTTGATTTTGTTGTTGTTTGAGCCTCACCTTTTCTTCTTTTTTAGCCTCTGGAAACTATGGATATCCAGCCACTACACAGATTAGTTTACCATTTCTATAGATTTTAGCAATTCTTTTCTTTGACTCTGTGTCTCTAGGATCTTTGAAGAAAGCTGTGGACCTTCCAAGCGAGCTTCTTTTCATCTGGCTTAAAAGTTTCATACATAAGGTCCAATGGATTTTTGTCTGAGTTCTTTGGATAGTTTTTCTTTGGCTGAAAAATCACATTGGCCTTTGGAGATTTAATAGATGAGGGTTGACCTCTTTCCATATTCCCTAAGCTTATTTCATTTGCTCAAATTTGTCTCAATTGAGAAAAGTTAGAGAAGACCTTGTCTTGCTTCCCAATTGGACCAAACTTCTCCTTGATGTTTTCATCAAGCTTCTTCCATTTTTCATTGAGCTCTAACTCAACTGCTGCTACATCAAGCTTTTTCAATTTGTCATTTGACTCCAACTTAGTTGCTGCTATCTTGATCAGATCAATAATGTCAAAGGCTGTGGCTTAGTGAAAACAATTGCTGGAACAATTACCTTGCTAACTTGTATGTTGAGCACTTTCTCCCCATCACTTGTTGACTCCCCCTGGCTAACTGGAATAATAGAGTCTTCTTCCCCTTTTTGTTAGCATCAAGTTGAGTGGAGGTTGAGGTTTGTGCAGCCACCAAATGTTGTAGCAGACTTGTTTGAGTTTCCTGATTTTCAAGTATCTTGGCAATTGATGTCTCCGCCTTTGTCAATCTTGTGTTCATGGCCTCAACTTTTCTGTTCAAATCAACTTCCTTTCTCAGCTTTTGAGCTATCTCTGTCATTGTTGTTCCTGGAAGCCTAGCATCCAACCTTGCAACAAAGTCCTTTTTAATTTCACCAATTTCATGCTTTATGGTGTCGACATCCTGACTTTGTTGGAAAGCTTGAATTTTGTGTAATTGTAGAGATTCCAGGTGAGCTTTAAGTAATATTTTGGTGCTGGCACTAGTAGATACTTGAATTATTGTTTGAGTGTCATGAATAAGCTTGAATAGTGTGGATTGGAGATGTGGATAAGTGCATTCCTTATGCAACATCCGTGATGGAGTTTCCGCATCTCCCCCTATCCTCATGCCTTCTATTTCATCATCCTCACCATCATCCCCAAATGAGTCTTCAGCATATTCAAAATCATCACCAGCCGTGGAGGGCATGGCAGTGATTGCATCCTTGGCCCTTTGCATGGAGGAAGTTGTGTGCACCAAATTGAGAATTCTCTCAACAACCACATTGTCCTATTCAGCTAGAACTTGATAAGCTGGAACAAGGTGAGTAAATGCCTCAGCTTCATAAGAAACAAAGTCTAAGACAACTTGATAATCTTACTGAAATAGTTGTTTCTTTTTAGCCTCATTGGCATCCCTTGACTCACTAATAATGGGCTCTTCCTATTCTTCTCTACCTGCTTTTCTCTCATAGTCTCTCTGTTCTTGCATCAAGGGCTCCCCTTGGCTTCCCACCCTCACCTTCACCTACTAAGGTGGGACTCCACTCACTCACTTTTGCCAAGCTGGAAGAAATAGCTTGCATATTTTCACTCTTTTCCTCTCCTTTTGCCTGAGAGCAACTCAGCCTTTCACTCCGTTCACTCCCTTCCCTCAATCCTAGAAGTTATTGTACAACTACCAAATCATCTGCACTTGTGACAACAATTGAGATTTCAAGTTGTGCAGTGATAATCAATGGATGAGAGACATCCATTGAGGTAGTAGTTGATAGTTTCAACGGATGACTGCTTTTAAGCACATCCGTCGAGATACAGTCACTGGTCGACGGATGAACAATATCCGTCGAGATAGTAGAAATGATAGAGTTTGGAGTTGAAATTACTGTAGAATCTGTGGTGACTGATTTAAATTTTACACAAATTTCTCAGTAGAATCAGAAAGAAATGGCAAGTGAGCCAACAAATCATCTAAAAGATGATGCTCACTTGCTATAGATTTTGGCTTCTCTATGAGAGTTAGAGATGGAGAATCAGGAATTGATGTGTGAATCATATCCATATCCAAGGAGCTTGTGGGTGAGTTTGGTGTGTGAGGTGCTTCTATGATTAAAGATTTTGGATGTGACTCCACATTTACAGGAGCCACATCACTCTGACTTTGAGAAGGTACTGTAACTGAGTCTTTGACTGCAGTTTGCATAGTGTGTGCACCCTGTGTATCCCCAAGTATTTAAATTTCTTCTTTCTAGCATATGTTTGGGGTGAGCTTGTGTCCCTAACCCTCTTAGCCTGTGCTCTTGGTTGAGAGCTTGTTTCATTGTAACATCCTTTTGGGAGGATAAAACTAGTAATGAGCTTATATCTTTATTAAGCACTACAGTTTGATGGGAAACTGTAGTGTGGCTAGGTTTGGTTACACACACCTCTCCATCCTTATTCTTAGGGCTTCTTTTATGTTCACCCTATCCCACACCAGACTTACTTCCCTTCACACTCGCCTCTTGGTTTTTAGTGGATTTTACAACTAACTTCTTTTGAGAGAGACTAGAGGGGGCTTCCTTTGACTTGGATTTTGATATTTTTGGTTTTGTGGCTTTGGTAAGCACCTGTTTGGTCACTGTCACAGGTGTCATGGCCATAGCTGTTTGCAAAGAGATAAGTGGTTGAGAAGTAGTAGGAACAGAACTATTTACCTCACTTACCTGAGGTTGTTCCATGATTGGCATATAAACAAGGGGAACCTCACTGAGTTTGTTTTCCCTGTTCAAGTCGGTAATAAACCTTCTTTCTTGAACCCAGCAATCAAAAATTTTGGTTCGGTTCTCAATGATAAGATCTTCAGAAACAAAGTTAGCCAGTATCATAAAGAATCTAGAATAATATATGTTTTTAGATCTTTTCTTAATGTCCCCTAGCTTAAAACCTAGTTCAAACAAGACAGACTCGCTAAAGTTATGATACTTATCACTAAGCAGCATATATAACATGTTTACAAGTGAGTAAGTCACAACATCAAAATTACTAATTTTTCTAGAAAATACTTTAATAAAAGGTTCACAAAGAAATCTCCACTCCTTTCTGAGGCCTTTTTTTCTAACATCACCTAGCTTGGTGGGGTCAAAAGCATAGCCCATAGAACTAAGCATAGAACTCACATATGTGTCTGTGTGTGGAGTTAGTGTATTATTCTCAGGCAATTGAAAACAGGCACGAATTATATCACTGTTTATGCAATAATTTGTACCTTTCAGAGTAAAGGTAATGGTTTTGTCACTTGAGTTATAAACATCAGTGGTCCATATCTCTTCAACCACTTTGTAATAGATAACAAGAGACTCTAGCATAGCATACTTCAGTTTGCAACTTTGAATGAAATCCATCACTTTGTGGTAATCTTCAGAAGCAGCAATCTCCTTATTCACTAGTGCGACGAAGTTGTTCTTTGCATACACAAACCCAGATTGGGACATGATCTTGACTACTGGTGCCACTGCTAAGAATGAGAGTAATTTTTAGAGAGAAAAAGATTTTTCTTTGGAGAAGAAAGAGTTAGGGAAATTTCTTGAGAAAGATAGAAATAAAGAATAGAAATGAAATTAGCTTTTATACTTTCTCATAAATATACTGTCAAAAAGTAAAAATTAAAATAAAGTACCCAATCAAATTAGCCCAAATTAGTCATTTTAAAAAATTAGAAAAATTGTCAAAATTCTAAAATTATCCGTTGAAATATACATACAGGCTGTAAGTGAATTCGACGGATAATGCTCAGAATTAACGGCTGAGATTGAGAGCAATTCGACGGATAATAATAAAAGTACCCAACGTAATGTTTGATACCTCAACGGATAATGAGATTCAACGGATGTTCATTTTTAATGGATAATGAACATCCGTCGAGATGTAAATTCTGACTTAGCCAAAATTTCATCTTTAACAAAAAGCATCAAATTATATTCTTGCTGCTTTTCAATTTGCTTAGACATCAAAATAAATTGAGAGTAATTAAGCATACCTAACTCACTTACCAACCTAGTAAAGGTGGATTCATCAAGTGGCTTGGTAAAGATGTCTGCAAGTTATTTCTCACTTGGAACAAAATGAAGTTCCACGGTACCATTCATGACATGTTCTCTAATGAAGTGGTACTTGATGTCAATGTGCTTGGTCCTTGAATGGTGTACTGGATTTTCAGTAATTGCAATGGCACTTGTGTTGTCACAGAAAATAAGAATCTTATTCACCTGTAGACCATAGTCCAATAGTTGATTTTTCATCCATAAAATCTATGCACAACAACTACCAGTAACAATATATTCAGCCTCAGCTGTAGAGGTAGAGACTGAATTTTGCTTTTTGCTGAACCAGGATACTAGCTTATTTCCTAGAAATTGACAGGTTCCTGTTATACTTTTTTATCAATTTTACAACCTGCATAATATACATCTAAATAACCAGCTAGATCAAAACCAGAATCTCTAGTATACTAAATGCCAAGTTTTGGAGTTCCTTTGAGATATCTGAATATTCTCTTAATAACTACTAAATGATATTCTCTAGAATCAGCTTGAAATCTAGCACAAAGACAAATAACAAACATTATATCTGGACTACTGGCTGTTAAATATAAAAGTAAGCCAACCATACCTCTATAACTTGAAATATCCACAGACTTTTCAGTAGTATTTAATTCAAGTTTAGTTGCAGTGGCCATAGGAGTTTTTGCAGATGTGGAATCCATTAAGTCAAACTTCTTCAAAAGATCATAAATATATTTTGTTTGACTAATGAATATTCCATCACTAACTTGCTTAACTTTTAAATTAAGAAAGTAAGTTAGTTCTCACATCATGCTCATTACCTATCTACTTTGCTTCAATTTGGCAAACTTTTTGCAAAGTTTTTCATCTGTAGAGCCAAATATAATGTCATCTACATAAATTTGAACAAGTATACTAGAGCCATTAACATTTCTATAAAATAAATTTTTATCAACAATACCTCTTGTGAAATGATTTTTTAAGAGGAACTTTGATAAAGTGTTATACCAGGCTCTAGGTGCTTGCTTCAGTCCATAAAATGCCTTCAAAAGATAGTAGACATATTTTGGAAAATTTGGATCTTTAAAACCAGGAGGCTGACTGACATAGACTTCCTCCTCCAAATCTCCATTTAGAAAGGTGCTCTTGACATCCATTTGATAGACTTTGAAAGTGGCATGGGCTGCATAGGCTAGGAAAATTCTGATGGCTTCAAGTCTTGCAACATGGGCAAAATTTTCATCAAAATCTATTCCTTCTTGTTGACAATAGCCCTTAGCAACCAATCTAGCTTTATTCCTGACTACTATGCCATTTTCATCCATCTTGTTTCTGAATACCCACTTGGTGTCAATAGGATTCTTTTCTTTATGCTTGGGTACAAGCTTCCAAATTTATTCCTTTCAAATTGGTTTATCTCCTCCTGCATAGCTAAAACCCAATCAGGATCCAACAGAGCTTCCTCTACCCTTTTAGGTTCTTCCTGAGATAGAAAGCTTCTATAAAGACATTCTTCTTGAGTTGCTTTTCTTGTTTGCACCGTTGAAGATACATCACCAATGATTAGTTTAAATGGGTGATCTCTAGTCCATTTTCTATGTTGAGGTAGATTAGCTATAGATGAAGAAGCCTCATTGTTGTCTTGATGTGTGACAGAGTTTTGATTAGAAGAAACTCCCCCTGAGTTTGTGGATCTTTGATTAAAAGTTGGGGTTCTTTCTAATTATGATATGACTTGGCTTTCGACTCCTATTGATGGATCAATGGATGTTGTTCTTTGCCTTTCAATGGATGATGCGGATTGTCTTTCAACAGATGATGCACTTGGTCTTTCGACGGATGTTGAATTATGTGCTTCATTAGTTGTAGACTTTTCTGCATTGTCCTTAGATAATGGTTCTTGATCACTTTCATCATCACTATCATCATAAATCATCTCAACATTTTCAAATTTGAGGCTTTCATGGAAATCTCCATCTTGCAGTCCTTCAATCTTTTAATCATCAAACACAACATGTACAGATTCCATAACAATGTTGGTTCTGAGATTGTAGACTCTATATGCTTTTCCAACTGCATATCCAACAAAGATGGCTTCATCAGCTTTGGCATCAAACTTTCCATTTTGATCTGTTTGATTCCTTAAGATATAGCATTTACAGCCAAAGACATGAAGAAAGTTTAATGTTGGCTTCCTATTCTTGAACAATTGGTAGGGAGTCATGCACTTTGCTTGATTAACCAAGGAAAATATTCTGAGTGTAGCATGCAGTGTTTACAGCTTCAGCCCGAAAGTATATTGGCAACTTTGATTCTTCTAGCATTGTTCTTACAGCTTCAATAAGAGATTTGTTCTTCCTTTCCACCACTCCATTTTTTGTGGGGTTCTTGCTGCTGAAAACTCATGCATGATCCCGTTCTCTTCAAAAAATAATCTCATCACATAATTCATGAACTCAGTTCCATTATCACTCCTGATTCTTCTAACTTTGAAATCAAGATGATTGTTAATTTGCCTTATGTGATTGATGATGATTTCACTAGCTTCATCTTTGGATTTTAGAAAATATGTCCAAAAGAACTTTGAGAAATCATCCACAATTACTAGGAAATATCTTTTCCTTGAGATGGACAATATATTGACTAGTCCAAATAAATCCATGTGCAGTAGTTGTAAAGGTTCTTCAATTGTTGAATCAAGCTTCTTTCTGAATGATGCCTTGATCTGTTTTCCTTTTTGACATGCATCACACAATCCATCCTTTGAGAATTCCACTTGAGGAATGCCTCTTACCAAATCTTTTCTGACTAGCTCATTCATAGTCTTTAAGTCAAGGTGGGACAGGTTCTTGTGCCATAACCAACTTTCATCTCGACTTGCCTTGCTAAATAAACAAGTAACAGATTCTGCATTAGATGAGTTGAAGTCAGCTAGATACACATTTTCTTTTCTCACTCTAGTGAGAACCACTTTGTTGCTTTTCTTGTTGGTCACAACACAGGCTTCAGAATTAAATGTTAGTGAGTTGCCCTTATCACAAAGTTGGATGATACTCAACAAGTTATGCTTGAGTCAATCCACTAGGGCAACTTCCTCAATGATGACATTATCCATTGAAATCAAGCGATATCCCACAGTTGAACCTTTGCTGTCATCTCCAATAGTGATACTTGGGCCAGCTCTCTCCTTGAACCCAATGAATAGGGTAGAATCTCCAATCATGTGCCTTGAGAACCCACTATCCAAATACCAAAGATTCTTTCTGTTTCCCTGCACACAACAAAATCAAATCATGTTAATTTTGGTACCCAAGTTTCCTTGGGTCCTATTTTGTTAGCCTTTTCTTAGGTTTCTTAGGCTTGTCCTCATTTGACTTAGGCATTTAAAATTCATCCTTAGTTAATTGAGTAGAACCCTTAAAACCGTTCATCATTGCAGAATTATCATGCACAGGTTGGTTAACATGGAAAGGCATATTCTGTATAAACATGTTATTCCAGTATGGCATGCTAAATGGCATTTGTGGCATACTAAATGCAGCAAGGTAAGGATTTTGTGCAAATGTCATATTAGCAAAATGTGCATTCAAATTATTTGCAGGCATAACATTCATAGGCATTGTAGGCATATTGGGAAATGAAGGAGGTGCAGACATAGGAGCAGGCATAGGAAGTTTGTAATTAACAGAAAAATGATTAACACTACCACACTTAACACATATTTTTCTTGGTGTATATTTATCAGGTGTGTAGTTGTTATGTTTGTTAATTTCTACTTTCCCATTCCTATTGTTTTTCCTTTTTAAGGGTTTTTAGCACATAAACGCAACGAAAACGTAAATTTAAATCTTAAAAAAAACTGAAACCCTCCGCAGGATCCATGCGAAAAATAATATTTAGTTCGTAGTTCAGTATGTTTACCTTAAGAAGCTTTACGTTAATGGAAAGATGAAGGTCTTTAATAGCGATCCAAGAACGACGAGCGGAGATCCCTAGCAGCTGCTCCTCAAGTGTGAAGCACTCCACTATCCACCAAGTGATCATTGTAATGGAGGAGGAAGGGGTGGGAGAATTGGGGTTTTCTTAACTTTTTAGGTTGAGGAAAAAATCGGGTTTATAATACTATATTTATAGGCAAAATTTTCAGCTGAAAATTTTCCCATAAAATATTATTATTATTAACCCTTTATTATTCTCATTAATAATTAAAACACCTTTTAATTATTAATCCTTTTTCTAAACACGTTAGAAATAATTCTCCCTCTTGATTTAATTTCCAAAAATTAAATTCTTAATTAATAATATTAAGAACCTTTTCTTAATTAATTTATAATCAATTAAATCTCATTTAATCAATTATTAAATTTTCCAATTAATTATTTATTTCATAAATAAATAATTATCAGCCATTATTACTTAATTCCTCCACCATTAAATTATTCTCTTTTATGGTGTGACCCTGTAGGTTCAATATTAAGCCGGTAGTAGAAATAAATAATAATAAAGCTATTTTATCATTATTTATATAAATTCTCTAATTCATTAAATATGATTAATTAATTAATCATATTTATTCTACATCGTGAGGGATACTTCTCAACATATCGCGACTATCCGGATAATACGAATTCACTACTTTGAATACCAAGAACCTATTCAGTGAATAGTTACCGTACAATTAATTCCTTCTACCCTGGAATGTCACGATTAAATACAAGGCATGGAACTTGTGTCAAGCCTATCTTATTTAATCACTTGCTTTCCCATTCACTATGCTTAATTCTATTTAATGTAAATTAGAAACTCCTTTCTAATTTCATTCACTCTGGCCAGAGATTCCTGAACTAACATAAGTGGATCAACATTGAACATTCTCTTCCTACACTGGAAGGGGTAGATCCTTTATTGATCATACACTATCTTCGTGTACAAATTTCTATACCCTGTAGAGCCCTTATAATTGTCCCTTGAGACTAAGAACTAAACCAAAGCATAGTTCAGTGTACACAAGATGACTATGATGACCTCAAGTCTAAGGATACTTGTACAACTATCACTATGTGAACAACTGCTGACACGTGAGTGAACTCCATCAGTTGTTCAGCTGTGTGAGTCATGTTCAGTGAACTTATTCTATAATAAGCACCTACATACTAGATATAATGTCACCACACAAATGTCTATGAGCACAGACATCCTTCATAATGAATCAAGCATAGTATGTACCGATCTTTGCGGATTATTAATTACCAGTTAGTAATCCTACGACCAGGAACTATTTAAGTTTAGATTTATCATCTTTTAGGTCTCATTATTATGATCTCATCACAATCCATAAAAAGCTTTACTCTAAACTGTGGTATATCTTATTTAAACATTTAAATAGATAGAGCCCGCAGTAAAAACAAAACAAGTCTTTTATTAATATCAATGAAATCAAAACAGATTACATAAAAGTTATTCCTAAATCCTCATACATGATTGGACTTAGGACATATCTCTTTCAATCTCCCATTTGTACTAAAGCCAATCACTCTGGTATCTAATACCCATCTTGTCTTTATGACGGTCAAAGTGACTCCGAGAAAGTGGCTTTATGAGTGGGTCTGCTACGTTGTTATGTGTGTAAACTCTCTCGACGTTGACATCTCCTCTATTTTCAACTCAAATTCACCACCAAAAACAAGAAAAATGTCCTGAGTCCTTCGCAAGTACTTAAGGATGTTTTTCACTACTTTCCAGTGGTCTTCACCTGGATTGGACTGATATCTTCTCGTCACACTAATTGAATAAGCAACATCAGGCCTTGTACACAATATAGCGTACATGATAGATCCTATTGCTTAAGCATAAGGAATCTTACTCATACGCTCTCTTTCCTCAGGTGTCTTAGGAGACATTTTTTCGGAAAGGGACAGTCCATGGCTCATCGGTATGAGACCTCTTTTGGAGTTTTCCATGCTAAACCTTTTAAGCACTTTCCAGATGTATGTACCCTGGGTAAGACCTATCATTCTTCTAGATCTATCTCTATAGATCTTCATACTGAGAATGTAGGATGCTTCTCCCAAGTCCATGGTGAAGTTCTTTGATAGCCATACTTTGACTGATTGTAGCATCGGTATATCATTTCCTATAAGAAGTATGTCATCCACATACAATACAAGAAATGTTACTGCGCTCCCACTAACCTTCTTATAGACACATGGTTCATCTATGTTTTTGATAAAACCAAACTCTTTGATTGTCTCATCAAACGGATGTTCCATCTACGAGAAGCTTGCCTTAAACCATATATGGTTCGCAGCAGCTTACACACTAGGTGTTCATTTCTCTTAGAAAGAAAACCCTCTGGCTGTGTCATATACACTTCCTCCTCAAGTTCCCCATTGAGGAAGTCCGTTTTCACGTCCATTTGCCAGATCTCATAGTCGTAGTAAGCAGCAATCGCAAGCAAAATTCGAATTGATTTTAACAGGGCTATAGGCCAAAAAGTTTCATCAAAGTCAATCCCTTGCCTTTGTTTGAATCCTTTTGTCACGAGCCTGGCCTTATAGGTCTCCACCTGGCCATCTGCTCCAATATTTCTCTTGTATACCCACTTGCACCCAATAGGCTTAACACCTTCAGGCAGCTCAACCAGAGTCCATACTTGGTTGGTATACATAGATTCCATTTCGGATTTCATGGCACTATGCCATTTCTCTAAGTCAACACTACTTATAGCCTCATTATAGGTCACAGGGTCGTCATCATCAATGATTGACAACTCATTGCCATTCTCAATGACAAGGCCATAATACCTATCAGGTTGGTGAGACACTCTCCCTGTCCTACGAATGGGTTGTTCCACAGAAGGTTGGTCAGTATGAACAGGTGTTTCCATTTGATCCGTAGTAGTTTGTGCTTCTTGAACTTCATTAAGTTCAATTTTGATCCCACTGTTTCCTTCAAGGATAAACTCCTTTTCCAAGAAGGTAGCATGTCTGGAGACAAACACCCGATGATCGGTGTAAAAGTAATACCCCAAAGTCTCTCTAGGATATCCCACAAAATTACATTTTACGGATCGAGATTCCAGCTTATCTTGTAACCAAACGTAACTTATATGGGGCAACCAGGAAGGGTTATAGATTGAAAAGGGACAAGTGCTTGGGAGAAGGGCTATCAAACTAGTCAGAGTTTGATGGTAGAACCACAATGTGGGAAGATTGACTTGAGAGTTAGAAAGTGCAATGCTAAGAAAGTATCCCTATTCATTTTTCCTGATTCCGGGACGAAATCCTTTTAAGGAGGGAAGACTGTAATAACCCCAAAATTTTTGAACTTTTAGTAACCCTTATGAATAGTGTTTTGCTGATTATGCTGAATAAGAAAACTTTCCATGCCACACTATGTAGGGGTTCTTCTATTGTTATTCTGAGATCTTATTAGTACTCTATATGGGATATAAGTGTATGTAAAGATCGTCAGAATCCAAATCCGAACACATTGATTTTTCCCGAAAATCCACCAGATATCGAAAGAATTGAGTATAAGGTAACAGGATAAAAAGGATTTAAATTCAAGGATTTTAAGAGAGGATCATAAAAGGAATATAATGTATTGAGAAAGGTTAAGGGAACCCAAGTAATAAGATCCCGGGTATGATCCCTCAAACGATAAACGAAAACGAAAGTTAAGCGAACCGTATAACAGACCAGCGGTCATTAGCCAAGTAATTAGAAGCTAATCAAAGAGGTTAGTGGGGATGATGTCATCAAACCAATAAGAAGAGGACAAAGGTGGGAGGGTGACATCACATGGTGACATAAGCATGACCAAGCAAAGTGTGTTGTTGGTTGATTTAGAACCACACAAAAGTTACCATGGTAAAAAGGTAATAAAATAAAACAAAACAAATCAAAAACAACCAAGCAAGCCAAAACACACCTTCTTCATCCAAAAAGCTCTCGGCTTTTTCTTCTTCTTCAAAGCAAGAAATTCAAAATCCTAGTTCCAAGCTTTGTTAATTAGCAAGGTAATTATCTAAGACTCCTTATGCATAGATATAGCTATCCTATAAGTTTGAGCTCCTAAATCATTCACAATCTCTTCCTAAAAATCATGGAAGAAGATGGTGAATAGTGTTTTTCAAGAACTAAAATTTTTGTTCTTGAGTTTTGTTTAGATTAAGCTTGGATAAGGACTTTTAAAGGTGATTCCAAGCTAATTACTTGATTCTCCACTCTCCCAGGGAAGGTATAACCCCTCCAAACCCTAACTTTACTTGATTATTAGGTTTAGTTTTGTTGTTATAATTCATGAGAGGCTTGATTGTTGTGTATGTAGAGGTTAGTTGGTTTTGTGAAGTTTTTGGAGTTGTAATTCTTGGATTGTTGATTAATGAATTAAAGTATAGTTTAAATTCATGTTTGAGAATAGTATAAATTGATAATGTTGAGTTGTTGGGGCTGTTATGGTGAAGTATGGATGGAGTTTTGATTGGGATGTTGATTGTGGGTTGATTTGGAGTGGTTTAAATTTGGGTAATCGCGTAAACAAAGTCGTCGTAATGTCCGATTTACTTTAGACTGTTTTTGTTCTTAACATTAGGACCCGTGAACTCAATGCTAGGTTTTGACCATTGCCAGGATTAGATAGTTCATGTTACAAGCTTCGTTTTTATATGTAGTTCGTTTGATTCCGATTTACGGTTTAGAAGAAACGACCGTTTTAAGTAACGGCGTTTCGCGAACGAATCATTACCCCTCGCCTTACTTTTACTTTGAAACCTAGGTTAAAGACCTAAAAGGACTAATTGGAGTATGAAACATTTATGTAAAGTGTATTAGGCAGTTGGTAAGACACTCGCGAAAGAATTGCCTTAAAACTCTTAATGGTTATTTTATTAAAACTGGTGGAGCCGAGGGTACTCGAGCGACTTAAGAGAATCAGTAAACGCAAACCGAGCGTTAGAGTCTAAATTGGTTAAAGTATAGATTTATAAGTGACTTTGGTTTAATTCCAACTTATATGTTGTTTATAGGTTACCAGACTCGTCCCAAGCCATTTGTAACCCCCAGTCGCTCAGGCAAGTTTTCTATCCGTTATACTATTGTTGTGATGTATACATTTGTACATGCATTATCTTGTGATAGATGCATAATGATTATTTAGCAAATTCTTGCGATATATTGTAGCATGTGATATGGTATATATGCATGCCTGTTTCGTATTCTTGATACATATATCTGTTGATTCAGTTGATAATACCTATGCTAGAGATAAGGGGTAATATGCATATACCCTTAGTAGAGGGGACCCAAAGGTGAACATTTTTCTAAAACCAGGAGTCGATGCTTCCGAGTATAATATATATATATATATATTTATATATATATATATGAATAGTTTTTAAAACTATGAATCAAATAAGGTTTATTCGATAACTTTAATTTATTAATGAATATTATTTTGAATATTCATTCAAGGGCTTATGACCCCGTTTATTTTATTATTGAATATTATTTTGAATATTCATTCGAGGGATTATGACCCCGTTTATTTTATTATTGAATATTATTTTGAATATTCATTCGAGGACTTATGACTCCGCTTAATTTATTAATGAATATTATTATTTGAATATTCATTCGAGGACTTATGACTCCGATTATTTACTAATTATTATTCTTAATTTTATTAAAGAATAATGTGTCGATAATCAAACTTACTTTTGATTATTCAAATAAAGATAGTACTTTCGTATAAGTATATCTTTGGTCATTTAATATTCATTGCAAGTATAAGTTTTAAAACTTCTACTTCAATTATTTTTATAAAGATTATTCTTTATGAGAATATTATTTAAATAATAATATTCGGATATTTTCTGATAAATTGGGACTGATTTATTTCATTAAATCAGCATTACTCCAAACATTCTTAAAAATGTTTGCGAGTCTTCAAAATGATTTTAAAAGTTAGAGCGGACCCCAAAACTTATTTTTTTATATATTTAAGATCTTCCTTTCAAAGGGGATTTAAATATTCGCTCAAAACCTGAGGGATCCGGCTCTGTGGTGTGTTTTATATTCGCAACCAGGTTGCTATTTTCATAAAAGAGTTTTGATTACTTACCCAATACTCGGGAAGTAAAATTCTTGGAACAAGTTAATCCATTAACAGGCATCGCCTGGGAAATATCGGTGAGTTTTCCTTTCCAACTAGATACGACTTCTTGGTGGAGCCGTATTAACAAGTTTCTACTTGGGGAAAGTGGGGACGAGCTTTACGTTTCAGAGTCATGGATTTCATCTGAACTAGGAGTGGCGTAAGTGGTCGAGTCGTGCCGGCCCAGCCTTATTATATTGGCCCAAATGGCCTGGAAGTTCCGCACGACGGTACATTCCTTAGGAGTCCAGTGTTCGGTTGACAAGTAAATTCGACAGGTTCTCCCTAACATGTAGAAAATGGTGGGGTTGCACTACTACGACTGATCATCGTAAGTGGTCTTCCTGGCGCGACAAAACTCCCGTAATGAGTTCATCATCCAGTTGGACAATTCTGCAACACTACCCAGAGCATTTCGATCGAAAGGCTACGAATGGGTGGTTGCCGAAGCTTTGACAAAGTCAAACAGTTATAATGGTGTTTCCATTGAATGAAGTATCTCGTAACTTCATTTCCTTTAAAAATATTTCAAAGATTGAATCTATTCAAGTTTTAACTTGTAGTCTCATCTATGGGATGGCCTTTTTAAACTTATTATACTTTGAACAGTAGTAGTTCAAGTAGATTTCTAAAAATGGTATAAGTATAGTGAAGTAATTGGTAAATTCGTCTTCCTTTAAACTTATATCCAGTAAGTAATTACCTTACACTTGAAAAAGGACTCTAGTAAGTTATCCATTTAGATACTTGCATTATTGTTTACACTATATATTATCTTGTGAGCTGTAATGCTCACTCTTGCTTCATTTCTTCATCACACAACAACAGTTAGGAAAGATGGCCAGACTCAAGCAGACCCAGCGCAAGCGCGTGGGAAGCGTCCCGCGTCTTCCCGTTGATGTTGTAGCTGCTATAGCTGCAGAGGTAGATCTATTGGTAATCAGGCATTCTACTTTTGGGAACCAAATATTGTATAATTATAACTTGTGGCAGATAATGGCAATTAACTGTAAATTTATCAAGTAATCATTTTGGGTTGTAATAACTTTTAAATTGTGGATTCAAGGACTTGTACTTATTTCAATTTCATCTCTGAGACTATAACGGGTTGTGGTGTGTGTTAGTGTGGGGTCATAGCATAAGGTTATTTATTATTAATTAAGTGAAGTGATATTGTGGAAAGAAAGACCGTGACGACCCGGATTCCCGACCCCGGATCTGGGGGTGTTACAGAAATGGTATCAGAGCCAAGCGTTATAAACCTCAGAGATGATGTGACATTAGGATAATAAGTTCACTAAGATAATAAGAACTCTTGCCAAGTTCATAGTCGGGCTACCTAACATAGTACTGACAGTTAAAACCCTTACGGGAACCCTTATAAATATTATGATAGTAATATAGTTCATTCTCGTATAGGGCAGCGGGGCACCGAACCCTGAGGTTCAGGTGCATCAGCATGAGGATGTTTTATTACATGTTGGAGATCAAATTGTGAATCCGATAGAGTACCCTAACGAGGGACCGGATGAGATTCATATTGAGAATGTTACGGTTGAGGATGTTATCCCAGAAGGGATTGTTGCTGAGGAGGATCTCGTGGAGGATCCTGATGGGAATGAAGAGAGGACCGCTGAGGAATTGATGACCGTAGTCAGGGCGACTACCAGAGCAAGAATGGCCGCGAGGGTGGCACTAGAGGATGAAGAGTTACCAAGGGCACAAAGGTTAATGAGGGCAGAAGGAGTGGGGCCTTCTACGGCACCAATTATACCAGTATCAAACCCTCTTCCAGAGGTTCCTGTAGACATCGATGAGGTTCCACCAATTCCTGTTCCCTCCCCTGTACAGAGCCCAGCACCTACTGAGGAAATGCCACCTTTATCTCCTGCACCATTGTCACCTGATACCGTGCTTGGTTATCCATTTGGATCCCCTGGGCCTGCACCACCTGCACCCCATGAACTGCTAGATGCTACCACTCAGGCTTCTCTTATCGCCGATTATTATATGAGTTTGGGTGGCCTGTCTGAGGCCCGTAATGTTAGGAGTGATCTGTTGGATCGACTTACTGCACCGATGATTGAGGGCGGGGTACTTCTGGCAGGATTAGCTTATGGCATGGAAAGGATTGAGGCTACCACCCTTGTTACAGCTAGAGGCCATTTTGAGGGTCAGATTGATCCAGCTCTACTTACAACTATCTTAGACCTCATCACCGCTTTAATGGAGCAGGTTAGGGATGTCGTGCGTGCCCGCATTTCTTGATCCATAATAGTGTGCAGAGTCTGACCAATCTGACAAGGATTTCATGCAGCACCGCTTTTGGAGGATTAGCCTAAGTTATGAATGATTAGTTTTTAATGACTAGATGATTATATGTGGTAGTACTTTTGGGATAGAAGCGATCAGGCCAAATGATGTAATTCTCTTTCATGTGTTCAGTTGTTGTACCTCGAACAAATGGTTATGTATATATTTGTTCCTTTCAGTTTAGATCAGTTTGTTTGTGATAAGTTCATATTGTTAGTTGCACTATCAGCACTTAATAGTGTCATGAAGTTTATAGAACTTGAGAACTCATAAGTTACGATCATGTAAGGACTGAACGAGGAAAGAATTAAGCAAAGTAAGTAAGACAAATATCCAGAGATTCTCAAAAATTTTCCAAGCATTATGCCCCCATGAGGAATAAGATTAGGGGAAAACCTTGAATGTGATAATCAGGGAGGTCGTAATTAAGATATAAGGAACCCAGAATATAATGAAGTGGAAAATGAGGATATTAAATTAAAAGATGACCCCAATTATGGGGAGTAGGAAGAAATATTTAGACTGAGAAAACAGAAGTCGAGCAAGATAGGAAGAACCAGGATGGTACTCCTATTGGGCAAACCATGGACCTGCCTAAAACAAAACTTATACTTTTACCCCTAACCACCACCTTGAGGAAACAATGTGGTGTGAAATTCTTTCAGGACCTTTAAGTCGCTAAGCTCTCACAGTTCCAAGGAAATAGCTGACCCAGTCGAGGAAAGAGCCTGGCTAAAAGAAATACAGGAATCATTTGAGATTCTAAATGATTGATGAATCATAAAAGACTGTTTTTGTCACTTACCCCCTAAGAAAGAAGCCACCCGCTGGTGAAAGACCAAGAAAGGCACGGAGCAAGAGGTTATGATAAACTGATTAAAGTTCAATCAATTGTTTTTGAGAAAGTAAATCCCAAGATTATGGAGATAGTGTAAAAGCTTTAAGAGCCAGAACAAAGGTGGACGAATATGATGAATTATGAATCTAAGATTGTAAAAGTTGTCAAGATTCGTCTAGAGGACAAGAATCCCAGACCGACGGGATGTTTGAAGTCAATGATTAGTGGGTTCGTGAAATGATTGTAAGATAAAGGAAAATAAAAAGAAATTGAAGTAGAAAGGAGCATAAAGGCAATAGAGTTTGAGGAATGATAAGGGAGTTGGGTATGAGGAAACCCTAAAGACTCGTAGTAATAGAAATAGAAAAGTATATGATCGTCAGGATGAGGATGATTCACCATGAGTTAAAGTTGATGGTTGAAGGCATAGAGATATATATATTGTACCCCCTTTAAGTAGGAAGGATTCGAGGAAACCTTGAGATAGTTCGAAGGATAGATTATGAGACGCGGATAGACTGAGGAGACAAGAAAGTAATAAATTAGGAAAATTGGATGAAGGAAGTGACCTTCAAGAATGTGAAGTGTAAGACCGGTGGCACGATACCCAGAAAGGGAGACGCCAGGTATGAAAGATATCCCAATATTGAGATGACTGTTGAGATAAACAACAAAGGGAAATGAGGATTTATTAAGAAGATTTTCACGTTGAACACGACCAATATCTTCCAGAACATCCATGTTATCATTACCAAATCAGGAAAGAAAAGCAGATAACCATTGTTATCTTTTGGAGGCCATATGGATTGACCTCAATTTGAATAAGGATGCTATTATGAAATTAGGTATAGACTATCGAGGTGGGAATAATGAATAAGATAATCTATCAAGGATATATGACTTGATTTATCCATGGAAGGATGCAAGTACCTTTTTAAAGGTGGAATTAAGGATATAACTTCGATAACTTGAGATGAATCCTAGGGGAATGCATAAAGGTTGGCATTCCACCCTTAATAGGGACATCATGAGTTTTGACAGTATGAATTGGAAAGGATCAAGGTAACAACAACCTTTAAAGATCAGTAAAGAAATTTTTCAGAAGTACATAGACAATGGTTCTAGTATTAGTAAATGGTATTTTGATATGCCCTGTATCTAGGGAATACAGGAGGGACGATTTAAGGATGACCTTAGAGGTTTTACAAGGAGAAAGGTAATATTCCAAGTTCTCAGAATAGAAATTTTGATAAAGGAAATGTGATGTAAGTATAATAATGTCAGGTGGGCACGTGTTGAACCATAAGAAAGTATAGATCGACCCAATGAGGGTCAAGATTGGTGAAAACAAGAAGGACCCATGATAAGAAACGTCCTAAGTATGATCAGGAGTCAGCCGTGACAATGTTCACATCTAAAGACTAAGGCAATGACTTATGGAAAAATGGTGATTTTTTTTTCTTCTTTTTCTCACCAGGACTTAAGAAAAGCATTTTCACATAAGCAGTGATTGAAATGAAGTAGAAAAATTTAGTTGAAGATCATTTAAAATGACATTGATTGTAAGGAAATTTTACTATCAGGAAAGGCCAAAGAGGTGGCCGACACCCTAAGTGTAAGAGAGGAATTATAGGCGCTCGTGCCAGAGGAATATAGTGATGATGGTTGAAGCCGTGAAGGTTGTATTATGGTTTGGAAGATTGACATTCCTTCTGATGACTGTGCAATACCCAACCGTAATAATAGTTTGGTAAAGGTTTAATTCGTGTAATCACCATGAGCAGGCTATCTATCTTAAAAGGTACTATCTTGAGAATAAGCCAGGACCATATTTCAAAAAGGACTAAACAAACCTTTGAGTTAAGTCTTCTATTGAAGGCATATGATTAACAATGGTATTAACCTGCTATAGTTGCTTTCATTGAAACTCTTCTGCAATTTTATCTGCTTCACGTCATGAATGTACGTCAGGATCAGGAGTGTTCTTCATGAATCATGAACGGTGATCATGTTACCTCCTTAGAAGAATTCGATACGATATGTATGGACTCCGTATGGTTAGCTATTAAGTATTCATGGAAAATGAATGACTACAGTAGGTCAACGGTGGACCATAGTAATGCAGGAATGATTCTACGAGTAATGAGCCGATTACTTGCAACCGTGAGAGTTGTATTGGAATGGATGTTGAGATTGAGTACCACTAATCGGGTCGTGGTGGTGTATAAGTTATCATTGATAAACTAATTAAGTAGATTATCTACCTAATGAATACTTATTCATTCTTATCAATAGAGAGTCGTATTACTATACGAGGAAGGTTGCGGTGCAAGCATAGAATTCTGGTAACGATGATGTATAAAATGAGATCCCAAATTCGATTTTCGATGTCGAGGGAGTTTCAAAGGTGATTATGTATAAGCTCGAGGAAGACCATGGGTCCATAGAATGATGGACGGTATAGCAAAAATATTTAAGCATGTGAAATGCGATGCGATAATACTTGATGTTGATATATATACGTATATGATTTGTTCTCCTATGATAAACCTCTATAGTTCAGAGGTAGATTCCAAGCCAGATATTTTGTGGCAGTATATTTTATATATATACAATTCTCTTCAATTCGTTCTTTTCTCTCCTTTTCATTTCATATAAGCTGAGAAGAACAACCCTTCCAGAAGGGGAGGTATTGCCGAATGACTATCTATCTGTGTGATAGAAGCCTAGTAGGATACCATATGTTGTTTAATTGCTTGTCAAGTACTAAAGGCTGGCCACCTTCTGTACTAACTATGTGATATAACAAGTGTTCATGATCATAGTGATCTCTCAATAAATTCTTTTACTTCTATATGATTGATCAAACTTTGGAAAATAGAAACAGCTGAAAAAGGAGTAGTAAAGTTATGGTGGTATTCGGAATGGAAACACATTCGTGATACTAAGGTTGACGCGTGTATTAAAAGGTTATAGAATGCTAACGAGCAAAGGTGTAACCAGTATAATATTAGGAACGGAAGATAGTAGCGATTACGAACTGGAAAAGAGTGGGTATTGAGAAGTAAAAGCTATAATTCTAGAAGCTATGATGAGGGTCTGTGCAATAGACATGAAAGAAATTGGAATGATCACTTAACATGGATTAAGTTTTCTTACGACAATAGATCATATGTCATTATCGAGATTTCACGTTATGAGATCCTTGAGGGAAGACAATGTCGATCTCCCTTATGTTAGGATGAAGTTGTAGAGCGCAAGATGCTCGGACCCGCAGTAGTCCAAAGGACCAAGGGTATAATAGATCTAATCAGAGGACGGTTGGTAGTAGCCCAAGATGGACATAAGAAGTATGTTGATTCGACACGAAAGGATAAAGAATAGGAAGTAGGGGACCTAGTGATGTTATAGGTATTCCCTTGGAAAGGATGGATGAGGTTCAGAAAGAAATGAAAGCTAAGCCCACAAATTGTTGGACCCTTGAATATATTAAGACGTATTGGGAAGTTAGCATATGAGCTATCCCTACCCCCGAACATGTAGCAAGTTCATAACGTGTTCCACATATTAATGTTAAGGAAGTGTAATTTGGATGCTAGACAAATAGGGGCATATGAGCGCATAGACATGTAACCAAACGTAACTTATATGGAGCAACCAGGAAGGGTTATAGATTGAAAAGGGACAAGTGCTTGGGAGAAGGGCTATCAAACTAGTCAGAGTTTGATGGTAGAACCACAATGTGGGAAGATTGACTTGAGAGTTAGAAAGTGTAATGCTAAGAAAGTATCCCTATTCATTTTTCCTGATTCCGGGATGGAATCCTTTTAAGGAGGGGAGACTGTAATAACCCCAAAATTTTTGAACTTTTAGTAACCCTTATGAATAGTGTTTTGCTGATTATGCTGAATAAGAAAACTTTCCATGCCACACTATGTAGGGGTTCTTCTATTGTTATTCTGAGATCTTATTAGTACTCTATATGGGATATAAGTGTATATAAAGATCGTCAGAATCCAAATCCGAACACTTTGATTTTTCCCGAAAATCCACCAGATATCGAAAGAATTGAGTATAAGGTAACAGGATAAAAAGGATTTAAATTCAAGGATTTTAAGAGAGGATCATAAAAGTAATATAATGTATTGAGAAAGGTTAAGGGAACCCAAGTAATAAGATCCCGGGTATGATCCCTCAAACGATAAATGAAAACGAAAGTTAAGCGAACCGTATAACAGATCATCGGTCATTAGCCAAGTAATTAGAAGCTAATCAAAGAGGTTCATGGGGATGATGTCATCAAACCAATAAGAAGAGGACAAAGGTGGGAGGGTGACATCACATGGTGACATAAGCATGACCAAGCAAAGTGTGTTGTTGGTTGATTTAGAACCACACAAAAGTTACCATGGTAAAAAGGTAATAAAATAAAACAAAACAAATCAAAAACAACCAACCAAGCCAAAACACACCTTCTTCATCCAAAAAGCTCTCGGCTTTTTCTTCTTCTTCAAAGCAAGAAATTCAAAATCCTAGTTCCAAGCTTTGTTAATTAGCAAGGTAATTATCTAAGACTCCTTATGCATAGATATAGCTATCCTATAAGTTTGAGCTCCTAAATTATTCACAATCTCTTCCTAAAAATCATGGAAGAAGATGGTGAATAGTGTTTTTCAAGAACTAAAATTTTTGTTCTTGAGTTTTGTTTAGATTAAGCTTGGATAAGGACTTTTAAGGGTGATTCCAAGCTAATTACTTGATTCTCTACTTGAGTATTAGGTTTAGTTTTGTTGTTATAATTCATGAGAGGCTTGATTGTTGTGTATGTAGAGGTTAATTAGTTTTGTGAAGTTTTTGGAGTTGTAATTCTTGGATTGTTGATTAATGAATTAAAGTATAGTTTAAATTCATGTTTGAAAATAGTATAAATTGATAATTTTGAGTTGTTGGGCTGTTATGGTGAAGTATGGATGGAGTTTTAATTGGGATGTTGATTATGGGTTGATTTGGAGTGGTTTAAATTTGGGTAATCGCGTAAACATAGCCGTCGTAATGTCCGATTTACTTTAGACTGTTTTTGTTCTTAACATTAGGACCCGTGAACTCACTGCTAGGTTTCGACCAATGACATGATTAGATAGTTCATGTTACGAGCTTCATTTTGATATGTAGTTCGTTTGATTCCGATGTACGTTGTAACCCCCAGTCGCTTAGGCAAGTTTTCTATCCGTTATACTGTTGTTGTGATGTATACATTTGTACATGCATTATCTTGTGATAGATGCATAATGGTTATTTAGCAAATTTTTGCGATATATTGTAGCATGTGATATGGTATATATGCATGCCTGTTTCGTATTCTTGATACATATATCTGTTGATTCAGTTGATAATACCTATGCTAGAGATAAGCGGTAATTTGCATATACCCTTAGTATAGGGGACCCAAAGGTGAACATTTTTCTAAAACCGGGAGTCGATGCTTCCGAGTATAATATATATATATATATATTTATATATATATATATATATATGAATAGTTTTTAAAACTATGAATCAAATAAGGTTTATTCGATAACTTTAATTTATTAATGAATATTATTTTGAATATTCATTTGAGGGCTTATGACCCACTTTATTTTATTATTGAATATTATTTTGAATATTCATTCGAGGGCTTATGACCCCGTTTATTTTATTATTGAATATTATTTTGAAAATTCATTCGAGGACTTATGACTCCGCTTAATTTATTAATGAATATTATTATTTGAATATTCATTCGAGGACTTATGACTCCGATTATTTACTAATTATTATTCTTAATTTTATTAAAGAATAATGTGTCGATAATCAAACTTACTTTTGATTATTCAATAAAGATAGTACTTTCGTATAAGTATATCTTTGGTCATTTAATATTCATTGCAAGTATAAGTTTTAAAACTTCTACTTCAATTATTTTTATAAAGATTATTCTTTATGAGAATATTATTTAAATAATAATATTCGGATATTTTCTAATAAATTGGGACTAATTTATTTCATTAAATCAACATTACTCCAAACATTCTTAAAAATGTTTGCGAGTCTTCAAAATGATTTTAAAAGTTAGAGCGGACCCCAAAACTCATTTTTTTATATATTTAAGATCTTCCTTTCAAAGGGGATTTAAATATTCGCTCAAAACCTGAGGGATCCGGCTCTGTGGTGTGTTTTATATTCGCAACCAGGTTGCTATTTTGATAAAAGAGTTTTGATTACTTACACAATACTCGGGAAGTAAAATTCTTGGAACAAGTTAATCCATTAACAGACATCGCCTGGGAAATATCGGTGAGTTTTCCTTTCCAACTAGATACGACTTCTTGGTGGAGCCGTATTAACAAGTTTCAACTTGGGAAAAGTGGGGACGAGCTTTACGTTTCAGAGTCATGGATTTCATCTGAACTAGGAGTGGTGTAAGTGGTCGAGTCGCGCCGGCCCAGCCTTATTATATTGGCCCAAATGGCCTGGAAGTTCCGCAAGACGGTACATTCCTTAGGAGTCCAATGTTCGGTTGACAAGTAAATCCGACAGGTTCTCCTCTACATGTAGAAAATGGTGGGGTTGCACTACTACGACTGATCATCGTAAGTGGTCTTCCTGGCGCGACAAAACTCCCGTAATGAGTTCATCATCCAGTTGGACAATTCTGCAACACTACCTAGAGCATTTCGATCGAAAGGCTACGAATGGGTGGTTGCAGAAGCTTTGACAAAGTCAAACAGTTATAATGGTGTTTCCATTGAATGAAGTATCTCGTAACTTCATTTCCTTTAAAAATATTTCAAAGATTGAATCTATTCAAGTTTTAACTTGTGGTCTCATCTATAGGATGACCTTTTAAAACTTATTATACTTTGAACAGTAGTAGTTCAAGTAGATTTCTAAAAATGGTATAAGTATAGTGAAGTAATTGGTAAATTCATCTTCCTTTAAACTTATATACAGTAAGTAATTACCTTACACTTGATAAAGGATTCTAGTAAGTTATCCATTTAGATACTTGCATTATTGTTTACACTATATATTATCTTGCGAGCTGTAATGCTCACTCTTGCTTCATTTCTTCATCATACAACAACAGTTAGGAAAGATGGCCAGACTCAAACACACCCAGTGCAAGCGCGTGGGAAGCGTCCCGCGTCTTCCCGTTGATGTTGTAGCTGCTATAGCTGCAGAGGTAGATCTATTGGTAGATCAGGCATTCTACTTTTGGGAACCAAATATTGTATAATTATAACTTATGGCAGATAATGGCAATTAACTATAAATTTATCAACTAATCATTTTGGGTTGTAATAACTTTTAAATTATGGGTTCAAGGACTTGTACTTATTTCAATTTCATCTCTGAGACTATAACGGGTTGTGGTGTGTGTTAGTGTGGGGTCATAGCATAAGGTTATTTATTATTAATTAAGTGAAGTATTATTTTGGAAAGAAAGACCGTGACGACCTGGATTCCCGACCCCGGATCTGGGGGTGTTATAGCATAACCCCATAGGAATACTGGAAGATTCGCATAGCTCATCATGGACTGAACCATGTCTAACAAAGTTCGATTTCTCCTTTCAGATACCCCATTTAACTGTGGAGTATATGGAGGAGTCCACTGGGAGACTATACCATTTTCTTTGAGATAATCTCCATTCAAGTATTCACCACCTCGATCTGATCGAAGAGTTATAATATTGTGTTTGGTTTGTTTCTCCACTTCATGTTTATATTCTTTGAACTTTTCACAGGCTTCAGACTTGTGTTTCATCAAATACACATATCCGAATCTAGATTTATCATCTATGAAAGTAATGAAGTACGAAAATCCACCCATGGCTTGCGTAGATATTAGTCCACATACATCTATGTGTACCAATCCTAGCAAATCTGTAGCCCTCTCTCCATGTCCACTAAATGGAGATTTGGTCATTTTACCCAATAGACAAGACTCGCATGTAGGATATGATTCAAAATCAAAGGGGTCAAGTAACCATTCCTTATGCAATATATGCAGTCTATTTTCACTAATATGACCAAGCCTACAGTGCCATAAATAGGTCAAATTTTCATCATCTTATTTTCTTTGATTAGTTTGTTCAATCTGAAGTAAATCATGCTCTACGTCACATACATACAGACCATTATTTATAATACCACGTCCATAAAGAACATTATCTCTAAGGATAGAACATTCATTATTCTTAATAATAAATGAAAAACCATCCAAATCCAACATAGGAATAGAAACAATATTCCTCACAATAGAGGGAACGTAATAACAATTATTCAAAATAATAGTCTTGCCCGTAGGCATATGTAAACTAAATGATCCTACAGATATGGCCGCAACCCTTGCTCCATTTCCCATACGTAGAATCACCTCATCTTTTTCAAGAGTCCTACTTCCCTTTAGTCCTTGCAACGAATTGCAAATATGAGAACCACAAGCGGTATCTAATACCCAAGTAGAAATTTGACCTAGTGACATATTAACTTCGATCATGAACATGCCTGAATTAGAAGCGGTAGTCTTACTACCCTTCTTCTTCTTCAATTCTGCAAGGTAAACCTTGTAGTTCCTCTTCCAGTGCCCTAACTTGTTACAGTGAAAACAAACAGCTAAATTAGGATGAGTCAACTTGTGAGCATCTAGTATGCTTCGGAGTGATAGTGTAGAAGGCACGACGAATATAGTAAATCTGTAAATGAAAAACACATAACAACATTTAGCAAATATTCAATTTCATTTCAAAACACTATATGAATTGGGTCTTTATTCATAAGTGTCTCCCACTAGTTTATCTAATTTTTTTCAACCCCCTAAGTGAAAACTAAGCATTCATAATGCTAGTGGGAATAGGGATCCTACATTCCATTACACAACCTTGGCTGTGGCACGAAACGTCATGTGATGTTCAATAGGCAGGCAACTCTTGTCAATTACATCTTATGTTATTCCCTAATATAACTTTAGCCTCTTGAATAATTGAGTCACGGCTGTGGTACGACAAACTCAATATTCTAAGTCAAGTCTAACCCAACATTTCGTACAATTGAATCAGTCTCCAACGGCCCACGGCTGTGGCACGTACCGACCTTTAGATTCTAATTCAATGTACACATCTCTATGTAATAGACAAGTATTTCTTATTTCGAAATCAAAGCCCTCGGCTGTAGCACGAAATAATAATGATTTAAAAATAAGAACCACTTTCTACCATGTTGGAAGGCTATGACCGACACAAGCCCGTTGTGTCATTGGCCAATTACTACTTGATATTATTTAATTTTAGAGGGATTATATTACATTACAATCATAATCATATTATAAAGAGATTCTTCCTTTTAAATTAAATATTTTAAATCAATAATCGATAATCAGATGATTCCCAGATCGGGTGGAGCATTGTCAAGAGGCATCACTTAATAACCTTTTCTTACAGATAGAAATCTGTTGTTGACAGAATCATCCTTTCTCTCAATATTGAAAATTCATATTCAATTATGTGTTTCATAAACACAAGAATCTCAAGATCGTATTCATAATATTTATATTAAGGTCATGAAACAATTTCACTATACTAGATTGTCTAACAAACGCCTTATGTCAATTAATTTCACCTAAATCTATCATCGCATGGTAAACATAGGCATATATCTCATATATAAAATTAAATAAACAAGTAAATGTAAAGTGCAATAAAGTAAATGTGTTTGGTTATGGCCCCATCCTATGTGATCTTTATCAAGCTCATGATAAAGATCAAGGTCAATCTAATATGGTGATGGAAATAAATAAAACTACTTATTACATAAGTCTTCTTCTTTGTATCACCTCCATTGGATAGCCTTCTTGAGTCTTCAATTACATTACATAATTGAAAGTAAAACTAATCTAATGAACTTACAAGAATAACTCGAGTTACATTCGAGATTTATGATTACAAAGATTGACGACATGCAAGTCGTATTTAAAACCAAAACCAAAACCATTACACTAAGGTCGAAAGGCCATAACCATCCACCATGCTCATACAACACATAAAATCATGTTAAAACACATAATCTGACCTTAACATATCATATTATCCATGATCTAATCATAAAAAGAAAATATGAAAAAAATCAGAAACAAATCAGAAAAACAAGAATCACTGTTTACGGGAAGTAAACGACGTCAAACGCCTTACAGACGAGTCGTTGATAGCTTTAGGTATCAGTTTGGTTCAGACTCTCGTTTACCTATGGAATAGGGTATTCGTTTGCGTAGATCGGACACCAGACCCAGATTTCAGCAAATCTGCAGCAGCCAATTCAGAATCCATATCTAATATGATTCTCATAATTAGAACAAACATAAATCATGTATATATCAGTATATATACAGATTACATAATCATCTTATGATTATACAACTCACATGAATATCATATATTCAAAACCATACATATATAAGCATATTATATCAACATCAATTTATGGTGAATCACGTACATGCTCATATATCGAAAACAGTTAAACACATAAATGAATTAAAAACTTTTCGCAAGTAGCTCTGATGCCATTGAAGGGTTTTTAGCACATAAACGCAACGAAAACGTAAATTTAAATCTTAAAAAAAAACGAAACCCTCCGCAGGATCCATGCGAAAAATAATATTTAATTCGTAGTTCAGTATGTTTACCTTAAGAAGTTTTACGTTAGTGGAAAGATGGAGGTCTTTAATAGTGATCCAAGAATTACGAGCGGAGATCCCTAACAGCTGCTCCTTAAGTGTGAAGCACTCCACCGGTATCCACCAAGAGATCATTGTAATGAAGGAGGAAGGGGATGGAGAATTAGAGTTTTCTTAACTTTTTAGGTTGAGGCAAAAATAGGGTTTATAATAGTATATTTATAGGAAAAATTTTCAGCTAAAAATTTTCCCATAAAATATTATTATTATTAACCCTTTATTATCCTCATTAATAATTAAAACAACTTTTAATTATTAATCCTTTTTCTAAATACTTTAGAAATAATTCTCTCTCTTGATTTAATTTCCAAAAATTAAATTCTTAATTAATAATATTAAGAACCTTTTCTTAATTAATTTAAAATCAATTAAATCTCATTTAATCAATTATTAAATTTGCCAATTAATTATTTTTTTCATAAATAAATAATTATCATCCATTATTAATTAATTCCTCCACCATTAAATAATTCTCTTTTATGGTGTGACCCTGTAGGTTCAATATTAAGCCGGTAGTAGAAATAAATAATAATAAAAGTATTTTATTATTATTTATATAAATTCTCTAATTTATTAAATATGATTAATTAATTAACCATATTTATTCTACATCGTGAGGGATACTTCTCAGCATATCGCGACTATCGGGATAATACAAATTCACTGCTTAGAATACCAAGAACTTATTCAGTGAATTGTTACCGTACAATTAATTCCTTCTACCCTGCAATGTCACGATTAAATATAAGGCATGAAACTTGTGTCAAGCCTACCTTATTTAATCACTTGCTTTCTCATTCACTATGCTTAGTTCTATTTAATGTAAATGAGAAACTCCTTTCTAATTTCATTCATTCTGGCCAGAGATTCCTGAACTAACATAAGTGGATCAGCATTGAACATTCTCTTCCTACACTGGAAGGGGTAGATCCTTTATTGATCATACACTATCTTCGTATACAAATTCCTATACCCAGTAGAGCCCTAATAATTGTCCCTTGAGACTAAGAACTAAACTAAAGCATAGTTCGGTGTACACAAGATGACTATGATGACCTCAAGTCTATGGATACTTGTACAACTATCACTATCTGAACAACTGCTGACACGTGAGTGAACTCCATCAGTTGTTCATCTGTGTGAGTCATGTTCAGTGAACTTATTCTATAATAAGCACCTACATACTAGCTATAGTGTCACCACACAAATGTCTATGAGAACAGACATCTTTCATAATGAAGCAAACATAGTATGTACCGATCTTTGCGGATTATTAATTACCAGTTAGTAATCCTACGACCAGGAACTATTTAAGTTTAGAGTTATCATCTTTTAGGTCTCATTATTATGATCTCATCACAATCCATAAAAAGCTTTACTCTAAACTGTGGTATATCGTATTTAAACATTTAAATAGATAGAGCCCGCAATAAAAAAAAGTCTTTTATTAATATGAATGATATCAAAACAGATTACATAAAAGTTATTCCTAAATCCTCATACATGATTGGACTTTGGACATATCTCTTTCACCTATTAGACTCTACTTTCACTTCAATTTTCTCCAATCTGTCATTTAATTGCTTAATAGATGGATGCCCTACATTGACTCTCTTGTTCTGTTTAACTTGACTTGTTTCTCCTGGAACAAAGTTCTTAAAAACTGATCCATGTTTTTCATTTAATTTAGCTATTTTGGCTTTGATGACTGGCTTACTTTCACTCAAAGGATGTAGTTGTCTTTCGAAGGATAATCTTTTTGATTATTCGACAGATAATGTTCATTATCCATCGAATCCACATCCGTTGAAAGTCATTCAACCAAATTGGAATCAAGTTTCTCCTTGGTCTTTTTCCAGGCTACATCACAGAAGGATTCTATACCTTGAACTTTAGTAATTTGAGCATGGACATCTCTAGATAATTTCCATGCCTTAATTACCTCTTGTTCTCGTTCAAGTTGCTTTCTTTGTTAGAAGCAACTGATGATATCAAATAGAAACTATCAGAAGTATCGACGGAAGTTAGTATTCGACGGATGATGATGTCAACGGATGATGAAATCAGTATTTATCACATCAGCTGATCTTTGAAGAGGAAAAGGAAACATGAATTTCAAATCGGTGGAAGACTTTATCTCAGAAGCAATAATATAGGTTTCCTTGTTGTTAATAGAATATGATTCCTTATACATTGGTAGGTGTGCTCTATATAAAGCATAGTTTGGGTTCATGCTATATGCATTGCGACATTGTTATATCTTTCACATAACCTAGCAGCTCTTAAGGATATTTGCTCATCCTTTCGAGAGAGTACATGTGTAATAAGTTTTTATCAGTTAATATAAAAACTGTTGATTTTGTTGAAGCTTTGTCGATTAGATTGTATTAACTGTATTCACCCCCCTCTACAGTTGATTAAGGGCCTAACAATTGGTATCAGAGCTTGCTGTTAACGTACAAACTGTTAGTGTTTGTGCCCTAGAGACAACACTATGATGTTTTAGTTTAAGACATTTGGATTATTAATGTTTATTTTCTATCTATTATTCCCTTTATAATTTATTAATTCTTAATTTACCGCAATATAAATGTTAGATTAATAAATGTCCTTGGAATATGATATGCAATTCTACATCTCCAAGTACGTGACTTAAAAATGAGATTATGAGAATAGTATCAATATTCCTAAAGGTCCCTAGTCGAGTACTATTATTAAGGGACAATAATAATGCATTAAGACTGGTGTATTTGTTGACTGATGATCACATCTCATTGATCATAGGTATAGTGATACTAAAGTCAAAACACAGACATATGTAAATGTACATGGTGTTGGACAGACCCAATGTGAGATTCTACATGTATGTTGTGTCATAAGAAATTCTCACTGTGATAATGATGTAATGGTCCTTAGACTTGAAATCGTTATATTTTTATACGATAATTAATGTACTTTGATTACATTAAAAATTACCTTTGACCGGTTAATGATAAAAGTGTATTTCGGGTATATTATGAATCATATCTAGAAAGGATTTAACACTCCTAATTTTAGGAGTGATATTATTGGCCTCTTGTGTGAGCTAGACTATGAAATGCGTGGCCACGCTCAAATATTGATTTGATATAATACTCTACTCATTGATTAAGGAAACCTGGATTAAACATTGATGAGGATGACATATTATATGCCTCTAGTTTAATCTATAATATGTGGTTAAAGGGATTATATTACATTTTACATTATTCACGAAAGGTTAAATCGATCACCGATTAATTTATTCTTACTTGGGTAGCAATGATGTATTACTAGATGCCGCTCATTGTTTAGGATTTGAAATTAGATTTAAAATTCTTTGCCAACGTAATAATAACCTATAGGGTCACAAAAAAATGCTTGAAGGATTATTTAATTTAAATTGGAAATTAAATTAAAGTAGTTTGAATTATTAATAATATTAATTACGCATGACTTAATTAATAAGATAAATAATGATATTCGAATTTACTAATATCAATTATGAAATTCAGTTGTTATATAATTAAGTGTGACTTAATTATTATACAAACAAGAATTTCGAATTAATTATAACTCCTAAATAGTTAAGAGTTATAAAACTTTTTCTACTCCCTATATAATATCTCTTGTGTGGCTGATTTTGGGTGCAAAACTTTTACTAAAACCCTAGCCACCAAGACAGAAGATGAAGAGAACAAGAAAAAATGAGTTTGTGCTAGTACACATCCAATCCTTTAGTTCAAGCATTCGTGTGGATACCGATAGAGCGTAGATCGCGAGAGCGGGATGCATGGTGATTGAACAATCTTTGGATATCCATTATTCAACCAATTTGTAAAACTTCTTAAGGTAAACAATCTGATCTATGAATTAAATATCTATTTTTCACATGCATCCTGCGGTGGGTTTCAAAAATTCTGGTTTTTCACATTTTTAATCATTGTTCTTGTTGCGTTTATGTGCTTGAAACCCTTCAATGACATCAGAGCTACTTACAAAAGGCGTTTAATTTGTTTATGTGTTTACTGGTTTTATGATGATAACATGTATACAATATTCCATGATTGTTATGTATGCGATTTTTTATGTTTTACATGTTGTTATGTTAACATATGCGTATGTATATATATGTTTTGAATATATGATATTCGTGAGAGTTGTATAATCATATGATGATTATATAATCTGTATATATACAAATATATATATATATATATATATGTTTTGTGTTTTTTCTTATTATAAGAATCGTATTTGATACGATTTTGAATCGGATGTAGTGGATTTGCTGAAATTTGTGTCTAGTGTCCGATTTTGGCGAACGAATACGCTATTTCATATGGAATCGAGCGTCTGAACGAAACTTATAGCAAAAGCTATTGTTAGGTAACACACACTGTAGAGGGGGTGAATAAAGTGTATAATACAATCAAATCAAACTTTAATATATTAAGTAACAGAAAACAAACTTTATTGAAACAATAAACTCTGTTACAGTATGGAACTGTTACCTCTCAGTGATGAACAAATATCACGAGAGCTGCTAGGGTTACAATGAATAATCTTCTCGAATATATTAACACTTTTAGTGTAAACCCTATGTCTGTGTTTATATACTATACAGTTACAAGATAATTGCTAATTGATATAGAATATAATTCTTCTTCCTAAAATATATCAATCAGATATCTTTTCTTTCAAGTATTACATTCTTCACGGAATTCCTTCTTCATGCATATCTCTTCTTATGTTTATCTCGATCTTCTTTCCTTTAATCAGCTGCTGTCCTTTCTTTGATCATCCTTCAGCACTTAAGTTCTGATATCTAACTTCTGATGATTATCTCCTGATAATATAAGTACTGATATCCTTAAGTCCTGACTTCCAGTATAAGTATTGATCAACAGTTAAGTACTGATTTGTCCTGTTAAGTAAGATCTGAAATCTAAACATAAATTATATTAGCCATGACATTATCAAATATATCTAACAATCTCCCCCAACTTGTAAATTAGCATAATATACAAGTTTAACAGATATTTGATGATGTCAAAAACATTAAGTACAAATGCATGAGAATTAGACTAGATAACTACAACTTACAGTCCTTAAAGCTTTACCAATATTAAACTTCTGATAACAACTTCAGTCTGTACAAATATCAGAATTTAAGAAGTTGTAGATCTTTGACTTGGCTTCATCATCTGATCTCTCTGATGTTAGGAGTTGTTCTGAGATAGTTCTTCAACAAACATTTCTCAGCATATCTGAGTTCATCAATCATTCTCCTTTTGGCATCTTTAAGCTTTGCAGTATCTTCACCAGTTTGAAAGATTGTAGCTCTGAGATCATTGATCTTTGCTTTTCTCAAATCCTGATATAGTCTTATGACATAGGCTTTGTTAGACTCCAGATTAAATTCAAGTCCCTTAATACCAAGATATGTTCTGATCTATGCAGTATTAGGCTTCATATCAACAATATCACCATTGTGATCTCTGTACTTTGGAACATATGTATTGTCAGACTTAACAGAATAAAGCCTTTTCTGTCTCTGAATCTGTTCTTTTAAGTAGTTTGTAGCAGTCCCTGTTATTCTGTCATCCACTTGAAGTAAGAAAAGTACATGCTCCAATTCTTCAAAATACTTCAATGGAATGGCATTTTGTCTTATATGATAAACCCTACCATCTGTCATGAAATACAACATAATGTATTCTTTCAAGTAGGTATGGTAAACCATCTATACAGATTCCAGTTGATTCAATCTCTCAGGAGTTGCTCCAATACCTGGTTCACTCAAGGAAGTTGGATAATTGGTAGTGTTGTGTACTCTTCTTTCATCAGCACTTCCCAATCCAGTTTTATCTCTTGCTTCCTTTCCAGTAACTACTCTAGCTTCAAAACCACTTGCAGTAGTCTTCAAAGATTGAGTCTGTTTTGCTTTAGTGAATCCTGGTAGGAGTGTCTTTGATCTATCTTCTGATATCAAGTTAACTTGAGCTATGTCAGAGGTTAGTTGCTTCTTCTGAATATCAGAACTTACAATTTCTTGACTTTGAACAACTTGAGCCATGTCAGAGGTTGTTTTAAGAACTTTTCTTGAAGTCAGAGCAAGATCATCCTTTTCATCAGTAATTTCTTCATCCTCTAGAGGTACATAAACCTTGATAGGTTCACCAACCTTTTCTTTACCCTTGGATCTTGGATCTATCTGTGGTTGTGATCTTAGCCAATGTTGCTTCAGTATGTGTCCTTTCTTTGATCACAATGCCTTTGAGTTTTGGAAGTGGCTTTTTACCAGAAGCTTCAGATTTAGATGTGACTTTCTCTGATTTAAGTCTGGCTTCTTCTTCCTTTAAACTTTCCAAGTCCATTCCTGGATTTTCCTGATGAAATAACTGTCTTGACATTTCCTCATCAAGATCTAGAAGTTCATCAGAACTTATCCTTTTACCAGCAGCAGAACTTATTCTTTTCCCAGTATCAGAACTTGTCCTGTGACTAGCTTGTCTTGATGTGAATCCTCTACCTTGACTATGACCTCTACCCATTCCAGAGTTTCCTTGATCATCTTTTTCATTATCCTTTCCTGTCAGTGTCTTGTCAGTCTTGCATTTGGACTTAATCACTTTCTCCCCCTTTTTGGCATCAGCAAGTAGTAGAAGAGAGATAAGCAATTCCACTGAGGATTGGATTTCAGTTAGTTGTGATTGCTGAGAAGCTTGATTTTTCAGAATTTCATCAATCTGAGCTTGTTGATGATCTTGAGTCTTCTCAATATAAGCAATCATGTCAATGGTAGGTTGGAAGAACTTTTTCTTATCAATTTTCCAAACTTGTTCCTGTTTGATAAAGTTCTCCTGAATCTTGTGTAGCTCTGCATGAGTAGTTGAATGAAGACCTTGTAAATGTTTAGTACTCAATACAATGACTCTAAGCTGAGTTTTGAAATCATCAGAATTTAACATTTCATCAGCTTTAGTCAAGTGCTCAGCAAGATGCTTGTCAGTTGGAACACATGAAACTGAGTTCTATTCCTTAGTCCACTCCTGACCTGCACGAGTTTCACTCCAAGGTACTGGTGCTTCTCCGGTAACAAACTTCTTAACCAGTTCAGACTTAGGAAGAGTCTGTTGAGGAGTAAGTCCTGAAGGACCTGCTTCATCAGCATCTACAGTTGGAGCAGCATCACCAGTATCTCCAGCATTTGCAGCATCAGAACTTAAAGAATCAATATCTTCTGATAAGACAACAATGTGAGTAGCAATGGAGGCTTCAGCATCCTCTAATTGCTGATCTTGTTCTAAGTTCTGATCAACAGCCATATCCTGATGCTCACCTAAATTCTGATCATCAGCATCTTGATGCAGAGAAGGTGTTGTTGATAACTCTGGAGTTTGAACAGCATCAGTAACAGGTGTTGTGGAAGGAATATTTGTTGTTGGAGCTTCTAAGAGAATTACTGCAGGCACAACCAAGTTTTGAACATTAATATCAGCACTTGTGCCTGGATCAACAGAAGACACAGAAGGTGTGTTAGCCTTTTCCGAAACAGCTTCCTGAGATGGAGTTGATGGAGAAGAAGTGACTGGAGCAAATTCCTTGTCTTGTGAGATCAGAGATTCCTGATCCCCTTCCTTAGCTGCTTCCTCTTCATCATCTGAAACTGGCCTTTTTGCCCTCTGTTTCTTGTATCTCTTTGTTGATTTGGATTCCTTGGGAGTTTCAGGAACTGTAATTCTTCTAAGCCGTTTGAGAAGCCTAGATCCCCCAATTCCAGAATCCTTCTGAGAAGTCACTGTCTCAGCTTCACCTACAACAGGTTCTGAAGAAGGAACCTGTTCCTCAGTATCAGA